>NW_020837988.1:16368875-16793434 GCF_003676395.1 Aethalodelphis obliquidens | reverse complement strand
CCCCCCCCCCCCCCCCCACCAATGGCAACTGCCTGAAGGCAGCTTTGAAACGCTGCCCTCACTGCAAACAGCCTAAGTTCTAATCATCTGTCTCGATCTGATCAGGAAAACATTTCCACCATGTGAATGTCCACCTCTCTGCATCGGACCAGTCAAACCAGGTAATTTTCACCTCTGCTCGTTCCCTCAATTTAACTGCTTCCTCTTCAGGTTTTTGTGACAGAGAAAGAGATTCCCCGCTTAGGTCTAGTCTCTGTGGCAACGCACAAAGTCTGCCGTCACTTCCGGTTGCTCTCCTCCTGTCCGATCAGTCTGCTTCAGACACCCCCTAAAAGACCGCCGCTCAGAGCCCTGAGCTGCAGCTCCCACAAGCTGTCGAGTTCCCGCAGATCCCACCCAGGAGCCTGGCTTACATTAGTGGTGAAGGTGCGGGACAGAAGCTCTTCTCGCTGTCTTTCCTGCTGCTCCTTTGCGTATCGCTGATGCTGGAAGTTTCGGAGAGCAGTCTGCAGGTGCTGGACATCATACTTTAACTGGTCGACACGACTAGAATTGACAGAGAGATTAAATTCCAGGAGTCCAGAGCAGCAACGATTGGAGGTAGCCAGGCTTTGTCTTCAGGAAAAAAGACATTTCCTCACTTCCCCCTACACCACTCCATGCCATCCATCCCCCACAAATAATCTGATTTTGATCAATGATGTTGAAAGTAAAGAAGGAGCTTGTGGTTAGAGCAGGGTGGTAGCACATGAGATTCCAGCAGCTTTACTTAAATATCTGCTGGTCTCTGATTCTGGATGCATGACAGGGAACAGGTGACAGGAAGCAGGTTTGATGACCTCTTCCTGACCTTCTAGGGGTTATATCACTCTCCTGGAAGAAGCCCAAGGGCATCTTTGGAGTAAAGCATCTATGAAGTTTCATAAAACTTTTGGGAGCAGGGGCTGGGGTAGAGATGGTGAGGGTGATTTCATTTTAATTTCATGGGGGTGTATCAAACATTAGATCAGTATTTCATTATAAATACACCGACTGGAGTGATTAAGAGCAAGATATTTCCACCCAAGAATGTAGTGGGAACCAAAGAGCAGACTGAAACTCCCCGGTAGCATTAGGTTTCAAGTGGCCATGGGTCTGGTCAGAAAAACAGTACTGGGGGCAAAATTTCTAAATGACACCAACGAGAAAAGGAGACATGAGGCTTCTGAGCCACTAACCTGACTTTTTTTTTTTAAATTGAAGTATAGTTGATATACAATATGATATAAGTTACAGGTATACAATATGGTGATTCACAACTTTTAAAGGTTATACTCCATTCACAGTTATCACAAAACATTGGCTCTATTCCCCGTGTTATACAACACAGGCTTTTTACTCCGAGGGGGTACCACTCAAAACAGAATTGTGCTCTTTATGGGACTTTATCTTTTCATAGTCTCAGTTTTTCAATGTATAAATGGGATTTTCAGAATATGTGATGGCCTCCCCTGGGAGAAAGGCCTGCTGTGATAGGCCTGGGGTGTCAGAGTACTCACAGTTTGGCATTCTGTCTTTTGTTAGGAGGCTCCTTGCTGGACAAGATCTCCAGACGCTCTAGATGGCTGAATACCTGGTCTATGCTTGCTTGGATTTCGTTTTCTACTACTGCACGAAAGAGAAAAAAGAATAATTACTGGAAAAATAATAAATACAGTCATTTACCTTATCCCTTTCGATACACAGTCAAAATGACCTCTTTTCCATTTCTAATCATGTACCAACGAGATTGCTGGGAAGGCAAACAGAGTCAAAGAATAACTGCTGGAAGAATAATAATAACAGTGAACTTAAATTGGAAGAAATCAAACGTATCTTTTTTCTATATCAAATGAACTCAAAAATATGTATTTCAAAAGGAGAAAAATGCATACACTAATGATGATGGGGAAAAAATTCAAATTATAGTAAGTGACTGTAAACGTTTCAAAAAAATATATGCATATATATAGCTGTTAACGCCATAACAACGCCAATTTTTTAAAAAGCTGAAGATACATCTGTAGAAATAAATTTCCTGCCTTTAGAAAATAAAATGAACATTTAAAGATTGTCCAAATAAATATTTTAAGCAAAATGTAATATTTTCTGATACAAAGTGAGGCCTCTTTTCATTTGAGATTATTTTCAGATATGGGTTATAAATACCTCGTAGAAAGACTGCCAACTGAACTCCCCACAGAACATAATGAGGTTAAAAAAAAAAAGCGCAAAGGGAAAGATTTAGTATGTGAAACATAGAGAAGAGTTCCCTTAAGAATGGGCAGACTGATGTTGGAGTCCCCAGAATAGACCGAATATCAACAGGAAAGAATCCACAGAGGTAACGATATGATAAATACAGTCATTTACCTTATCCCTTTCGATAAACAGTCAAAATGACCACTTTTCCATTTCTAATCATGTACCAACAAGATTGCTGGGAAGGCAAACAAAGTGAACGGACAGAAGCAGCTGAACTGCGCAGAAGGCGTCCAGACTGCCTCCTGCCCGAAACAGAAACGACAGCAGAGACAGAAATGTCACCTTCCTAGGAGAGCCCACAGCTAACGAGCACGGCTCAGAACAAGGTGCGGCACAGGACGAAGAGACCAGGTGCTTTTGGAGCTGCAGAAAGCGGACGTGAGAAAACAGGAGAAATGGGCACGGCGCCAGCCGAGGAGTGAGAGGAGGGGACTGCATCTGCAGTGGGTGGGGGATCAGCAATGCCTGTGTGACCGACTCAGAAAAATGACCTTTTCTTACAACAGAGAAGAAACGAAAACACAGAAAGCAGCACTCTTCTAAAAGGAAATCACGGTGTGGGAACTAAACCAATTAATATTGCTCGTCGTTTCTGAATAATCCGCCTAAAAAGCCACAGTTCTCAGCTCAGAAGAAATGGCCAATTCCAGTTAAACATCTCTGAATTTTTATGGACCACATTCCTCTACAGACTAGGTAATGAGATTAAGACAGATGGAGGAAAGGACTTCCATTCCCATAGGGCCATGTCAGGTTGAGTGGAGGGGTAATGGGGGATAAGACTTGTGGGATTCCAAAGGGCACAATCAGGAAAATCAGTGACTTTGCCATAGGGTTTTTCTGTCCACCCTAACAACAGAACTCATTCCACGCTGAATCATTAAGCCCCTGAGGCAGAAACGCAGTCAGGAAACCCAGCCCATTAGCACCGTGTCATCAGAGAAAGGACTCTGGTCTCCATAGTTAATTACTCACAGTGCAGAGACTGCTTGTCGGCCGTCTCCAGGCGTCCCATGTGAGACTGGATCTCGTGGACCTGCCTATCAAAGGAAGAGGGAGGAAATGAGTGAGACAGGAGTAATCAACAGCGCTTTGGTCAGGAAAGACAAATTTTCTAATGCCAACATCTAGCTGATTTAAATTGACAGTATCGCTGAACTGTAAAATTTGTATGTGGCGCTTCAGGTCACATGTTTTGGCACGGTTTCTAATATTTTAACATTAATATTAATAATAATACTGACAGGCAGCATTTAGTGAGTGCTTACCACATCTGAGACATTCTGCAAAGTCAATAACCCTATGAGGAAAGTACTATTATCATCCTCATTTTGTAAATAAGAAAACCGAAGCCCAGAAAGGTTATGTAACTTGTTCAAGGTCACACACCAAGTGATAAACCTCGATCTGGACCCAGCCAATCCTACTCTCTGTTCTTTGACCCAATGTGCTGAGCACTGGTCTGTACTAGGGAGAGTCAAAGGGCAAGAGAGATATAATCCTTGTCCTTGAGAAACAGTGTAATTAGGAAGGACAGGCCAGATAGACTTGTAAAGTCCCAAGAAGATTTAAGAGAACACTAACACATAGAAGTGTAAACAAAAAGAAAGCTGCGGAGCTAGGCGCAGCAGTGCTAAGCAAAGGCAATGAACAGAAGAGTGAGCTGGGGAAAGCTTTGTGGGTGAAGGGAGTTCTCAACATCATTTTGAAGACGACAGATGTGATTTGGTGAAGGAAGATGTGGAGAAACTGACATGCAAAAAGGCCTGCAAGGCACATCACGTGCGTTACCAGCAGGCTGGCCTGCCTGAGGGTTGGGGTCAGAGGGAAGAAGGGGATGAGGGATTAGCTGGAGGAAACCATTAGAGGAAGGCCCTGAAAGATACGGATCTCCTGTTTGGTCAGCATCTTTCCCTGGCAATATGAGGAGACTGCCGTCTCACTTGGAAACGCCAACACTGCACCCAGAACCTCTGGCACGGTCCCGGACATCGGGCCCCAGAGCATCTTTTGGAGGCTCCCCGGGGACTGGGCAAGGTCACCTACCCGCTGAGCCCCTCCAAGCCGTCCTCTGTGATCAGTCCTGGGGATACTGTTTATCCTACTCCAACAACCGCCTCCTGGTGCCTCTGGTCTCTCCACGTGAGAGCCACATGAGAGGGACCTGTGAGCTCTTCCATCATCACCAACCCTTGAGGGAAAGGTCAGCAACCATCCTCCACCGTGAGCACCACAAACTGTGACCCCAAATTTACCAATGTGAGCCAGGAGCCCAAACTTCATTTGAACTTGCCTCTAGTCTTTTCCAGGGTGTCCCTGTGGCCTCTAAACATGACCCATGGCCCCAGGAGCAAGAGCAGCTCTCTAACGACTCTCAGAGCGCTCCTGGGCAAGACCCATGGTCCTGAGAGGCACCAGGAAATCACTCCTAGAACCTGCTACTTCAGGAAGGCAAGTCTGGATGCTTCAGAATGGAGGCACGTGGACATATGGAGGCAGATGTAGAAAGGCAGCTTGAAGAAACCAACATCTGGATCAGGGCAACCGTGAAAACAGCCAGAGAGGACTGGATGGCAATGCTGAGATGGAAAAGAGAACTAGGACTTCCCTGAAGGCCTGGATGTGGGCAGTGAGGTAAACTTCTAATGGCAGTGGGAAAAGAATGGACTACAATAAGTGCTGATGGCTCAGCTCGTTATCCACATGGAAAAAAGACACCTCATGTAGTAGTACACAAAGATAAACTCAAGATGGTTTAAAGCCTAAATGTAAAAAGTGAGGCTTTAGAACTTTCCGAAGAAAATATAGGCGTGCATATTATGACTTCAGGTTAAAGAAGGATTTCTTAAACAAGACAAAAACCAAAACTACCCCCACAAACCACAAAAGAAAAGACTGATAGATCTGGCTACATTAAAACAAAACCCTTTTTACACCAAAGGCACAATTTACAAAAAAAAAGACAGGCAGAGACTGGAAGATACCTGCAGCAGGTAACCAGGGAATAGTATTCAGAATGTATAAGGAACTGCTACAAATCAATAGGAAAAGTCAAACAAAGCAATTTTTAAAATGGGCAAAGGGCAACTGACAGAAAAGGAAACCCAAATGGCCAATAAATATATGAAGAGACTCTCTTCTAGTAATCAGGAAAATGCAAATTAAAAACAATGACATCATGGTGGTGCAGTGGTTAAGAATCCGCCTGTCAATGCAGGGGACACGGGTTCGAGCACTGGTCCAGGAAGATCCCACATGCCACAGAGCAACTAAGCCTGTGTGCCACAACTACTGAAGCCCGCGCTCTGCAACAAGAAAAGCCACTGCAATGAGAAACCCATGCACCGCAACGAAGAGTAGCTCTCGCGCAACTAGAGAAAAGCCCGCGCGCAGCAACAAAGACCCAACACCATCAAAAATAAACAAAATAAATATTTATTTTAAAAAATAATAAACAATGACATCATATTTCTCCCATTAGATTGACAAATATTTTAAACTTTAAGGATGAGGGACTCATAGCAGGCAAAACCATGGTCCCCAAGGGATCCTGGGAAGACTTCCAGGTTCCACCAAAGGACTGCCTTTGGCTCTGTGTTTTGCTCAGTGTTTTTTAAAAATCAACGTTTGAGGGCTTCCCTGGTGGCGCAGTAGTTGAGAGTCTGCCTGCCAATGCAGGCGACACGGGTTTGGGCCCTGGTCTGGGAGGATCCCACATGCCGCGGAGCAGCTGGGCCCGTGAGCCACAGCTACTGAGCCTGTGCGTCTGGAGCCTGTGCTCCACAACGGGAGAGGCCGTGACAGTGAGAGGCCCGCGCACTACGATGAAGAGTGGCCCCTGCACGCCGCAACTAGAGAAAGCCCTCGCACAGAAACGAAGACCCAACACAGCTAAAAATAAATAATTAATTTTTAAAAATCAACGTTTGATTATGAAATTTGCACATGATTCTGTGCTCTAGTGAGTGCTTAGGATATTGTACCACAAAACAAATATTAACATTTTTCATTTAGGCTAAAGTAGTAAGATGAATTTGTCAGGGATAAAACACATTTTGTGTAAAATGGATAGCTAGTGGGAAGCAGCCACATAGCACAGGGAGATCAGCTCGGTGCTTTGTGACCACCTAGAGGGGTGGGATAGGGAGGGTGGGAGGGAGACGCAAGAGGGAGGAGATATGGGGATATATGAATATGTATAGCTGATTCACTTTGTTATAAAGCAGAAACTAACACATCACTGTAAAGCAATTATACTCCAATAAAGATGTTAAAGAAAAAAAACCACACATTTTGACTTGAGGTTAAAAAAAAAAGTCAAATGCACAATATAGACTGGCATTCAACTTTGGGAGCCATCGGCTAAAGGAACCCTACCAATTAAAGGTTTCTCCCAATGGAAGATGAACAGGACGGCTGGAAAAGAGTTTAGAAGTCAAGTTATGAAGAGGAATGGTCAAAAGAGCTAGTGATAATGATCCTCTGAGAAAAGAAAAGAAAAAACTAAACTAAAATGGGGCAGCTGGGGCTCTTCAAGTATCTGGAGATGACATACAGAAAGAGGAGTGGGCTTGTTTTCTGTGGCTGCTCCTTAAGGGAGACCCAGAACCAAAAGGTACAAATTTCAAGATGACAGATTTCAGCTCAACCCCGGGAAAAATGAGAACAATTACAAACTCTCTCTTCAAGAAGAGGGGAAAAAAAAGAGCTCCGGCATGTTTAAACACAGAGTACATGAACTACCGTGAGTTTTATAAAGGGTCTTCCCGACCAAAGTGAGTTGGAATGGAAGATCTTGCCAGTCACTTTCAATTCCGAAATTCTACGATGACAGCAGGAGATGATGCCCATACCCACAAAACCCTATAACCACTCTTCAGCTGGCTTTTACTGTTTTCTAAGCTACAATGGATAAACTTTAAATTGCAGGGAAACGTTACTGACTTTTTCCATCCAATCTCTATTTGCTTTGAATGAACTGAAAAAGTTAGAGCCAATAAAGCGATACAATCTCTACATGTCATGCCCGAGAGGAAATAAATGCAAAACAACAAAGTAAGCATGAATGGCATGGTGGGAACTGCCGTGCCGAGTGGCAGATCTGTTTTATACTGAACTGGGAATTCGGACACACATTTGAAGCCAATACGAAACAGCTGCTACACAAGCATGGCTTGGGAGTGTGGATACTAGAAATCAGAAGTCCTAGCCCTGCCTAGCATGGGGTCCATGGTGGGCATGGGTGAAAACATAACCAAGCAGAGACCTAGTAGCAAATAATCAAGGGTCACTGTTGCTGATTAAATAAAAAAAAAAAAAAAAAAAAAAGTCTGTAGAAGATCTAGGAAGAATTTAAAAACAGAATTGTTTTTTAAAAGTCCATGGAACTACCCCACCCCCATCATATACACCCACTTTGCACCCATGCTGCCTCTGACCAACTTGAGCAGGAAACAGGGTTTTGGAGTAAAAAGATCTGAGCTGACGTTCTAGCGCCACTGTGCAGTAGCTGAGGGACACTGAACAAGTCATTCAATTCCTTGGCGCCTCGGTGTTCTCAACTGTAAAACGGGGTACTGATAATCATAATTATTTAAAGCGTAGATCCAAATGCAATATGGAACTGCTGTGTAACCCATACAGCACCATACAGAAGTTTGTTGTTTTTACTCAGCTTTGCTTAAAAGTAGTGGGAACCATCTGGGCATTTTCACTCACCCACTTTGCCTCTACTATATTTAGCCTCTCATCAGAAGGGAAAATCAAAAAAAGGAAAAGCTGTTTTTGAGATAAGGTAGCAGTCTTTAAACCCAGCTGTTCATCAAAATCACCTGGAGAGCTTGTTAAAAATAGAGCTTCTTGTGCTCCAAACCTATTGAATCAGAATCTCTAGTGATAATAAGGTCCAGGGCACTGAATGATCCTGGACAAATATGGGCACCTTTCCAAGCACTGGGATCTCAAAAATAGAAGCCTGGCTATTAGCTCCTCTATAAAGTTCATCCTAACACAGTATTATTTAAGTGCAAAATGTTTAACCTGTTTTTCATCTTTTTTCTTTTCATTCATTGTTCAGGTAGTTCAGGCGTTTTCAAGATACACACTTTAAAATGTTGATCTAATTTCAATGTACTTTCAGGGACGTGGCAAGAGATAACAATAAATTGGGTTCAAAGTTCCAGTAAAATTAATACTTTCAGTTACTATTGTGTCAATTCAGCTGCAATCACTAATTTCTGCAACTGCAAAAGTTAACTGCTGATGCGCACAGGATTCTGTGTGTTTCCTTTTAAAGACACTCAATCACCAGTATTATGGAGCTGAAAGGAGCCTTACAGTTTAATCAGCCCCAAACCTTCATTTTACAGATGAGGAAAACAAGGTGAAGAGGTCTAGAACCAGAATCCCCAGTCCTGGTTCAGTCCTTGAGGGGAAAGGAGGCAGATCAGAATATACTGCAGCGTGAAACAAGGTAAACTCCCTAAGGGCAGGGCTGTACAGTTAGCACTGGGAATGGTGCCTGACACAAAGCAGGTGCTAAATAAATGAATGAATGAACGACTGCATAGTAGAAAGCCTAGCAGTGGTTGGCCAGATCTTGCCCCTTGTCTGTTTCTGTAATAAAGTTTTATTGGAATACAGTCACATCCATTTGTTTACATATTGTCTTACAGCTGCTTGCCCACTATAATAGCAGAGTTGAACAGCTGCTACAGAGACCATACGGTCTGTAAGGCCTGAACTATTTACTGTCTGGCTCTTGACAGAAAAAGTTGGCAAGCCCTGCTATAGACTCTAAGGGTCTCCAGAGTTTGAGGGTAAATCACTGGAGGGCTGCAGAGGTAAGTAGTTCATCTACACTCCACAAATCTTGTTTGGGACACCATTGAGTATTGCTCCTCTAAGTTTACATAGAATTGAGCTTCCTAGTTTACTATGTGATCAGCTACCTGCTGCAATGATAACAGGTAGTCTGAGACTCTGTGAACAAAATTATTCTTAAAAATAAACTGGGTCGCGGCCTCCTTAGCAACATCCTTTAACCAAATTAACTAACCAGATGAGACTGTACATCACAGATCAACTTCAAAGCACCTCAGTCCATTGAGCCTTATTATTGTAAAAGATCTGCCGTTTCTTAGTAACATGAGCATAATTTCCTGTTTCATTCCTTTTCCAACTGACTCTCAGATCTAGTTTTTAAAGTTCCTTCCTATAATTTTTATATGAGAATAAAAGTGTAAGACCAATTCTGTCATTTCAATACTATTAGAAAGTAGGCTCTACATTTTCACCCACCCAAACCAAACACTTAATCAATAAAGTAAAAAGAAAGAAAAGTAGAAAATGAAACAGCAACTTAATGAAACATAAACTTAGAAAATGAAACAATAACTGGATCATCTTCCTCTTATTCTAATGCTCCAAAGTATTGCTTTTGTTGTGAATTCATTAGAGAGGTGGGTCCCCATTTTCTTTCTTTCCCAGGCCCTGGAGGTGTGATTTTAAGTGTTTTCATCAGCACAAAACTACAGCATATATTTGAAAGTTGTTAGAATAGGATAGGTATAGGCATACACTCCAAAAAAATGGAAAACAGAGACTCAAACAGATATTTGTACACCAATGTTCTCAGCAGTATTATTCACAACAGCCAGAAGGTGGAAACAACCCAAGTGTCCATCAATAGATGAATGGATAATGAAACGTGGTGTGTGTGTGTGTGTGTGTGTGCACGTGTGTATCCACAAAAGAATATTATTCAGCCATAAAAAGGAACGATGTTCTGATACACGCTATGACATACGTGAACCTTGGAAACATTATGCGAAGTAAAATAAGCCAAATATTATATTATTCAACTTATATGAGATATATAGAATTGGCAAATTCAGAAACAGAAAGCAGAACAGGTTACCAGGGGCTTGGGGAAGAATGGGGAGGTACTGCTTAATGGGTACATGAGTTTCTGATTGGGATAATGAACAAGTTCTTGAAATGGATAATGTTGATGGTTACACGACACTGTGAATGTACTTGATGTCACTGAACTGTACACTTAGAAATGATTATAGGGACTTCCCTGGTGGCGCAGTGGTTAAGAATCCGCCTGCCAATGCAGGGGACACGGGTTTGAGCCTTGGTTGGGGAAGATCCCACATGCTGCGGAACAACTAAGCCCATGTGCCACAACTACTGAGCCCGTGTGCCACAACTACTGAAGCCCGCACGCCTAAAGCCCGAGCTCCGCAACAAAAAGAAGCCACCGCAAGGAGAAGCCCGCACACCACAACGAAGAGTAGCCCCCACTCACCACAACTAGAGAAAGCCCGTGTGCAGCAACGAGGACCCAATGCAGCCATACATACATACATAAATAAAATATAAAAAAAGAAATGATTATAATTTTAAATGGCAAACTAAATGATACTGGTAACAATTAAAAATTAAATGGTTAACTTTAAAATGGTAAATTTTTACGTTAATGCATGTCTGACCACAATGAAAGATAAATCATCCCCCCAAATACGATAGGTATGATCTTATTTCCATATTCAATTACACATTTCAGCAAGTTCCAAAAATGCAGGCCAATATGAATAAAGGACACTACCAAGGAATTTAAGTTATGAGAAGCTAAACCAAAATTCAACTTCCTTAAAGGTAACCTGTAACCAGATATGAATAACAAGTACCGTATAATACTGAATGCTATCTGAGCAATTTCTTTGTATTATAAAAATACAGTCTTTAGTATAAACCAAAATCAGAATAAAAGAAAAAAAATCACAGTGTAGAAGCGACAAGTTTTGAGTCAATAAAGAGTAGGGACTAACATCATTTAGGAGCTGTAAGCTATTAATTAAACTTTTTCTGACGACCTTATCCCAGTGATGGATCCTTCTAAATTACTGAAGAAGATCCTGCTGGTACTGCTCATTTACCTTCCACCTCATTGTGCCACACATTAGACCTTTTTTCGCACACGTCCTGACTCTCCAACTAGTAAACTCCTCTGTGCCGGGGCCCTGAGTCCGCACCAGCTCTACCAAATCGGACCATAGAGTTGGTAGGTGCTGGACAAAGTGCAACTTCCCCTTCACCTAGTCTGCCCAGCGGGCAGTCATGGCCTCCAAGGTCCCCGGAGGCATTCGGCCCAACGTCCTCGGGCACCAGGTCGGACCCTCCGGCCTCCGCTACCTGGGCATCCCGCCAAAGACTGAGCACTTCCGAGCTGCTCCCCCCTGCAGCGCCCGGACGGAAGGACTCGGCCTCCATACCGGCGGACGCCCGAGGCCCCAGCCAGGGGGCAGGCCTCGCCCAGCCTGGCTTTGCCCCAGCCCGTGCCCGACTCGTCCCTCACTTGTGCGTTTGCTGGTACAGCGGCTCCATGTTGCCGGCCCCACCGGGTACCGCGCTGGCTTCCACAGAACACGTACTCACAGCCCCGCTTCCGGCTTCCGGCTTCCGGTCTCAGGACCCTCCCTTCCCTGCCGGCTAGGGCTGCCCCAACGCGCGCCCTACTGGTGGTGACTGCGAGAAAGGTGGTGACTGCGAGAAACGAGTAAAGGGGCCTGGAGAAGAAGGCTAAGTGTAGTCAGAGGTTCTGCCTCAGATGGGGGACGAGGAAGCCTAGGTTTTGGCCGGAGGCCGTCTCCAGCATTGAGTCAGGCATTGGTAAGGGCAGTCGTAAGGTACGGACGTGGGGTCCTCAGAGCAAGTTTGGAGACCAGAGGAGAGCAGTTCATATTTGCGGGAGGAAGTGTGGGAAGATTCCTGCTTGGCTTCGCTTCAAACTGTTTGTTGTGGGTCTGAAGACTTCACTCTTCGCTGGAGTCTCTGGTGCAAGCATCTCCTGTCTCGTCCCCCACCCCATTTATCCGTCTAATAAACCCAGAGTGAATGAGTGGTTACCATGTATCACATGTTCTGTGGAGGAAACCGGTTCTTCTTGCCCTCAAAGAGGTCTTGGTATAGGAAAGGAAATAAGATGTGTGTACAAATAAACATCTACAAGGTAGAAAGTCTGAAGAGGTTGAGTGAGCTGGAGTCGGCTCCAGTGAGAGATTCAGGAAAGACAATGTAGGAGGTGGCGTTTGAGTTAGGACTTGAAGGATTTGAACACTTGGCTCTCCACGTAGACCTAATCCGTTTCCATCCTCCCAGGCTTATCTACCATTCCTCCCAAGGGAGGAGATGTTCCTCTTCCTTTGACAAGTTGATGCTTCTATTTTCCTGTATCCTGGATCCCACCCAGTTTTGTGCCCCAAGGGACTGTCCACCCATGTACCTTCTTTCCCTAACATTATTTTTTCACTTATTCTAATATTTATTAATGAGTACCTGCTATTACCAGGCACAGATACTCGGGGGGGGGGGGGGAGGAAAAGAAGTAAGACACAGCCCTAGAGAAACAGACTAGAATGATCCCAGCCACTTAAGGAGGACTTAGAAAAAATTTAAAATAGCACTCCAAAGCGTGGGACACCCTGAGGCCCGGGACCTGGGCCAGGGACTTGGCTTGCCTAGGTCTTAGGACAATCTTGTGTGGTAGAATAAAGATGCTTTTGTATTCTTTGCTACTGTTCCGATTAAAAGGTGGAGTCTAATTCCATTCTTTTTTAATCTGAGCTGGCCTTAGTGACTTGCTTGAGCAACGGAATGTAGCAAGAGTGAAATATTAGGGTTTCCAAGGCCAAGTCATAAGAAGCCTTGCAGCTTCTACTCAGCCCTCTAAAGGAGCACTCACTCTGGTGATCCTGAGTCACCTTGGAAGAAGTTTGACTACCTTGAAGCCATCATGCTGGAAAGGCCATGTCTATATGTGTTCTAGTCAACATGCCTAGCTGAGCCCACTCTTCCAGCCAAGGCACCAGACTTGTAAGTGAAGCCATCTTGTACCCTCAATACCAGTCTGTCCGGCAGCTGACTCCCACCAAGTGACCTCTGTAGACTCCACGTGGAACAAAAGAATTGCCCAACTGAGCCTGTGCCTGAATTCCTGTCCAGGAAATCAAGAGATACAGTAAAGTGGGTGATATTTTAAGCCACTAAATTTTGGGGTAGTTCATTTTGCAGCAATAGATACCTGACCTCAAAAAGCTTATCAGCTAGTTAGAGAGACAGGGTACAGGGATTATGAAAAGGTAACAGTGCAAGACAATGTATGAATGTGTAATGAGTAGTAAAGACAATTAGTTTCTGTCATAACATAGGGAAGGAAGAGATCCCTTTCAATTTGGTGATGAAGGAAGGCTTTCCAGAAGAGATGAGATTTCAGCTAAACCTTGAAGTACAAGAAAGATTAAGATGTATGGAGATGCAGGGCACAGGGAGTTCTTGGCAAGCAGAGAGAGAAATTTTCAGGAGGTGTAGGTAGTCCCAGACAGTCTGTGTGGTTCCTCCTGGCTAGAGCAGAGGGTTTCTGCAGTAGAGGAATATACACAAACAGGAAAGATGCTTTGCCTCCACCTTGTGGAACATCTGGAGGGCTTTGAGCCTTGGGTAATGGAATCAAGTTTCCACTGATTTCAGGAAAATCAATATGATGACTTTATGCCCTCTTCTTTTATCTGAACTTTAAGAAGTGTCCCAAAGTTCTACTGTTCCAGGATTTGGTAAACTAATCCATATTCTGCCTGTTTCTTCCCTTTGTGGTATGATAAACTTCAATACTCTGAAGAGCGTTTTTTAAAATTTATTTATTTTTATTTTTGGCTGCGTTGGGTCTTCGCTGCTGCACACAGGCTTTCTCTAGTTGTGGCGAGCGGGCGCTACTCCTCGCTGCGGTGCATGGGCCTCTCATTGCGTTGGCCTCTCCTGCTGCGGAGCATGGGCTCCAGGCACGCAGGCTTCAGCAGCCGTGGCACGTGGGCTCAGCAACTGTGGCTCGCGGGCTCCAGAGCACAGGCTCAGTAGCCGTGGCACACGGGCCCAGCCACTCTGCAGCATGTGGGATCCTCCCGGACCAGGGCTCAAACCCATGTGCCCCACGTGGGCAGGTAGACTGTCAACCACTGCACCACCAGGGAAGTCCCTGAAGAGTATTTTTGATGTGTCCAATTTGAGGAACTTAATTGTTCTCTCTGAAGCCATTAATCTGTTGTGTCTCTCTGGTCAACTCAATCAGATGGAATAGAACAATTCTGTTATCCCTTCTACCAAACCATCACTGCTCCCTATACTGCCCCTGCCCTGGTGTCTACCGCCCTCCCAGTGCACCTTCTGATTCTGTTGCCTCCTAAGCCCCCCTCCCCCTATTTTCTATCCCACCTGTGTCAATGCTCGTGCAGCACCTTGCACAATTGGTGCCAGCTGTGAATATGTCCCCCTTCCCCTACCAAACCTGAGAGAGAGGCCCTCATCATTCCTCAACCACTCCCTCCCCTTTCCAATCATTCTCTTCAATGTTGAGCCTTTTGATAGCTCCCTGGTGCCTAAAGAACACAGTAACAAATTCTTATCTTGGCAGACAGAGCTCTCCTTACTGGCCACATCTCTGGCCACTTCCCCCATCCTAACTAGAGTAATTGGAGTTCTTCTCTCAAGGGCCTTTGTGTCCTCTGGCCTTTGCATGCACTGTTCCCTGTGCTTCAAACACCCTTCCCTCTGCCTCAAGCCTGATGAACTCATTCAAGTCTCAGCTCTGGTTTCACCTCCCTTGGGGAGGGCCTCTGACACTGAGGCTGGATCTGAGCTCCTCCCCTGTGCTCCTCTGGCACCTGGTGCCCCTTCTCAGCACTTATCACAAGTATCCCAATTCTCTGTCCACCAGCCCAAGGGCAGGAGGTGTGTCTTTCATCCCTGTACCTTCCTAGCATCCAGCTCAGTGACTGGTATAAGGTAGGTGCTTGTTAAATATCTTGTTGCCTTGAAATGGACTCCATTTAATCAACTCACTCTCCTAAGTATTCCACCTGCCTGCCATTTCAGAAGCCCAGAATTATTTGAAAGTTGACTTTTAGGCAATTAAAAACTGCCTGCATCAGAAGAGCCATTCTTGTTGAAAGCCTTGTCACTTGAAATCAGTGCAGAGCGCTAAACAAAATGTCTCCTCTTTAAGCGATTTCACAACAGTTTCTCATCCTGTGCTCATAACCACCCGGTCAGAGGCAGGACAGGCATCACCATCCTGGTTTCCTAGACAAGCATCCTGAGCTTCAGAGATTAACTTGCTTGCCTAAGCTGACTGTGGGTGAGGGGAACAAGGTCCAGGCTGCAGTCACACACCGCCCTCCAGGTAGCTGCTCTGTCATCCTGCCTTTTTGACTCCGAGGTCCTTGCACAGATAAATAAAACACCTCTGATGGTTTCTGCTTTGGACAGCAACAAAACCCTAGTCACCCCCGTCCCCAAAGCCGGAGAAACATAATCTCACCGCCTCTGGGTTTTCTCCCTAACCCCTTCGATTAAAGCTGAGCAGGCAGAAAGGATGACATTTCTGAATTCAGAGGCTGCAATGAGCTGAGCACAACAAGCATCTGGGGCCCCTTCCAGGACCCACCAGGTGGAGGAGATGTTGCCCCGGGTGCTGTGGGAGGTGGGGAGAGGTCTCCAGGGAAGCTGCCCTCCACAGAGAGTCCATCAGCAAATTGTCTCATGTAGCCATAACAGCCAGGAGCAAGGTCGGGGGAGCAGGGTTTGGTCCGAGGAGAGCCAGTGTATTGTAAACAGGATAAAAGGGGCTGGAAAGCCCCACTTATCACTGACTAATGTGTCCCCAGGTCATCGGGGAGCTGGACCCCCACCAGCAGCCCTGAAGGAGGGAAAGAGAATTCCCGATTAACCCCATCACCTGTGAGCGGAGCCAGGGCAGAGGTCTGCCTTCCCCCTTGCTAAGTGATTTCCATGGTCATTAGGCATTTGTGGGGCTCAGCACAGTTTCTAGGAAGCCCTCTGCCAGGCTGGAGAAATGCCTTCTGAGGCCCCTGCTCTTTGGGGCCACCTGGAGCAGGGCATATGTGGAGGCATCTGTGGAAAGAGAGGTAGTCTGAGGAAGGCAGAGGTAGCAGGAGGCTGGTAGTTGGAGGGGAGAAGGAGGCTTGGGCGTCAGCACATGGAGCCATGGGTTGGCTTAGTTTAGACTTGAGGGACTGACCGGGAGCTCCGTCTCTCTGGGCTCTAATGATCTCATTCATTCCCTACAACCCCCTGTGTGGCAGGTGTCTTAATCTATAGATGACAAAACTGAGGTTCAGAGAGGTTAAGTGTCCACAGTAAACAGTGGGTGAGTGACCAGCTGAGACCTGAACTCAGGCCTTGCTGACTCCCAGTCTGGGCACTTCAGCGTCAGTTGGACCAGATGCACCACATCAGCGTTTAAGTGTGAAGACTTCCAAGGGATGCTTAGATCAAGTGAGTTCAGCTTTTCTCTGAATATACTTCACCCCTCCAGGGAGCCTTCCTTGGTCATCTCTGTCTCCTCCTTTCAGGCCCCCATTTTCCTGGACCCCTGAGCATGGGATAGAAAGAGTTCAGAGTTTGATACAGGGAGCCTGAGTTTGATTTTCCAACTTGGTTCCTTTGGCCAAATCAATCAGTTCCTCTGAGCCTAAGTTTCTTTTTCTGTCAGATGGGGACACTAATATCCACTCTCGGTATTTCACCAGGTTGAAGGAGGATTAAATGTGAAGGGATTTGCAAGTGATTTGAGTGTTAATTTCACAGTGATTGTCATGGGACCTCCTGAGTGAATTTGTTGCCTCTAGCTTTCACCTCCTCACCCACCTGCCTCTCCAGGAATACTGCCTTCAGATTCACATGCCTAACATACCACCTTATGCATGTCTCCTGCTCAGGAACCATCAGTGTCTCCCTGCTACTGCTTCCTTGGCCTGAAACTCACCTTTCCAGAACTGGCTCACTTCTCACTCCCAAAGCTGGAGCCTCTGCTCCCCTGCCCGACCATGGCCTTGAGTCACGGATCCTACTTGAGGTGTCTAAACACACTGTGTGTTCTCATACCTGTGGGCCTGGGCTGGCTCCTTGTAGAGATTTGTCCCCTCTTCCAAGTTGGCTCAGATCCCAGCCCCTCATCCAGCTGGCTTCCTTACCACCCATCCTGTTGCACCCTCTCCACCCTCTTGTCTTTATCATTCTCTGTTCCTTAGCATTCACTTCCTAGGCATGTTGGCTTTCCATGTACAACCAGTCTCCACATTAGATCATCCGCTTCTTGAGGACAAAGACCTGTCTGCGTCTTTCAAAGAATCTGCTCAACAAATCTAGGCTAGAGAGGCAGTGAGCTTAAGAGGAGGTCCTCAGGACTCCATCCATCTACAAGTCAGGAGAGAGTGTTAACCTGCCACATGAGCCCCTTGAGCAGTGCTGCTCTGAGGATCCGGCTCACTGGAGGGATCATTGCACACTCATGAGTTGATGTGAGCCATGGCAGGCCAATACGGAGGCGGGGATCGTTTTTGGCTGGTGGCAACTTTGTGGGACCCGGCCAAGAGTACCAACCTAGAAGCCCTCTATTCTACAGCCCATAGGGCTTGCCCTGAGCATACAGGAGCCTTGTGTCATCCCCTTTCATCTCCACCATTCAATAAGTCCTCAGGGATTCTGGTGGCAAGCAGGAGTATTGAGGAATTTTCCTCCCATGCCCTTGATAACCAATGAACCAATGACCATTCAGCCTGCTCATCTACCTAGAGAGAAATGGAGGCCCCAAGAGGGATGTGACCTATCCATATCACACAGAGTTCAAAGCCCAGCTGGGGTTGGAACCTGCATGTCCTGACTCCAGTGCAGGGCTCAGCTCCCTACCTCACACTATCTCTCGGGTGACACACACAGGTCAAGGTCCGCAGGCAGGGATTCCGGAAGTACAGGCCTGGGAACCAGCCTCCCCCATTGAAATAGCCTTTAATCTGCCAGGAGGTGGAGTAGGCTCACCCAGACTGAAAAGTTTCCAAGAAGGAATCTCTAAGCCCCTCTCCAAAGCCCCTAAACCTGCCATACCTTGGTGCAGCCTGTATTTTTCTTCCCTTGAAATGAAGGTGCTGTCACCATAGCCTAAGCCACCTGGTCTAGGGCTGCCCTGTCCAATACGCTCACTAGCTGTTAGCCACATGTGGCTACTGGGCACTTGAAGTGTGGCCAGTGCAAATCGGCTTGTGTTGTAAGTGTAAGATACCCACCGGCTTTCAAAAGCTTAGTACAAAATAACGTCAAATACCTCAATACTTTTTTACATTGATTCATGTTGAAACGATACATTTTTGGACGTCTTGGGTTAAATAAAATATATTATTCCTTTTTTTTTTTTTTTTTTAAGCTGCGCCACACCATGCAGCATGCGGGATCTTAGTTCCCTGACCAGGGATCAAACCCGCATCCCCTGCAGTGGAAACATCCCAGGCCTGGCACATGCTGAAGCACAGATTGTGTCCCCAGTTCTCCAGACTGAAGAGCCCCTCCGTGTGCGCTCCTCTGAGGTCCACTTAGATCCAAAGAGTCTCAGAGTTAGGGTATGAAGGCAGTCAAGGCAGGCTTCCTGTTGGAGGCGAAGGGGGCTTCAGGGTGGGATGAGGCAAGCCAGGTACCCAGGTCACAAAATTTCAGAAGGAACTCGCTCTCAGGGTGGCGCAGGGGCTGAGCCCAGGTGCTTTGCTTGCTGCTCACCCTGTTCCCAGCCCTGTCAGGCTCCAATATGGTCCCTTCGGTGGGGCCCGGGCAGGAGCAGAGGTCCACAGCTGAGCTCACCGCTGTCCCAGGGTGGTCCTAATAGCCCACACCTCGCATGGGCAAAAACCCCACCCAACAGCCACCACGCCGGCCCCAAAGAGCCAGATCAAGCCCAGATCTTCAGTAGCCAGGGCCTCCTCGCCCTACTTTCAGGGCGCTCCAGGAGACAAGCTGCATTAATGGCGATAATTTTGCAGCTTTGAAAGGGAAGCACCCAAAACCCCGAGGCCTGGGGCTAGAGGAGCCCTCTGAGGCGAGGGCCAGACAGCAGGCATCTCTCAGAGGCCTCCGTCCTGCTGCAGGCCATGCGGCCAACGTGTCCCAACACTGACAGGCTTCCTTGCACAAGCCAGACCTCACAGAGTGAGGGGGGCACGTGAGGAGGGGGGGCGAGGAGGCTCGACAGGAGGGTCGTGGGCTCATCCATCAGGAACCGTCAAACAGTAGGGCCACAGGCCTGCCTGAACATTTGGTTTTTTAAAGGGGCCTTCTGCAGCACCCCCCAACCCCCCAAACCTTAGCCTCCCGGAATCAAGCACATTCCATTGGTGGGGGATTAGGGGGTCGGCAACCCAGGCTGGGCCGCCCCCCCGGCCCCGCCCCGTCCTGCTTACTCACGGTGCAGAGACAAATCTCCTATATGCCACCCAGCAGCTGGAGCTGTGGTTAGGGGCCCAGGGCAAAATAGAAATTGGTGGGGCCTTTTTGTCTGCTCCTGCTTTTAAGAAAATAGCACACAAATTGAGAGGCAATCTTGACTATCTTTTCTTTTTCTAAAATCAGGAGAGTTGGCTTGCACTGGGGGGGTCTCCAAAAGCTTGTTTAGGCCAAGAGCTGGGGCTGGAGAGTGGGAAGGGTCCCTCAGATAAGAGCAGAGGGTCGCTTATCCTCCCCACCCGGTCTAACACCTGCACCTGGTTCGCCCTCCTGAAGCACCAGGGGTCAGCCGGCCTCAGATGTGCTGAGTGCATACGTCCACGGCCAGGCCCTCCCTGCCAGGTAGGACAAGAGCATGGACTTCCCATCTCTCCTTCCCTCCCAAGGGAGCCCTGACTGGGGGACTGCAGTCCTGACTACAGCAGGGCCAAGAAGAGCCCCAAGCCTTGGGAGTTGCTCATTGAGGCATCAGAAAGGCCTGTGTTTGAATCCTGACTCAGCCCCTTGCTGCCTTTGACCTTGGCATGCTACTTGAATTCTCTGAGGTCCCTTTCCTTAATTGGTGTGCTCCTAGTATACTCCTAGTAGAGTGGAAAGACATCTGGCCTTGCTATCAGAGAGATGTGGCTTGGGTCAGTGGCTAGCTCTGCATCTTTGAATAAGTCACTTGACTGCTCTGACCATTTTCCTTGTGAGATTTTTGCAAGGATTCAATGAAATCACGTATTTGAAAGTACCTGGCACAATACATAGTGGGTGCTGCCATCAGGTGGAATTCATGCTTCTGTCTCCCGCCCTCCTACTTCCCTAGATACCTTCACGATATAGCTCCAATCACACTAATTGCCCTAACTTCAGTGTAACTGTGGCATAGTTATATGCTGGGCTCCTGAGTGGTGGGCTCCAGGCAGGACCCCGTGATAGCGCCCAGTACACACATGGTGTTCAGGCAGTGCTCTTATTTTATTTTATTTATTTATTTATTTATTTTTGTGGTACGTGGGCCTCTCACTGTTGTGGCCTCTCCCGTTGCAGAGCACAGGCTCTGGATGCGCAGGCTCAGTGGCCATGGCTCACAGGCCCAGCCGCTCCGTGGCATGTGGGATCTTCCCGGACCGGGGCACGAACCCGTGTCCCCTGCATCGGCAGGCGGACTCTCAACCACTGCGCCACCAGGGAAACCCAGTGCTCTTATTTTTATACCTTTGGGAAGTAGGGTTGCATATCAGTTTAGAGCATAACTCTGCAGCCTGAGTTCAAATCCGGTCTCTGCCACTTACTAGCTGGGCAATCTCAGGCCAGTTGCTTAACTTCTCTGTGCCTCAGCCTCCTCATTTGTAAAATGGGCATAATGATGGCACCTTCTTCCTAGGGTTGTTGTGGGATTGAAATAAGGTAAGAATTATAAAGGGCACGTGATACAAGCTACAGGAGTGTTTTGTCAAATGAAATTTATTGACCACCTTCCCTGCCCAGAGAAGCTCACCATCCACCTGCTGGCCCCCGTGCAGGCCTTGTGCAGAAACTGTCCTGTTCAGGGAAGTCCCTTCTGACCCTGTACCTGTTTTCTTACAGGATGGGGAGGGAGCTGAGCTCCAGAAGAGGCCGGGTGAACGTCTTGGCTTGGTCACTGGTCCTTGCCTCCCACCCCACCCGTGAGCACTGGTCAGAAGCCAGGGCCTGCAGCTCCTTCCCTGCGCTGGTTTTCTCGTGAGTGGGGGCTGGGATGGGCTAGACAAACTGCTTCTCACGGCTCAGGAAGAGACCGTCAGGCAGGGGACACACTGGTGACCGCCCAGTGGTCAGCACAAAGGTGGCTGCGGGAGGAGCTTCCTCTCTAGGAGGAAGGGAGAAGGTCAGTGGCCCACATCCGGCCCTGCCCATTCCTCCCAGATGCTGTGGAAAGATGTCCTAGCCACTTCGTCATTGCTGGGCGGGGTCTTTCCTTCACACTGGGGCAGGCCCCTTGGAGGACCCTGGTCTGCAGGGCTGGGCACACACTCACAGGCACACAATGCCCCACTCGCCACACACACACATACGCACAGTCCCGGGGCTGTGGGATGAAGCGACAAGTTGTCGACTTGGCCGTCTGCTTGACATTCCACTGGGCTGTCCCAGGCTGCAAGGCCCCACTGTCCGGATGCAAAATGGGCTGTTGGGAGTGATGGCTTAGCTGTCAGTGTTCATTGCCCAAGAGGTCAAGGTCATGGGTCAATCCTCAGATAGGACCATGGATTTCCTTCTCTCCCATAGTCACAGACGTCACCCTGCACCAGAGCTTGCTCTCTCAAACATGTGTAACATGTCCAGAAGGGATCAGCTCATGACTCAGCAGAAAGAGAAAACTGTGTCTTCTTGCTGCTGCCCACTGGCTGGGGGTGGGCTATTCCAAGCATCATCTTCACAGGGGACCTTTGGATGCTGGGATGCAGGCTATCTAAGAAGGTCATCTCACTAGGACCACTGTGGTTCCCCTTTATCCAATGTAGCAACAGTGGCTTTGGGACACATAGAGACCAGCTCCAAGATTCCAGAGCTGGTTCCTTTGTGGTAGGGGTGGGCATTTCCTGCTCTGCACACTGGGAGGGGACCCCCAAGGAGACATGAGTGCCTTATCTCCAAGGGAGAGGCAGTTCTGGGCAAGGGGCTCTTTCTGAGATCTTTGCTGGGAAGATCATGGTTTTCCTGGCAGGCCCAGGCACAGCTCAGCCCTGTGTTCACGTGGAGGCTTCATGCAGGTCTCCCGAGTTTGAGACTTTATGCTTCTTCAGGGCTCTCTGAACTTGATCAAGGATAAAATGCAAACTAGAAGAGCAAATGCTAGAACAAAGATGCCATGGGAGATGGTGAGCTCTATCCATCCGTCTGTCTATCCACCCATCCCTCTGCTCAGCACCCACGATAAGCCAGGCTTCACGATGGGTGCTGGAGATCCAGAAGAGAGGAAGCCATGGTCCTTACTTTCAAATCGTTTTCCAGTGAGGAAGACAACATTGATTAGGATAGAAGTACCTGGGAGCCCTGCCTGAAATGGCTCAAACAACAAGGAAAACTTATCTCACGTGGCAAGAGGGCCAGAGGAAGGAGGCTCTGTGATTGGTCAATTTAGGGACTCAATGGTGTCACTGAGAATTAAGATTTTTAAAAAATTTTCCACCTGCCTACCCTCCAAGTGCCTGCCAGCTCACCTCATGGTGTCAAAGTGGCTGCCACACGTCCATGTACTGCAGGCCAATACTGTAAACTACTGAAGTGTAAGAGGAACAGTTTCTTCTTGCATCCCTTTTTAAGAGAGAGGAGACCTTTCCCACAAACCCCAGCAGAAATTGCCTTCAACTCTCATTGGCTGGCATTTCATCACCTGCCCAAACTCAAGTTAATCTCTGAAAAGGGTTGACCACACCAGGCTTAGGTGAATCAGGGTTTACCCCTGAAGTGGAGATCCGTTCCTTAGGGAGGATGGCTATACCACCAGAACTGGGGTTCTCTTTACCGAGAAGAAGGAGAAGCTGGCTACTCATAGTACCTGTTGGTAACCAGAAGAAAAATCCCAGCGTTTTGTGTTTCTTCCCCCACCCCGTGAGCAGCTTGGGAAACCCATCCCTGCCTTTCTCAGCCCCCTGATCTGTTTGTTTTTCCCTCTAGACTGACTGCTTGGCCACAAACTGCTCTTTGTTTGTTGTTAAAACTTGGCCATGTGAAAACTTCCTGCCATGGCGTTCTTTCTCCCCATCTCAGTCTTACAACACACACACGCGCACACGCACACACACACACACAATCTAGGTGTCCACTGATTTACTCTAAATCCTACATCTACATGAGGAACATGCCTGTTCTGGTGCGTTGCCCCCTTCCCAGTACAGACACCACCATTCATTTCTGACAAGGTTTGCACAAGTCGGCATCTTTGAACCTCCGTTTCTTCATCAACAACTCACAGCCAAAGACTGGACTTGATCTAATGCAAAGGAGAAACGACATCTAACCTCCTGTGCTCTATGGGGCCCATCCAGAAGGAAGATGCTTATGCGACACCATTCAGGGAGGGAGGCTGCTTATCCAGTTGCGTCCGTAGCAAGCACCGAAAGGAATCTCAGTGGTAAAATATTTTGCTCCATCCAGCCCAGAGACAGTGCATGGCAGCTGGACATTGCGGGGAAAACCCAAAGATTTGTTGTGAATGACTCAACCTTTACCTCATTGCCGTAAGCATAGAGAGACACCATGCTAGCTACAGTCCTTGCGAGGCTACTGCTCCCTTGCGGTTCCCTGTCACAGCAAGTCCAAGAGAACCTTCCTGTGGCAGCCGAGCACACTAAATACAACAATCAAGTCCCTGATGCAGACTTGCTCGCTGTGTACAGCAGGACCTATGCCTACTCCGGGACCTCCCCTTGCTCACTCCCACTTGCTGTCTTAGCTACAGCCACCCTGGCCTTCTTGCTGTTCTTTAAATGTGCCAGGCTTGTTCCCTCTCCCTCAAATGCCCTCCTCCTATCTTAGCTCAGAAGCCAGCTTTTCAGAGAAACCTTCTTTGAACACCTAGATAAGGAAGTCCCTTCCTCCTTTGTTTGATTTACTTTAATTGCATTATAGCTGATCAGAAGATACGTTCTTTAGAGATTTACTTCTTTATTATCTACCACCACCGCCCCCACTAGAATAGAAGTCCTATGAGGGCCAGACCCTGGACTGTCTTGGTCCCAACCCTATCCCGGAACACAGAGCCTGGCCTGTAGATAGTGGTCAACAATGAATTAATTAATGATGTTGCAGCCCAGGCCACTTTTCTGGGATGAAATGAAAAACAACAACAACAAAGAATAAATGTAAACCTCCTTCCAAAGTGCCTGATAGAGATTAGCTACAACTATGGTCTCCCTACCCCGCAATGCTGATCACGCAGGAGTGAGTTGACAGAGAGAAGCAGGTGGAAGACTTTCTCGTAAATGCTTCTCCTTCTCCTCTAAGGGTGATTGCACTTCAGGAGGCTTGAGAAAGAGAAAATGATGGGAGGACGGTGTGAATGGAAGCATCTCTAATGATAATGATGCCTACACACTCCAGGCACTGTGCTGTGTAACACACAGATCAGTGTGCCCATTTTACAGATGAGAACTCTGAGGCTCATGAAGGTCAAGAGACTTGTTCAAGGTCCTTGAACTAGTAGAAGGTGGAGTTGAGGTTGTACATTAGCAATCATTGCCATTCCCTCCTCTCCCTAGTCCTAGGCAACCACTACTCTATTTTTTGCCTCTATGGATTTTTCTGTTCTATCCATTTCATATAAATGGAATCGTTCAATAGGTGGTGTTTTGTGATTGGTTTCTTCTATTCAGTAGGATAGTTTCAAGGCTCACCATGTTATAGCACGCATTGGTACATTTTTTTTTTTAGTAAATTTATTTTTGACTGCATTGGGTCTTCATTGCAGCGCGCGGGCTTCTCATTGTGGCTTCTCTTGTTGCGGAGCACAGGCTCTAGAGTACAGGCTCAGTAGTTGTGGCGCACGGGCTTAGTTGCTCCGCAGCACGTGGGATCTTCCCGGACTAAGGATTGAACCCATGTCCCCTGCATTGGTAGGCAGATTCTTTACCACTGCACCACCAGGGAAGTAACACCTGGTGCTTCTTTTTCTGATGGCCTAATGACCACATTCATTTATCCATTCACCAGTTGGTGGACTCTGAGTTGTTTCCAGCTTTCCACTCTTATGAATAATGCTGCTTAGAACATTCCTATGTAAGTTTCTGCATAGACATATGTTTCAGTTCTCTTGCATAAACACCCAGGAGTGTAATTGCTGAGTCATATGATAACCCTATGTTTAACATTTTGAGGAATATTCAGAGTGTTTTCCAAAGCAGCTGCACCATTTTATGTTCCCACCAGCAGTGTAGGAGGGTTACAGTGCATGAGGAATGCCAGGTGCTCTTGTATTACTGTTGAAATATATGGTTGACTAGAGCCTCCTGAATTTTGAGGTTCTACAAGGCAAGAACCCCCAGCATGACTTTTATTTTTGTTTGGTTGTCTCTCCACTCCACCTGCCTTCTTACTTTCCTCTTTGCCCTAATCGCTAACTCTCCCCCAATCCTGTTTTCCCCACGGTTCTCACCTGTGCCCTGCTCATACACCACGCGGTGGCTGAAGGCCCTGGTGGACCAGAGATGAGGCCAGGTTTCATGAGAACAGCCGTGGGCACGGACCACGGCCAGAGTGGGAGGAGAGAAGCTGAGAACCCCACTTGGCAGTGGAAACACTTGGGATAGCAGGCCAAGGCACCACATGGGAATTATTTCAAATGTACAATTTTATTTTTTATATTTTTAAATTAATTTTTATTGGAGTCTAGTTGCTTTACAATGTTGTGTTATTTTCTGCTGTACAGCAAAGTGAATCAGCTATACGTATACATATATTCACTCTTTTTTTAGATTTCCTTCCCTTTTAGGTCACCACAGATCGTTGAGTAGAGTTCCCTGTGCTGTACAGTAGGGTCTCATTAGTCACCTATTTTATACATAGTCGTGTATATACATTAAGCCCAATCCCCCAATTCATCCCACCTCTCTCTCCCCCCACCTTGGTAACCATAAGTTTGTTCTCTATATCTGTGTCTCTATTTTTGCTTTGCCAATAAGTTCACCTGTACCATTTTTCTAGATTCCACAAACAAACGATATTTGTTTTTCTCTTTCTGACTTACTTCACTCTATATGACAATCTCTAGGTCCATCCACGTCTCTGCAATGGCATTATTTCATTCCTTTTTATGGCTGAGTGATGTTCCATTGTATATATGGACCACATCTTCTTTATCCATTCCTCCGTCGATGGACATTTAGGTTGTTTCCATGGCCTGGCTGTTCTGAATAGTGATGCGATGAACATTGGGGGTGCATGCATCCTTTTGAATTATGGTTTTCTCCGGATATATGCCTAGGAGCGGGATTAAAATGTACATTAAAATCAAAATCACTAAGATTTCAGCTAAGAGCTTGAAACTTTTTCTGTGTACATTTGTGATATTTTGAAGCTGGGCATTTGTTGGCTGGGGGTGGGTGGGGAGGTGGAAAGAGAAAAGTCCTTTCCCACATCTTCCCTGGGGTATCTCAGCAAGGTCACAGCACTGTCCAGGGCTGAAAAGTGTGGAGAAGGGCTGGCCCTGGGGTGGGTGGGATGGAGAGGGTATGATTTAGAGAGGTCCTGGTCCCAGTGACCAGTCCCCGAGAATGTTCTGCTCTGTCTCTGGGGCGTTAATGCTGCCTCCTCCAGGAAGTCCTTTGATCCTACTCCCCAAAGAACTTTCTGGGAAAAGAGGGGACCACGTTAGGAGGCCATGCACTCTCTCCCTTGCTGAACAGGCCCCACTCAGGGATGGACACTGGGTGTGCAGGATCCACCTATGTGACACATGCCACCTCTTTTTTTCCCTCTGGAAATTTCACAGTGAGAATCCAGGACCCAAGTAGGCGAGGAGCCCTTCGGTTCAGGCAGTGGAAGAAGTGGCCCAGGGGTGTCTGGGATATTTCATTGCCGAGCAGAGCCAGTGAAGGGAAATATTCCCAGAGCCTGTCTGAGGAAAACCGTTCACTAAGCACCATCGGGAGCTTACTACGACATTCCTCGGCCCAGTATGTGTCCAAGGATGCTGACACATTGCTGACTCAACGTGATGACTCGAAAGGTCTAGTTTACGGCCGCCCTGGGTGAGCCCTTCTGGGGCTCCAGGTGCCTGTGTCCTGTGGGTCTAAGTGGCTCCAGGTGTCAGCAGCACCAGGCGAAGTTAGCCCTGGGTTTCTAGGTGAAGGTGGCCCTGGCTAATGGTAACCTCTGATTCTAGGCATCGGTGGCCCTGTTTATGACCCTAGGAGGTGGTGGCTCTAGATGTTGGTAACCATGGGCAATCTGGGTGCTGGTGACCCTGTGGCATTAGTGATGGAGGCCCCAGGGCTCTAGGTGCTGGCAGCCTCTGGCACTAGGTGACCAATGAGTCTGTGGGCATTAACCTGGGCTGGTTGGAGAAGAGAAAAGGAGCTTGGCCAGAATCACCCCATGCTCCTGGGGTGCAGCTCCTGAGCCTGCATGGTTAAGCCCTCGGCCGGCCGCGGCTGCTTCTGAGCTGAGCGATCTGGAAGCGCTTCGTAAGGGACAGGCCCCGCGCACAAGTTAGTTATTATAAGCCACTGACGGGGCGGAGCCGGGGGGATCCCAACCAGCAGTCTCTGCACTGACCGGCAGCTGAACCCAGGCTGGGCTCCCTGCCCTGGAAGCAGGGCAATGCCTGGGGACGGACGGTCCCGTGTCCTCTCGGCCTGGCCCTGTGGGAGCCTGAGGCGACCTCCCAGTGGGCTCTGTCGAGGTACAGGAAGGGGCTGCTGCTGAGGAAGGTGGGATCCAGCAGGTCTGGGCAGGTCTGTTCTGCCGAGGCCGGGCCCTCTCCCGGGTGGCTGGGACGCCCCAGAGCGGGCAGGCAAGCACGTCCGAGCGCAGGCCCCTGCCCGGGAGGCCCGGCTAATGACCCCGCGCATTCCGGCCTGCATGGGCCCGAGAATTGGCTGAGGGCAGGCCCATTAGCTGGAATTCTCCCAATGCTCACACATCAGAGTGGAAGGTGGGGGAGAAGTGAAAACTTGAAAAAGAGCTAATTATCGCTTTTATCAGAGCGGGTGGGTTGATGGGTCCTGCCCCAAGGCAGCTGGGGCTGCATTAAAGATTAAACGCCAGGTAGGGGGGAGTGGGGCTCGTCATTCCACAGGAGGGAGGCCGCCCTATGGAGACCTGGTGGCAGGCGGCAGCCTTAGATCTGTCAGCCGAGCCCTCCGTCCCAGCGCCCACCATGGCCACATTCCACCAGGGGACCCCCGCGGCGCCCAGCGCTTCCGCCCCTGCGGGGAGTGCAGCTGAGGTCCACATCTGCTTCCTCAAGGGATGAGGGGTCGGGGCAAGCCTAATTATCCAATTGGTAGGTTTCCTGGCCCCTGTCTTAGGGGGACTTAAATGATTCCTGCACATCACCCAGTGACCTTAAGTGTAGAACCTACATTGGGATTATATGAGCCTGGCAAGGACTCAGGGTCAGGGAGTCTGACCCTCCTCGTTATTACAGAGCAGGAACCCAAGGCCCAGAGAAGTAAAGGGACTCAGCAATCAGGCAGCCGTGTGGTTAGTCCCATGGGGTTGTAAGTCCCTTGAGGATGGGGGCTGCATCTTTAATTCTCCTCTTTATACCTAAAGTATTGGGGCTAAGGGAACTGGGGTTATTAGCTTAGAGTAATCAAGGCCAGGGTGACTTCATTATGCCACTGAACCCAACAGTGTTTTGAACACCATGGGTGTTCAATGAGCATTTGTTGCTTGTGTGGATGATAAAAAGTTTGCACCTAAGAAGCATAATGATCATTTGGAGCATTCTGCAAATCTTCAGAGCCAATTCACTGGCCATGAAGAATGGATGTAGGTGAGAACCATGGTCTGGAGTCACCAGGACAAAGCAAGGCACAGTGGGGAGCGGGTTGCTGAGTGCCACAGGCAGACGGACTATAGGCAGGTGGTGTCGAGGCAGCCAGCTGTGCCAATCCAGCTGGGCTAGTCTTCACTATGTGTGTGGACAAAGTGGACAAAGATGTCCACTAAGCCATCTCCGCCCCCACGGAGACCCTGGAAGCATGATGTCCATTATCCAGCTCCACTAGGGATCCACAGCCCTGTTTGGCCAACTGGGCCCTGAGGAGATGCCCTTGCCCAGGAGAATGAATTAGGCTCCTTGCTTCTTTCTCTTTTCCCAGCCTCTAGAAGCCAGAGCATCTCCAGTTTGATTTCTTCAGGCTTCTAACCTCAACTTCAAATTTGATGCTGTTCTCACCTCTACGCATGGTGAGCAAATCCCACAAATGATGTGTAGGTCAAGACCGGTCCAAGTCAAAGAGGCCCTGGCCTTCCCAGCATTTCCCATACACTGTCCCACTGACCTAGTCTAGACGGGGCTAGTAGATCCCCTAGAAATGCCAGGTGAGGGGAATGAATGAGTCTGAGCAAGAATAAATAGAAAGGATCTGGGGTTCATAAAGGACCACAAGCTGAAACTACACTGGCCACACGGATGTTCTGAGTCAAACCAACAGGATGCTGGAGTGCCAGGAAAGATTTGAAGGTAGCAACCTGCTCTTCACCATCAGGTGCTTCTTAAGAAAGCTCAGGTAGTCCTGGCCCGTATAACCCTGCATGCATCTTCAACAGACCACTTACCACAGTGCTAATCAATCTTTTGATTAATTGTATGCGCATTTGATTATCTATCTACAGCCTCCACTAAACTGTAAACTCCATGACTACTAAGACTTTTTGTTCACCTCTGAACCCCCAGCACCTGGCTTGGCACATCGCAAGACTGAAAAATACGTATCGGACAGAGGGGAAGAGAGAGGGAGAGAAGAAGGAAGGAAGAAAGGGAAGAACTTTTTCAGGAATTGAGATGGATGAGAGTCAGGCCTTGTTTACAAGGAGCTCACAGTCCAGTGGGGGAGAGAAAGAGAGAGGTGGACACACAGTTGCCCACAGTGAAGGGTGATTGGTGCAAGAAAAGAAAAAGCAGTCTGATGGTGGGGGGGGGGCTAAGAGGAGAGAGTGATTCACTCTGGGGAGCGTTGGAAGTTTATAATTGAGTCTTTAGGGCTGAGCAGGACTGAGTCAGGTGGACACAGGGAGGAGAGTCATTCTCAGCAGGACTGGATGGCAAAGGCACAGAGGTGGGAAAACGGGCCACATTCAGGGAGAGGTGAAGTGGCTCAGCTGAATGGGGCGTGGGGCACTTTGAGCAGGGCCCAGAGGCCTGGACCGGGAGCGCGGAAGGGCGGGGAAGGGCTGAGGAGCTCGCCTGGAGATGAATAACCAAGGTTTCCAAGCAGGGGTGTGAAATGTCCACCTACCAAGAAACCCTGAGGACTGGAATGCACCTTCACTAAAAACAGAGACCATTTCATTTAGAGCCAAGAAAGCTCTGGGGTCCCTGAAGCCCCTGCAGAGAGCGGCCCTCTGGCCCACGGGAGCAGAGCACAAAGAAGAACTGGAACCTGGTGGCAGGGCGAGACGGGGCCACCTGTGAGGACGTTTCCAGTGGAAAGGCTGTTGGGATGAGTGGAATGGGAGATATTTCCTGGCAATTTTCCCCCTGGTGTTCTCTACAGGCAAGCTGAGGTCCTCCGGACTGAACTGATGGACTGGGACAGGAGAAGGTTTGAGGGCCCCAGACGAGATCCCACCCTTGCTCAGGTACCCACGGGAAGCCTCTCAGCTCTTGGGGCAGCACAGCTGGGAACTCTGCAGAGGGTGGGGAAATCAGAGCGCAGTGTCTCCACTTTGCACATTGGATTGAGTTCTGGTTCAGTCACCTTCCACCTGTGACCTTGGCAAGGTGGTCTTCACCTCTCTGAGCCTTGGTTTCCTCATCTGCAAAAGATAGATGATAAACCTCTATCTACCCTGTGAACTACGATTGGGGGGGCGGGGTCAACAAAGGAAGAAGAGCCATGGGAGATGCTTTGTAAGTGGGAACACCCTACACAAAAGCCAGCTGTGGGGCTTCCCTGGGGGCGCAGTGGTTGAGGGTCCGCCTGCCGACGCAGGGGACACGGGTTCGTGCCCCGGTCCGGGTAGATCCTACATGCCGCGGAGCGGCTGGGCCCGTGAGCCATGGTCGCTGAGGCTGCGCGTCCGGAGTCTGTGTTCCGCAGCGGGAGAGGCCTCAACAGTGAGAGGCCCGCGTACCGCAAAAAAAAAAAAAAAGTCAGCTGTGATCATGAACATGTCACACCTGAGTCACAGAGCAGGGACAACCCAGACCTGGAAGGTCAGGGCTCTGCATCCAGGTCTGCTAGGGGCTGGGCCTAGCCAGAGAGAGCCCCGGACTCCACTGGGGGCCCTCCTTCTGTCTCTCGTCGTCAAATGCTCTGCAACGGAGACCGACCAACCTGAGTTCCCATTCTGCTTTTCCCCTTCTAGCTGTGTGACCTTGGGCAAGGCACTTCCTATCTCTGTGCCTCGGTTTCCTCACCTGTACAGCCGTGACAGGAGTGTCTACCCCAGGGGGCGGTTGTGGGAATTAAAGGCCGTGGCCAGACTGCAGGCTCTGAAAGCACTCACCGGAGTGGTTGTTTGTCTTCTTATCCTCCTCATCGTGCTCAGCCCCCTCCCATTCCTCTGCGCCCACTTTTGTCACTTCCTGGGAGCCTCCCTAGTGTTCCCTGTGGCCGGTCAGATCCCCGGAGCTTGGGCCTGAGGAAGGCAGTGGTGAGGTCTGAGAAGGTCTGAGAGGAGAAGCCTCACCAGTGGCCGAAGGAGCTGGACCCCAGAGTGAGGGCCGGGCCCAGTGGTTTTGCTGGGAACTTCCCAGGTGCAGAATTTCACAACTCTGGGACACTTCTCAGACGGAGTGACCAAGACACAGTCCTCAGTGTGGTTCTATCTGTCTCGGGACACTGGGCTGAGAGTCTCCCCCAGGGCAATGGGGCCAAGATTCTAAGACATCCGGTTCCCTGGTGTCCTGAGCGCAGCCCACAGAGGGGTCGCTCCTCCTGGGCCCCCACCCCCCACCCCTGCCAACTCCAGCCGCATCTCTGATCAGCAGGAATCCGGGAAAGCCCACCTGGGCGACTCACAGACCTGCATTCTTCCTCCCAAAGCTTCCTCCTGCTGGGCAGCCCTTGCCTCTCGTGGAGCACTTTAGGCAGAGCTGGGAAACCACAAAAATGTTAAGCCGAGATGAAGGGACGTAACGGGCTCTAATCTGAGTTGACAGTAGTGTTATTAGCCAGCCAAGGGCTGCGGGAGCAGCGGGATAGCAGCGAGGGGAGGGGAGAGAGAGGAGGAACAGGGACAAAAGACAGACGGCAGACACAGGCAGGACCTCAGGGATGGAGACTCCGGCGGGGCCGAGGTGGTGTGAGAGGGGCTGCCCAGGAGACTGGGGCACAGTCTTCTAGCAATAGCAATGGTGATGATGATGATGATAATAATAATAGCAGCTATTGCTTCTTTAGAGCTGCAATGAGCCGGACTCCGTTGCACGCTCTCATATCCACGAATGTAATCCTCACGATGTAGGTGTTAGTATTACTGCCCTGTTTTGACCGTGTAAAAATGATGGAACAGAGAGGTCCATCATCAATAAAGAACACCCATCCTAAGCGCAAGGCTGGGGTCTGGCTGCTCACAGAGGCCTTCTTCTTCCGTCTAAAGGTCAAACGTCAAAGGCCGAGCTCAGGAGTCAGTGAGATGCTAGCTGTGTGGGACCCTTCTGTCCAGGGTTTGGAACAGAAGAAAGGACACGCGCTCATAACCACCACCCAGGCCTGAATGATGCGGGCCAAGTGAGTGCCAGGGAGAGGAGGGACCAGGAACACAGAGGTCAGAGGTCTTCATTAGCCCTTAGGAGTCAGAGGTCAGAGGTCCATGTAGCCAACCAGGGGCTGGAGGCCATGACCAGTGACGGCTGGCTGAACTCTGACAAGGCCAGGTCGAAGCGGTGGGTCAAGATGTGACTCCCACTTTCTACCGTGGAGAGAGGGGACATGGTCACCAACATGGCTTCCCTGGGGTCAAGGCTCTTCCTCTCTGGCCCCCAGCCACCGGGGGAGACATGCTGAGCCCCCTCCTGAGGGACGCACTTCCTGTTGGGCTGAGGCCGTCCTGCCCCACGGGGCCTGATTCTGAAGCAAACACCTCTAAGTGAGCAGTGTACCACCCCCACCCCCACCCCCGCCATCCTGCATCTAGATGGAGTCAGCTCCTGACCATCTGGCCTCCCTGGGAATCAGATGTTCACAATTTTATTGGTGTCATCAGGGGTTCTACATCCAGGACACAAAGAAGGTTTCAGTTATGCTTAGTGGGCTCACTGAGTTGGAGGAAATGGTCTTCCTCCTGTTGCAGGGACGGGCTAAGCAGACAAGCAGAGAACATTTGAGATACGGGAGCTCTGCTTCAGGGCCTGTAAGGGGCTAAGAGGCCGCTGGGGGGGGCGGGGTCAAAGCCTGATCATGTGACCTCATGAAGGCTCCTTAACCCTTGCACGCCTCAGCGTCCTTATCTGGAAAATGGGGGTAGTGATCTTAGTACCTCGCTCCTGGGAGGATGGTTGTCAGCGCGTTATCCGTGCTCATAGCACTGGTTCTCATTTGCTATGCTATGTACCGCCTTGAGCCTGAGGCTGGGAGGGGATTCCGTCCCTTCTCTTCCCAGCCTGGGGAGGTTTCTTGGTCTGTGACGGGAAATGAAACAACCTGGGCAGCTGTCCCCTGCGTCAGACCGTCTGGGCCTGTTTGGGTGCTGTGTCTTAGGCGGGGCGGATTCCAGAAGATCCAAGGCCTCCCCCTGCACAATGTGCCCTGAGTTGAGGCCTTCTCTCTGCCTTCCTGCCCCAGGGCTGGGTGCACGTAAACCGTAACATGCTGCAGCAGTGCCAGGAGTTCCTGCCACCATGGGACCCCTAGATGCCCAGGAATATGTCAGAGTCAGCGGCAGCATGAGGGCCCCCTCTCCCTAGCCCCGGCCAACGGCAGCAACTATAACTGGGGAATAATAATAGCAGTGGCTACCGCGCATCAAGCACATCCTGCGTGCCAGTCGCTTTCTAGAGACACCCTCTAAGGCTCCTGATGACCCTGCAAGTTGGTTTGTATCACCCCATGGCGTAACCTTCCCGCTGACACCTGCATCCCCCTCCCGCTCAAACTCCTCACCTGGCCAAGACCCCATTAAACTTCAGGCTGGAGCTGGGCTATCACTCCTTTGGGAAGCCTTGTCTCACTTCCCCTTGGCCAGGTCTGCTCACAACCCCGACTCAGGGGTCCCATCAGCAGCCTGTTCTTACCCTTCGTTAACCCTCATTACACTTTATTTTTATTCCGTTTTTAATTTTATTTATTTGGGGGTAAGCAATGCATTCACATGATTCGAAATCCAAAAGCCGCAACAAGGGATACAGTGGAAAGTCGTCCCGCTCTCCTATCCCTGTTCCCCAGCCAGAGTTCAGCCGCCTGAGGCCCAGGGCTGTCAGTTTCATCACACCAAACAGTGATGACTTGTTTATCTGTCTTCTGTCCTTTAGGACCAGGGACTAGGCCTGTCTTGTTAACTGCTTCGTTCCCAGGGCCCGGCACAGTGCCTGGCATATAGTAAAAGTTCTATGTATATAATCGCTCTCTCCCTCTGAGAGATATCTATACAGACTTTTTTGTTGTTTTGCTTTGTTTTCATGAATGAGGCTCAGGGAAGAAAGTTAACTTGGCTGCTTGGCTCTAACTCCCAAGACAGTGCTCACCCGGAGACTCTGTTTATCTGACTTTTGTTTTATGGCCTCGCCGTGCGGCTTATGGGATTTTAGCTCCCAGACCGGGGGTTGAAGCCAGGCTCTCGGCAGTGAGAGCACGGAGTCCCTAACCACTGGACCTCCAGGGAATTCCCTGTTTATCTGACTTTTAGAGGCCACCTGTCCCTTCTTCTTGGACTTTTGACCGTCCTGTGAAATGATTTCATTTTTTAAGTTCGATTTTTTAATTGGAACAGAAATAGTACCCCTCGATAAGTGATCACAGAACAAAGAGCCATGTTTCAGGAAAGAGACCTCATCATACTTCAGAAGTCTCCCTGGTCCTGCCCGATCCCGGCCCCAGTGTTGTAGCCCCAGGATGTTATTGCTGCTGTGGCTGCTTACCTTGGGCCTCAGTCTCCTCTTCTGTAAAATGGGAAGGGACCCATTAGGTCTGACGTTCTATGGATTTTTACGTCTTCTCTGTCTTTACCCCTTCCAGCTGGTGCTGTTTTATGCCAGCACTAAATGAAATGATAGCTGTGAAAGTCTTTTGATTAAAGCTAATATTTGATACCAAGGCAACACATGCATGATGTGGGTCAGGACAGTTTTCTCCTCGTCAGCCAATCTGGCCAGGTTCCTAGCTCTGGCCCCGGTCAAGGGTCAAGCACACACAGCCATAGGTCCTCTGAAGAGCTGGAGGGAGAGGCAGGAGGGAGAAATTCATCCTGGGGAAGCAGGTAGAGCTGAGTGGTGAGGACCACGTTGGGGAAGGTGGGTTGGCCCATGCACCATCTTTACCAGGGGACCAGTGGACTGCTTTCCAGCTAGATTAGCTCATCCCCTGCCTGGGGATTCAGCAAGCAGCCCGCATCTTGTGGAAACTCCAGGTTCAGGCTTCTGCAGGGCCTTGTTCCCGGTGGTTGAGGCAGCCAGGGATTCTGGGGATTGGGTAGGGGAGGAAAGAGCGAGTGAGGGGAAGGAAAGGGAGAAGAGAAGAGAGCAGGGAGCATGGCTAGAGAGGAGTCAGTGTGTCAGGGAGGGACACGGTTCCAGGAAGCCTATTATGGTAAGGTGCTGCTGGGGAGGGAAATGGAGAAGGGGCAACAGGACAGAGAGCAAGAGTCATAAATTCATTTGTTCATTTTTTCCTTCATTCATCCAATAAAACGAAGGATGCCAGTGTTGTGATAATTGCTAATCAAGATACAGGTATATGCAAAATGCTATGAAAATTTAAAGAAGGAGCAAATAACTCTTTGGGGGGGGTTGCAGGAGTGGGAAAGTTAGGGGAGCAGGCAGATTTCACTGAAGATATTTAGGTCAAGCCATGAAGCAAGCGAAGGAGAAATCAGGCCCCAAGTCCTCCCCGGCTCTGTGGCCCATTTCTTCCCAGACCTCCAAATCCCAGTCCAGCTGTTGCCCTCACTGGGTTTGAGTCTGAGCTCTGCTACGTGCTTGTTGTGTGACCTCAGGGAAGTGATCTAACCTCTCTGAACCTCCATTTTCTCAGCTGTAAAGTAGGGACGACGCCGACTTGGAGGGTAGTCATGAGATTCAAACATGACAGTGCGTGAGAGGCACTTTGAAGGGTGCCTGGCCCCTGTATAGCACATGCTCAGAATGATCTGCTGTTGATATTGTCAGTATCAGCAGTGGCAGCAGCTTCATTCCCCCAAGTCTGGGCCTCTGTCTTTGGGCGGAGAGGAAAGCAGAGGCTGTTCCCATCATCCCCCATCCCTGGCCCCCCTGGCCCTTGGGGAAATATGAGAAGCAGAGCTTGAGGATCTAATGTGTGCCCCCCACGCCCCTTAATCCTTCCTGAACTTGGGGGGGTTGGGTGCGGGGTGGGGGGCGGCACCACTGTAACACCTGCACAGCTCTGACATCTCCTGCCTCTGGGCAGAGAAAGCAATTTCAGAAATGACATGTTGCCAACAAGCAGAAATCAGCTTCTGAATTAAAATGTGTCGGCGTCAGGTGACCCCAGGCTTGGAGGGCTGGCTGCACGAAGACAGCTGAGATTAGGGCCTGTCAGCCAGGGGAGGGGCTGTGCGGGAAGGGGTGCGGGGACCCCAGGGGCTACCGTTGGCCGCCCGGGATTTGTTCGGACAGGGGGGCAGGAATTCGGACACTGGGTCAGGTTCTCCTGCGGCTTTGACCAGCCGCCACCTCGCAACTGTCTGCTCTCCGTGGTGGGGGGCGGGGTGGGAGTGCCCGGGCTCTGCTCCCCTGGGATGGCTCCAGCGTAAACACTCTAATGGGCCCGAGAGAGCCAGGGAGGAATGTGGGCCCCACAGCCCCTGGGGACTCGAGGACGGATGGGAGTAGAGGGGATAAGACACCCAAGAGGCTGTCAGCCTCAGCTCTGCAGGTATGCAGGGAGGAGAGAGAGGGAGAGGGAAGGAGAGGAAGATGAGAAGCAGGCGGCCCGAGGGAGAGGCAGGAAGATGCCACCGGCCAGGCTGAATCCTTGCAATTCCCCCATGCCGCCTGCTCCCTGGTGTCCAGGCCTTAGCGCAAACTGTGCTCTGCACTGTGGGAGAAGACGCATGAAGAGGCCGTTTAATTTTCAGCCCTGCTATTTATTGTAGGGCTTTGGGTGTGGCAGGGAGCCTCTCTGAGCTTTAGTTTCCTCCTCTATAAAATGGGGTGGCGGTTGTATGTACCCCTAGGGTTGCCATATCAGTTAAATGAGATAATACATGGAGATGGCGTAAGGGTTTCCGTGTAGTCGGGCGCCTGTCACAGTGCTTAACCACTAGGGATCTCACTCCTTGTCTGTCTCTTTGTCTGTGACTCCGTGAAGGCCGGGCCTAAGTCTTGTCACCACGGCACCACGGCACCCCGGCACGTTCCTGGCACACTCTTTAGGTGGCCAGTCAGTATTCTCTGAGTGAGCATTTCCATGAAGGGACCAGGTGTGAGATGTGTAAGTAAAGAGTGGGAAATGAAAGGGGAGAGTCAGGGCTTCCCTGGTGGCGCAGTGGTTAACAGTCCGCCTGCAAATGCAGAGAACACAGGTTCGATCCCTCATCGGGAAGATTCCCACATGCCGCGGAGCAACTAAGCCCGTGCGCCACAACTACTGAGCCTGCACTCTAGAGCCCGCGAGCCACAACTTCCGAAGCCCACGCGCCTAGAGCCCATGCCCCACAGCAAGAGAAGCCTCCGCGATGAGAAGCCCGAGCACCGCAACGAAGAATAGCCCCCGCTCGCCACAACTAGAGAAAGCCCGCGTGCAGCAATGAAGACCCAACGCAGCCAAAAATAAATAAACTTCTTTTTAAAAAATAAAATAAGTGCAAAAATAAATAAACTTCTTTTTAAAAAATAAAATAAGTGAAAGGGGAGGGTTGGGGTAGGCAGGGGACCCCACTGCCACTGTCCCTCCAGAATGTCCCACTCTGATCACAGGTCATCCCTCTGGCCTTTCTTCTAGAGCAGAGCTTAGGCAGGACATGCTTGCTGGCCAGACGGTGACCATATCTCCCCAATGGAAATCGGACGTAGGGGATCATTCCACGTGTCTTTAGGAGTCATTGGGCAGTCATCAACCTTGGGCCCATCTGAGGAGCTGCAGGACTTGGGGTCACCACAGTCATGTTCCACAGCTCCGGGAACCCAGCAAGGACAGAGCGGGGCTGGCAGGGGTGAGGGGCCCACAGGGGCAGCAAAGAGGGAGGCTGAGGCACTGCTGAGCCTCTAAGGTGGAAGGCGGGTCAGGGAGGCTGGAGCAAGGCTGTCTCAAGATTGCAAGAATGGAAATCTCCCTTCCTGACCCCCCACGAGAGCTACTCTAAACGCCTTCCCCGCCTGCTACAGGAATTCCATCAGGAGAAGGCATGGCTTCTCCCCCCTGCTCAGAGCTAAGTCATCAGAGAAGAAACCCAGGAATTGGAGAAGATTCTAGAAGGCAGTGGGTATGAGCTCAGGCATGAAAAAGGCCTGAGTTTGAACCCCAGCTCTGCCACCCACTCAGTGAATGTTTCAAGCTCCTGGAACCTCCATTTCCTCATCTGTAGAATGGGGGTGGCAATTCTTACCCTGCAGGGTGATGGTGAAAACTAAAAGGAATGGTATGGTGGTAACAGAGAAGGAAAAGCTCTTCTTTACAGAAGAATACCAACTGAAAAATAGGCAAGGAATTATGGAATCAAAAAATCACCATTTGCAATTGATTTGGACAAGGATCACCAATGGATGCTGAAACTACTGGGTAAAGCGTTGCTGGGCAACAGGATGGTCCCAGAGTCTCCAAGCATCACCCTACAGATGAGTCATGGACCACAAAGGGGAAAAGGTAACTTTACATGGGAGAGACCTGGGGGAAACCACCTAAACCAAGTGATGAAATTCAGCATCACCAGTAATGTTGACAAATGGTGGCCCCTGACAGCATGCACAGAGAACGGTGCACACCACCAAGTAGACCTCTTGCCAAAATGTTTAACCAAAATCTAATCATAAGGAAACAATCAGACAAATCTCAGTTGAGAGACATTCTACAAGACAGCCAGCCTGAACTCTTCAAAAACATCAACGTCGTGAAAACAAAGAAGGCAAGGAGACTCTGCTAGATTAGAGGGGGCTAGAGAGACATGACAGCACATTCAGTGCCCGATTCTTGAGTGGATCCTGGATCAGGAAAAAAGCTCTGAAGGATATTTTGAGGGACAATTAGGGCAGTTTGAATAAGGAGTGTGTGGTAGATAATATTGTGTCAATGTTACATCTCTCAGATGTGATGACAGCCTTGTGATTCTTTTGGAGAATGTTCTGGGTTTTAGGAGATTGGTGATAAATTATTTGTGTCTGCAGTGTTCTCACAAATGGATCAACAATATATACATGTATTTCCCTCTCTCTCTCCCCAGCCCCATCTACATAGGTATATATATATATATCTGCTCCTTGTGGCACCTCTGTCACTGCTCAGAACCAGCCCGTCTCCGGGCCCAGGAACACAGGGTAGAAGGAACACATCAGAACAGGCACGCAGGTGGAAATGCAGGTGCCCTCACGGTTGGACTGCGAATCTCCTTCTGCCTGCCTCCCCGGAGACCCCGTGTGGATCCCAGCAGGCTGAAGAACCAGGGCAGGGCAGGGACAAGGCTTCTCTGCTGACCTTTGCTCCCAAAAGAGGCCTCCACCCCCATCAGACCCCCAGGAGCAGCAGCTGGTTGGGGACATGCACTTGCACTTCCCAAAGCATGCTGGGAGGGCAGTGGCCAGGGAGGGACTCTGAGGCTGACAAGTAAATGACCGGAACCATTGCACGGCCGTGTGTCTCATTTCTCCTACGGAACCATAAGTCCCTGAAGGCTCCTGCTCTGCCTTAACTTGCCCCACCCCAACCTGCATGGCTGGCCGTAGCATGCGGGCACTAAAACTACTTGTCATCTCCAGGAGGGGACCCAGGCTCTGGCCTGGTCCAACCAGGTATATAACCTTGGGTGGGTCACCTCTTTCCTCTGGGCCTCAGCTTCCCCAGAATCCATAGAATGGGATGACCCACCCCCGTGCTACATACTTCTGAGGGGAGGCAAGAACTCATACTTCGGAGGCCAGCAGCTCTGTGTTCTAATCCTGAGACCAAAGCTTGCCAGTGGCATTCGGGAGCCTTCACACCTCATAGCCTCCGTTTCCTTGACCATGAGATGGGCATGGTCGTGTCCAATACGCAGAGTTATTGCAACAAAGCGAGACAAAATAGGTACAAATAGCTGACACGTGGTTTATGGGTTTATTGTCTCTCTCTCTCCCGCTGGAGTGGCAGCCCCACGAGGCAGGGACTTGGTCTCCTTCACTGCTGCACCCCAGCACCGGGGGTGGTGGCTGGCCCTCAGTAGGAGCTCCCTAAACCATCGCTGACTGAACGGATGAACAGAACAGGTGCTCGATATACGATAGGTCTGGTTGTGATTCTAAAATGTGCTGAGACAAAAGCTTTTGAAGTTCATGGTTGTTGAGAAAGGAAATTCTGGGAAGCAAGAAATAATCTTCAGGGCTGGCATGGGTGTCTCTGTCGCTCTGTCAGCCAGTGGAGGACACCAGGGAAGCTGGGCTTATCTGGACCAGGGGCAGACATGATGTGCCCACAAGAGCCAGGCGGCAGCACGCACAAGTGAGGTGGGAGGTACCTAGCAAACTGGGGAGCCCCCGTGCATCCTGTCTGATAGGGGTCCCTCTCTCTAGCTGACTGCGGCCAAGGTGGGAATGCAGGACCAATTTGCCAGTGCAGCTGATTTCACAAGAGAAGCCAGAAAGCCAATTGAAGACAAATCATGTTTAAAAGAAGAACCCAGATGAGAGCAAACAAAGCCCATCTGTGGGCTGGCAGGGGCCCTGTGTGGTAACCCAGCCCGCTCAGGCGGTGTGGGCAGAAGGAGGGAGGGCCCAGTGGTGGGGCCCCTGGAGTGGCGTCTACGGGGTCCTCATCTCTCCAGGCCTCTCAGGCAGTCCCAGCCTCTGAGACACAGGACATGCTGACATGCTGCCGAGATCCAAAAGGCAGGGTCGCACACAGCCAGGGAAGCAGCCGCATCCCTGGGTTCTTGGACTCGGGGTGGATCCAGACTTGGGGCTCCCAGGCTCTGGGTAAGTCAGCTCCCATAATCTGGCCCAGGTTAACGTTCAATAAATATTCACTGAAAGAACCTCTTCAGTGTGACTTTGAACACAGCCCTCCATCTCTGGGCCGCATCTTGTAAAATGGGCACAGTTACGTAGCCACCCCTACCTCACAGGGATAATGGGGAAATCAAGTGAGATTAAAGGGACAAAAGGGTTTCCAAAGATCAAAAGTGCTTTACAGATGCAAAGTGTGGTCGTCCTTGTCATCAGTATTACCATGAGCAAGACAAGTTTGGCCAGAGCAGAAGAGGGGGCCTGGGACCCAGAAGAGCAGAGAATTTACAACGACTTTACAAGGAGGGTCCGGATCAAGCCCATCAGAGCTCTTGTGCAGAGGGGATGCTGCTCACGAGCTCTGGGACAGTCCCGGTCAAGGGACACGGAGCCCACAAGACCTTCTCCCCGGCCACCTGGTGTCCAGCTGGGTGGGCGCCCCAGTCAGGGCAGCTGCATCTCCCCAGATAGACGGCTTCCAGCAGAATACACAAGCCCCAGAGCGGCTGCCCATAAAACATAGAAACTATATAAATAACATAAATATTTTCTCATATCTCTTAGCTATATAAATTATTCTCTTTTGCCCTAAAAACTATATATGCGAGGTAGACAAAAAAAATACCCTGTGAGCGTTTCCCCTAAAGCTGTGGAAGGAGAGGTCCGTGGTCACTGGTCCCAGGGGCCCCAGCGGGGCTGAGGTGGACCTTTGGGGGCAATTGGAAGAGAAAGGGGTGGGAACAGGGAAGCAGAAGAGGGGAGATGGCTGCACAGGGAAGACCTCACAGGCCGAGGGGCCCTCAGAGCCTGACCCGTGCCCTTGGCCTGGTCAGTGTTAGTGGCCAACTGTGGCCACAGTCCCTCAGAGGCTACCCTTTATCTTCCTGCCACCCCGACACTGCCAGCCATGGACTTGGGATGCAGACGGCATGTTGGTGGACTGGGCGCCCTCTTCCTGCTGCCTTATGCCTAGGGCTGAGCCAGGGTGGAGGCAGGGTTGGGGTCTCAGAGGAGGAGGATAGAGGGGGCTGGCAGAGAGAAAGTCTCCTTGCGATTGGGGGGCGGAAGAAACTAGGGAAACAGCCCTCTGTCCTTTTTCTCTTCCTGCCAAGATGTGGGCCAGCTGCTTGGGTCAGCAAAGTCACTCTCGGGAGGGGCCTCAGGTCAATTTGGCTTCTCATCAGAGCCTCTGCTGCCAAAGATCCTTCCAGCAGCCCTCCGGAGGCTGCCTGATTCACCGAAGACGGGGCAGCTTCTCCTCGCCCTTGGAGATCACGGGGAGCCGCGGGGGCTTCCTCCTGGGCCTTGCACAGATGGTGTCTCAGCATTCGGCTGCTTCTGAAGAGTTTCCTGTCTCAGCAAAGGGTCAGCAACTCTGGGTTCCGGGAGAAAGGAAGCTGACAGAGGGCGCGGCAGGGCCAGCAAAGCAGCCAAGGGCGTCCCGAAGGAGGTCACTTCCTCCCGGCTGGCATCGGGCTCTGCTCTGGGAAAGCACACAGCTTCCAGCAAAGTGACCCCTGCAAGGTCTTGATCCTGAACCAGAGAGGTGTGTGTCACTGAATGAGAGCCCTCAGCCTGGCAGGTCCAAGGGGTGTGCATGCATGTGGGGGGGGGGGTGCCTGTGTGCACCCGTGTGTATGTACCATCCTCTCTCTCCTCCCTCTCAGGGCCTCAGTAGGCAGCAGTGGAAAGGTCCACAGCATCAGAGGGAATTAGCAGTCACTTCTCTTCCTCAGGTAAGAGCCAAAGTGGGGGACCATTAGTAAATGAAGGGGTCCCCCAAGGCACCAGCCTTAGCAAAGACTTTCCCACGCCTATAACGCTAGCCCTGGTAAAAATCTGAATTAGATGAGTAGCTGTGAGTGTACAAACGTAACCGAATCCGAACTCATAAACCAAGTCTTGTGTATCACGAATGCCAGCTGCACTGGGGCCTCACAGCACAAGTGGACCCCCGTCACACTTACAGCTGGACTGACCCATCCCAGGCAGACTCCGGCCTTTGCTTCTGACTGACCCTGCCTCCCTGAGCCTTCCTGGCCCAGAAGCTCACCTCCCAACATCTTGCTGGCTTTAGGCCACTAATCCCAGGAATCGAGATGGCGGGATGCACCCCCTCTCCTCTCCAAAACCTCAGTCCTGCCCTTCTCTTGGCCTCCCTTATTTCCCTCCACATCCTTCCCACTCTGCCCTCCCGCTCCAAGTCCTCAACAAGGCTGGGGACCCTTGGGTTCAGGGGTGGGGCTCCCACCTTTCGAGTTGAGGGAGGGGAAGGCTGATGGGACCCAGTGGGGAGAGGAACACATGTGCACTCACGTGGGTAAGTGCATGCACGCTGCATGCACCTGCCCAGGGGGGCTGGCTGGACATCTGGGTGGCCTCGAGGTGGCCCGGTGCCATGCGAGGTCCTGGCAGAGTCCAGCTGCCACACTGGGCAGGGGGCCTAATGCTTACAGGTGTACACAAGCTCCTCCTGCACGCACTGCTGGCACTCCACGTAGCAACACCACTGCACCTGGCAGTGGCAGGAGAAGGCCACCAGGCGGCTCTGGGTGTCATAGCCCCGCCCGCAGCACAGGCTGCTGCAGCTGGCCTCCCGGGAGCACACCCTGCCCGCTGTGCCGGGCGAGTACTTGCTGGGCCGGCAGAAGCTGGGTGAGTCCTCCATGTAGACCAGGTCCCCGGGCCGTGGGGCCGGGCCCCTGGTGGAGCTGCCTGCTCTGGCCGGTGCCCACAGCTCCAGGCGGCCCAAGGCCTCGTTGGTGGCGCTGGACACCTTGACGGCTGAGTCGTGGCGCAGCTTTAACACCTGGCCTGTCTCGCGGAACGGGGAGAGCTGCTTCCAGCAGGTACGCACGGCGCAGGAGCCCGACACGCCGTGGCACTTACACGTGGTCCTGAGGCCACTCTTCACGGCCTGCGAGGAGAGGCGGAAGGGAGGCGTGGTCAGAGACCCAGGCCCACAGACCCCAGAGTACCAACCCTGGCTGGGAAGCAACAGGAGGATGGGAAAGAGACAGGGGAAGGTCCCCATGGGGGGTGCAGATAAGACTCTAGCTGGCCCACGTGGCACCTTAGTGAAAACTAGCTCTAGGCGCCCCTTCCTCTGGGCAGAGACGGTCCTCACATCTTGGTGAGAGCAGTGTGGGCCGGATGTTAGCCCCAGCTCCTCCCCTGGCCCAAAGTCCTTGTGGAGCAGACAGCTTGCACAACTGAACACAGCAGCCCTGGTTTACACAAACTCAGTGATAAGGAAACAGAACACAGAACTCAATTTCTTAAAGAAATGGAGGCCTAGCCTCTCCCAGCTTTCTGGTCCGAGTAGACCTAGATACTTTTTACCCTCCCGCCCTCCCACTACTGTGTGACCTCAGCCAAGTTCCTTCCCCTCTCTGGGCCTCCTCTGTCTTCCCATCTGTAAAATGGAGAAGGGACAGGGGTTGTACCAGATCAGTTTTCAAACGACCTTGGCTTCTAGGACCTCCAGGAAGGCCAGTGCTTGGAATGGAGACCCTTCTCCAAACACGTTTCTGCCTCACCAAGGCCCCATCCTGAGCCAAGCTCCCACCTGCTGCCCAGCCGACAGTGACGCCCAGGATCCTTCCCTACTTCCTGGTACCTGGTAATGGTCCAGAATGGATGCCCAAGGAATGTTGGTTGCAAGGATGAGGTTCATCCTGGGCCAGCTCTGTGCGTGTGCTGGGGGCAGGGCGGATAATGGCCTCCTAGAGACCTCGCTCCCCAGCCCTGCACTCTGGCTGGGAAGGGCTTGGGTCACCCGGGAACGTGCTCACCTTGATGCCCACGTGGGTGTTGTGGGCATCTACCCGTGCCCGCAGGTCTTTGCTTCCTCTCTTGGGCCCCAGGAAGTTGTTCAGGAATTTGGTGCTGTACTTGAGGTTGTCGCCGCACACACCCCACTGCCAGGCCTGCCGGCTCTCCAGGCCCGGAGAGTCATCACAGGTGCAACGCTCCATGCGCCCGGCGCTGCAGGCCCGGGCCAGAGTGTGCGTGAGGGCGGCCGAGGACACCGCGTACAGGAAGGCCGTCTCCTTGAAACCTGGGCCGGGCCCCGGGGGGATCGGGAGGGAGGAGGAGAGTGGGCTCAGGGGCTGTCTGCTGCCCTCTGAGGATACAGTGGGTGGTGGGGCCACTGTGGCGAGCAGGATGAAGGGCCTGTGAACCTGAGGGCACAGCTCAGGGCAGCCTCCCTGTCACCTGCCCTTTAAACTCAGCATGCAAGTTGCTGTTTAAATGGAACTTCCAATTCCCAAGGGAGTGTGTGCCCAGGTTCTAAGGGCAGCAGGACAGGGGCTTCTCCTTCTACTAAACAGGTGAGAACACAGATGCAGAGAGAAGTGACACGGGCATCTGGCGAGTGGCGAAGTGGGTTAAACCATTGATCTTGACTCCAAGCTGATGTGTGAGCAAGTTGGACACCCCGTTTCTGAGCCCCTGATCCTCTGAAATATGCTTCCTGATGCCTCCCAATGTCACCCTCTGCTACCTACTGGGGAGTAGACCCAATGACTGAGTGACCTCGGGTCTCCCACCTGACTGGTCCCAAACCAACCATCCACCCACTTCCAGGATGATCACAACGCTTGCACTATGGGGTGCAGCCCAGAGCTGGCCTCCCCGTGAGCTCACTACCTTCTACCTGCTCTCTGATATACCTGGGGTGCTTGTGGCACTGAGGTGGGGGGGCATCAGCTCTGCCCAGACGCTCCCAGCCACGGGGAACAGTTGCCTGAAAGGGGGTGGGCTGCTCTGATGCACCATCGCTCCCTTTTTTGTCAAAAGCCCACTGATGCTTGGTGATAGTCACAGGATGACCTTTCCCCCACTTGGGCTGAATGCTTTCTGAGGGAAGATGGGGTCTTGTTCGGCTCCGTATCTCCAGCACCCAGCACAGTGCCTGGCTCACTGAGAGCCTCACCAGATGCTTAGTGAAATGATGGCCAAGTGGAGACATGGGGCGGGCAGGGAGGGAGGGAGGGAGCGTGGGAATGGAAGGGAGGGAGGGAGGGAGCGTGGGCATGGAAGGGAGGGAGGGAGGGAGCGTGGGAATGGAAGGGAGGGAGGGAAGCATGGACTGATGCTTATGATCAACAAAGAAGCAGGTGAGTCAATGAACAAATGAAGTCTGTTGTTGGCCTGTGTCATGTCACTTGGCCAGCTATTAACTGCCATTCCTCCTTATCTGCTCTCATACCTTTGTGAGTGTGAGTGTGTGTGAGTGTGTGTGTGTGAGTGTGCGTGTGAGTGTGAGAGTGTGTGAGTGTGTGAGTGTGTGAGTGTGAGTGTGTGTGTGTATGGAGGCTGAGGGAAGGGACTGGGGGACCACCCATCTCATCTGTGGGCTCTTCCAGGAATGGGTTGTGCGCCTCCTCTCCTCTCTTGTGTCCTCCTTGCTCCCCTGCCCCCGCCAAACAGGGAAAAGCTAGGCCTCATTAGCTCCAGGACCCTTCTTACTCAGGACTGCGCTGGGCTCGTAAGGGCAACGTGGTCTTGGGAATGTTGGAGTGGGAAAGGCAGCCTCCTCCTCACCAACCCTCCTCCCTCCCAGCCCTCCTCCCCCCAGCCCTCCTCCCCCCAGCCCTCCTCCCTCCCAGCCCTCCTCCCCCCAGCCCTCCTCCCTCCCAGCCCGCCTCCCCCCAGCCCGCCTCCTCCCAGCCCGCCTCCTCCCAGCCCGCCTCCCTACCTCTCTTGAGCAGCCCCGTCCTCCCCTCTAGGCTGCAGTTCCAGCGCTCATGCCGGAACTGGAACTGGCACTCGAGCAGGCTGAGGTGTGCGGCATCCTGCAGGGTCTCAGCCAGGCCTGGCTCCCGCCGGCAGAGCTGCTTCTGCCGGCGGGACAGCTTCAAGAGGTCACACTGCTTCAGGTGGGCCCCACCCTGTGCTGGGGCAGGGGCGGTGCCCAGACCCGGGAAGGGTGTCAGGACCTCCCGCCCGGTTAGGCTAGAGGGGGCAAGAGAGAAGGGAGACCAGTGACCCTTGGGTCGTGACAGGGGAGGAGGAAGGACGACAATCCCTAAGAATGTGGGGCAGGTGAGTGGAAGGGCCTTCCTGGGGGCTGCACTGTTCGCCCTTCTAGGAGGGAGGCTGGCCCCATGGGGTCACACCCCCACTTTACAGAGCAGGAAACCAAGGTGCTTATAACAAGAGCTAGTGCAAGATCTCAAACCCAAGTCTTCCAGAAGCCAAAGTCTCTGCTCTTCTTACCCACCTTATTCCCCAAACTTGCCCAATCAGAAAAATCATCTGAGGTGCTTATTAAAAATACAGATATCCAGGATCTATACTTAGCAATTCTGCTTCTCTTGGTCTGGAATAGGACCTGGGAATCTGTATATTTTCCACATTCCCTGGGCAGCTTTGGGGATCAAACATTGCACATAGCATTGGCTGCTGCCTGGCTTGTATGTTCCTAAGAGGGGCAGGCAGAGGGATGTCGACAGTAAGAAGACGTCCAGCCAATTTCCCTGGTATTCCTCTCTCCCTTACATTAGGTTGTTGCCCTAGTAATGCCATGCCAACCTAACTTGTTTCCATAATCCCCAGAGAGATCTTTAACCATCTGGCCACTCCATGCCTGTTACAAAAAGATACTTAGGGAATACCTGAATGGATGGAAAGGTGGAAGGATGGAGAGATGAAGGGAGGAAGGAAGGATGGGTGGATGGACTGACAGGTGGATGAAGATGAAGGAAGTATATTTTCATCAGGCCACCAGCTCCAGACTCTTTGCTCTACTATATCTGAAGTCCACGGATGCTGACGTCAGGCTGCCACGTTCCAGTGGCCCGTCACTTCCTAGCTGTGTAACCTAGAAGCACTGATTTTCTCCTCTGGAAAATGGAAAGTGTGATCCTCGCTACCTCCTGGGGCTGCTGGGAGGATTATTTGAAAAGTTACTAACCACAGGGCCTGGGACTTGCTGTTTCACTTTCCTGCTAGCTGGAGTTTCTCAAAACTCTTTCCTCTTGCAAGATGTTTTACTCTCTAAGCTGGGCAGAGTCTTCCCTTTGTACAGATAAGGAAACAAAGGTTTTACAAAGAGGCAGTGACTAACTTGAGTCTTACAGCAGATCAGCAGCAAGGTGGGGACTACAGTGATTTTTTTTTTTTTTTTTTTGGCTGTGCCCCGCGGCATCATAGTTCCCCCACCATGGATCGAACCCATGCCCTCTGGACTACACATAGAGCTCACCCTCCCTCCGCCCAGAAGCGGTCCATGAGATGTTTCTCCCAGTTCAAAATATATGCTGTCCTGTACCCTGGCGGCCCTCGGAGCGGGTGAAATATACATCATTCCGGCACCCAGGCTGGAGGAAGCAGCCCCTTTCTGGAATTTGCTGGCCTTGTGGCCGTGGTAAAAGATCAAAGGTGGAACGAGGCGATGGCTCTTAAAGCTCCTGCTTGGATGGGGCCCTTGTCACTTGTGTGGCCAGGTCTGGGCTGCACCCCATCGTGCTCAAGAGCCCCCAGCCAAGGCAAGCCCTGTGGCCAAGCCCTGAGTGGTCAGAGAGGCGCACATCCCACAGAGCCAAGGGCGCGGCTCTCCTGTTTGGAGCCACCTGCCCCAGCCAGGACATCTGGCTGGATGCCACACCTTCCCCGTCCACCCCAGGGAGGGTGTGGGTCCTGGCCGGGTCCCAGCTGCCCCCAGAAAGTGCCCGTAGATCCCAAATCCATCAGGTGCAGCCAACCCAGTGTGGAGCAAATCTCGGAAACCCCCGAGCAGAGACAGATGCTATCGGGCTCCTCCTGGCCCAGCCTGGCCCTGGGCTCCCCTCCCAGACAGGGTGAGGGCAGGGACCCGTTAATCATTAATCTGGGGGCAAATGGGTAAATTTCCAGTCCACCAGGTCTACACCCAAACCCCTCCCTGCAGTCTGGCAGGAAACCCTTAGAGCTTGACCCTTGGCAGGTCCAGAGCAGAACCCAATGTCAACTCCAGCCCAGGAGACCCCACCCTGACTGACTTCCGGTGTGGAGGGCAGCTTGGGGGCTGCAGGAGCAAAGCGTGCAGCAGCCATCTAGCCCCTCAAATGTCTTCCTCCCCACACCAGGGACTGGTGTGAGGGGCAACTTCTGTTCATGCAGTTCTTGTGTTTCCCTTGTAGTAGTGATTAACAGATGAGAGAACGAGCAGGGAATGATGGGAATTTTGGCCAACAGGACAGCAGATCCTTCAAGGATCAAATTCCATTATAAGAACAATAGCTATTATTTTTATATCATTATAGCTATATTATATAATATATAATGTATAATTTATATTCTATTATATAATATTATCTACCACGGGGTTTTTTTTGGCCATGCCATGTGGCTTGTGGGGTCTTAATCCCCTGACCAGGGATTGAACCCAGGCCCAACAGTGAAAGTGCCAAGTCTTAACCACTGGACCATCAGGGAACTCCCTTAGCTACCACATTCTGAGTGCTTATTACTAAGCCCTTTAAATTACTCTTTCAGACACCTGTTGGGTTGGCTGCCTACCTGTTCCTTCTATCTACATGGTTACCCTGTCAGCCATTTTATACCATATGATCTTGCTGCTCTGGCCTGCTGATTGGACCACTGAGGATCACATGACCCAGGCTGGGCCAATCAGTTCTTTCTCTGGGAATTTGGAATTTGACTTAAGAGAGCATACATTTGCTCTCTCTCTTTCTTTGACTTAAGACAGCATACAGTTGTTTTCTCTTTCTTTGGGCTTGTAACTCAAGAGATAGAAAGCTGGTCCAAAGAGAGAGAAAAAGAGTGAACCAAACCCATAGAGAGGAACAGAGGTGAAAATGGGAGGGAGAATTGGGGAAGCTTTTCAGCCCCTGGCCCCAGAGTCTCCCTGTGGTCATCTCTGTTCTTACTTGAGACACTCCTATCTGTAGAACAATGTCAAGGCTGAGAGTCAGTTTGTCTAATTAAGGGTGCCGTCCCTGGTCACCACCTTCTGACAGCTGTGGAGTACCAGCACACCCTACGCTGCACTTGTGAGCCAGGCTCGGCAAACACATTTTCCTCCCATCAACAGGCCACTGTTTTTTTAATTTCGTGTAATAGACCCTGTGATTGATGGCCCCAGGAGTCCAGTATAAAGTCGGTTAATTTTATTAGCAGTAATGACACTTAGTAGCGATTAATGGTCAGGAAAGGCAGCCAACCGCACAGGAGCTTCAGGCCATACTGGGCCCTGGTCTGCCCAGGGCTGCTCTCCAAAAAGGCCCCCTCACACTGCCTCAGGGGCCCCCATAGGACCTAGGAAGACAACCGAGAGACATACCAGGACCCAGTTTCCCTTTCATTTGTTTTCTATGTTGCACTCTGGGACCACTTTTTCTTTGAAGAAATAGTGGCAGGACATCAAACTTAGAAAATACCTCAACTGATTTCCTTAAACAGTGCTAGTAAATGCTCTGACACATGCCCTGTGGCTGCCATGGCATCTGCTAGAGACGGTTTCTTCTTGGACCTCAGAAGAATTCTAGGTGTTGCAGGTTCCAATCTGTTCCGGGGTCCGTGGGCATGATCCGTTCCCATTGAAGAAATCATTCTATCTGGCACTCCAAGCCTGAGAACCCCACCCACCAAGCCCTTCTGCAAAAATCTCTACATGTTAGTTGCATCTTGAGGGTAAGATGTACAACCAGAGAAGATCGAGTGAGCTTTGTTGAGCCTAAGGTAATCCAGACAAAATCTGGGGTTTTAATGAAGACACCTCCCCATGGTCAGGTGGGACTCTATCAGTCAAGCAAGCGAGCGCTGTTCTGGACTGAAGAGCAGAGGACAAATAACCTGTAAACTTGCTGATTACCCTTCTGGGCTGAGGGATAAGAGCACCTGCAGGCTCCTGCCTGACTCAAGTGCCCCTGAGCCACCTGGGACCAACCCTTCCCCATCAGTTGCACCTGCTTTGGCCCAGCTGGTCTGTCTCCCCCATTCCTGTTTCCTGTCGGGCTCTCCCAGGTTGACTTCCAGCCTCTTTTGTCCCATTAGGAAAGCAACCACCCCACGTGACCGGCTCCATTCGCCTCCCTTCTTTGCCCCCAGCCTGTGCCCCTCTGTCCTTTGCACCCTCAGCCCATGGCCCTTGGTGGTCAGGTCGATAAGACTGGAAGCCCCCACCCTCACACAATGAGATGCCTTTGGCTTTGACCCCAGAGCCTCCTCAGCCACTTCCCAGGCCACCACATCTCCCTCCAAAGTGGGAAAGTCAAGGGTGCCCCTCCAGACTTCATCTCACATCCCGCGCCCCCAGACCCCCTCTGTCCATGCCTGGTCTTTCCCGCCCATGCCTTCTTTCACCCTGCGCAAGGCTCACACCATCCAGTTTTGGCTAAAGCTGCCCCATCTGGGATGACCTTGAAGGAAGCAAAAGTAGGTTCTCCCAGGCTTTGGGGAAGCCTCCCAGGAGACTGCTTTGGTCTATGGTCAACAGGACACCAGGGACCAGCGAACCCCTGAGCAGAACTAGAGTTCACCCTGGAATGATCACCCAGCACTTGCTAGAGTGTGGGGACCAAAGGACCTCAGGCCCCCAAGGCTGTTCTGGCCTGGGTAGTCTGGTCCCAGGTCTGCCCTCACTCACTGGTGACCCCAGGGATGTCCACTCACCCCCTGAGCTCATTCTATCTAACAAATACACCTTGACTAGTGGGAGAGCATGACTGGAGCCTCAGTTCAAATCCCACCTCCGCCTCTTACTAGCTGTTCTACCTTGGGCAAGGCACTTCACCTCTCTGTGCCTGATCTGTGAAATGCAGATAATCACAGGACCTGTTTCACATGCTTGTTGTGAGGATTAAATGAATGAACATCTGTAGAGCTCTTAGAACAGTATCTGGCACACGGTAAGCTCCAGGTAAGTGTCATTCTTAAGCATCTACTACGTGCCAGGTGCTGTGCTGGGTGCTGGGACACACACTCATAACCTCAAGGAGCTCACAGTCTGGAGGGAACTTGGCTGGATTCAGAGCACTGCAAACTCTCCCCAGACCCCAAGGGGCAGGGAAGGAGAAGGCTCTGAACCAGCCCAAGTCCCAGAGGAACAATAGCTGCTCAGGGACCTGGATCAGATCTCCTAACACCATCTGGGTAAGACCCTGACCTCAGCCAGTCCCCTCCTGCCTGCAGTGGGAGGCCCCGGGTGGAGAGGTGGCTGAAGGAAGCTCTTGGGAGCTCTCTGGAGAAGGCTCGGCAGGTGTAGAGCACTTCCCATCACCTGGGGGTGCCCAGGCTCTGTTCTCCCACCCCCACCCCCATCCCTGTTTCTGCTCGAGAGGGTCTGATGGTTCCAGAGGAGACCGCCCCTGGGATGTGGGTGGGTGAGCAGGTGGGTGGCACAGGACAAGACTGGCGGTTCCCAGGACACCAGGTAATGCCAGCCTGTCTGGACACTTAGCTGGAGGGACCAGGAGCTGTTCCTGGCACCAGGGCTGGTGCCAACTGCAGGCAGCTACCTGGGAACCAGGAAAGCCTTGCCCTGCCTGGAGCATTGGCCTTGGCCCCGCAAAACCCTATTAGATGCTCCGATAACAGGCTTCCTCCGCTGCAGGGCCATTTGCATGGTAAGTGCACCTTTTGTGCTTTCATCTCAAATATCTCAGCCCACCTCTCCCGCCCTCACTAAATCCCCCTACACACACACACACACCACACACACACACACTCACACTCACACTGACACTTACACTCCCCACCCCCACCTGCCCTCTCCAGTCCCCACCTCTTCCCAGCAGGGGAGAGTTAGTGAGGACAGTGTCTGGCCCAGGAAAAGAGGGCACATGGCTCCGGGCAGTCCTTCTTCAGACAGGGGGCCCCCTCCACATCCCTGGCTCCTCTCCCCTCCTCCCGTCATCTGAGGGGCCCCGAGGTTTACTCTGCTGAGAAGCACATCCCTCTCTCCATCCTTCAGACTCCTCTCTCCTTGACAAGACTCACTGTCACCTCATACGTCCTCCATGAGGATGTCCTTACTGAGCAGTCTTAATGGCAAATTTGGCAGGTACCGTTTCCCACTTTTCCTCCAACTCCCCCTCCCCCATCCCTTCACTCACTCTTTTATTTAAATATCAATATTGAGCATCAGCTTCAGGCCACAGAAGACCAAAACAAACCAGACTGCTCACTACATCCCTGTCTGGGTCTCAGCCTTCCTTTCCTCCCCACCTCTTAGCCTCAGAACCCACCTTGAGGACTGAATCAGCACACCTCCCCGCCCCCCACCAGCCCACCCCTGGCTCAGAGAGAAAAGAGACTGGCCCAGCTGTGGGCTTTATCTCTCCCAGAACAGCTCCACTTCCTGTTTTGCAGCCGCCCACTGGGCTGCCTGCTGAGGATGGCATCGTGGAGACGGGTGCGCAGGAGCTAAGTGGGCAGCAAGCAGGCCGCCCAAGGCTTGCTTTGCATCTCAACAATCTCGGGTATTTAGAGCCTGGCTGGTGCAACATCTGTGGAGGAAATGCTTCCCCCTTCCTCCTCCTGTCTTCCTGCCACTCCGCTCAGGCTCAGGCTGAAGCTGAGGAGGGGAAGTCTGTCCCTGGCATGGATGGATCAGGTGGCACAGTGACCATGGAGGGTACCAAAGTCACTCCTGTGCAAAGGAAGCCCTCCCCTTCACAAGTCTGGGATGATAAGCATCTCCCCCACTTCCCTGGCTGGGTCCAAATGTACACCACTTGGATCATTATATTCTAGGGCTGGGGAAACCCTTCAGGATCACCCAGTCCAGATGTTTTGCCCTGATGGCTTCTGGGAGGTACCCCAGAGGCTTCTGCAGTGCAGGCAGGAAGGCAAGAGGTTTGCCAAGTATGCAAGTCTCTGCTTTGATCTGTCTGGTGCCCTGGAAGTTCATGTAAGATTCTTGTCCAAGATGATCCACTGAGTTAGTGGCAGGGCTGGGGCTGCACCCCCGGTCTCCCGATTGCTTCCATCAATATTGGCGGTCTCTGCTTTCAGTTTTAATGTAACACTTCAGGGAAGCAAAAGCAGCCTTCACCATGGTAAATGTCTACGGTGATCGGAACGCAAGGCTGGTAGGACTGAAGGGAAGGAAGGCTGGTCAGGACTCCTCTGGCCCCCTGAGCAGCTGAAAGGAGAGAGGACCCTGGTCTAAAACTCAGTTTCTTTTCAGCCAAGAGTCAGAAATAAAGCTTGGAGCAGTGGGCTGCCAATTCATATTGAAGTGTGAGAGTCTGATATAATAATGCCAGTACCTGAGAACATACTTTGCTAGACAGAGGAAGCTCAAAGGAGAGAGTGTGGGATCAGAGAAGAGAAGAGAAGAGAAGAGAAGAGAGAAAGGGGAAGTCTGGGGTGAGGAAAGGAAGGGGAGGAGAGGAGGGAGGCTGGAAGCCTTAAGATAAGCTTCCCCAGCTTCTTGGGTTCACAGGCCCAGCCCTGACCCAGGGGAGGAGTCATTTAGGGGACACAGCATGGGGACGGCAGGGAAAGGCAAGTAGTCGCTGAGTCCGTATCATCTTGGGGCAGCCAACACCCACACCCAGCTCTGCCCCGACCATGGGATCCTGGCTCATGGGCTGGCCAACTTTGGCCAAGTTTTTTTTTTTTTTTTTTTTTTTAGCGGTACGCGGGCCTCTCACTGTTGTGGCCTCTCCCATTGCGGAGCACAGGGTCTGGACGCGCAGGGCTCACGGGCCCAGCCGCTCCACGGCATGTGGGATCTTCCCGGACCGGGGCACAAACCCGTGTCCCCTGCATCGGCAGGCGGACTCTCAACCACTGTGCCACCAGGGAAGCCCTGGCCGAGTTTTTTTAACCATGATAAGTTGACCAACTAACCAGCTTGGCAGTCTCTTGGGTGGTCACCCTTATCCCTGTGGACAGGCAGGCTCAGGCTGGGCTGTGGGCCCTGGGAGGGCCTGGCCCCTGGTGAATGCCTTGTGTGTGATCACCCTGTGATGTGGACAATTCCACTGTTTACATATGCTCTCGGAGGAGATGTCCCATGCTGCAGATTCCATTTGTCCTCCTGCAGGTCCCAGGGATGGCTCATGTCCCTCCACACCCCTCCCCTCAGCCCTAAGGATAGCAGGAACCTCCAGCCTGGTCAAGGAGCCACTCCCTGAGTATGCCTAGTGAGGGCCCGAGTGGTCAGGACAGCCCCAGGGTATAGACGGAGTTATAAATGGCTTCCCTGAGAATACAGCAGGGTCCTCCAGAGCAGGACCAGGACAACTTCCCACCTTGGAATCTCCTGGATGCAGAGCCAACCAGGGTTGTAGCAAAGGGCCCCTCCCCTCATGCCAGGCCATGCTCTTCCTTGTCTTCCTGCCATGGCTAACTCAGTCCAACCTCCATGCCTTTCGTCATGCTGTAATTGCTACCTGGGTTGCCTTTCCCAGTCTAAAAGCCCTCGTGGATCCCCTGGACTCTTATAACCACAGCCTTTTTCAACACTTGACTCAAAAATGCAGGGAATGGGAAAGGTGATCCTGAGGCCCTATTCAGCTCTAGTAGCCTAAGATGCTTGTCTGCCTCTTCCAGGAAGTCCTCCTTACTTGCCAGCCCCATCCCACTCTAACCATCCAACTTCTCTGTCTTCTCCCAGTTTTTCGGATGTAGTACCATTAGTTCTGCACGGCTCACTTATTTTCTTCCTCCTCAGGGCTGTATAGACAGTCTCTCCAAATAGGCCGTAACCCCCTTGGCAGAGGTCCTGGTTTCTCATCCCCTGAGGCACCCCCATCCCCAACCCAGGCACCTGCTGACTGCATACATCCCTCAGGTGCTAACTGCCAGGCAGAGTATAGCTCCAGGCTCTCCCTCAGTCCCCTCCACTCCCAGGTCCAAACCACTGGCCTCCCTGCCGTCTCACTCCCAGGCTGCAGGGGTTACCTAATATCCCCCAACCTCACCACCAAACCTTCCCAAGCTCAAGCCTCGAAGGCTCTGGAAGGGCGTGGCTCTGGAGGGGCGTGGCTCTGGATGGGCGTGGCTCTGGAGGGGTGTGGCTCTGGAGAAGCTTCCCTGTGGCCATGCCTGCCCCAGCCCTCAAACTGGGATCTGGACCGACCCAGATCTCAGGGCAGTCTGGCCTTGGTCAGTCAGACCCTGACTCCTCTGACCAGCTTAGCCCCTATGGGGACAGGGAGAGCCAGGCTGCTTCCCTCTGAACCCCAGTTTCTGAGGATAAGCTGTGCTTGGGCAGCCAGAGCCTCCCTCTGATACACAGTGAGAACTCGGTCCAGGTCTTTCTTTAAATCTCAATGTACCCAACCTCTCGCGATGACACGTGACAGGTTCACAAAATTTTATCCAAGATTCTGGACTCCAGAAATCTCCGACAACTACAATTTTGGGGTACAGTTGTGGCGAACTCATATGGCAGCAAGACTTGACCTGAACCAAAGTGAGAATATTTATGGTCTATATTTATCCCAACACGTAGATGTTTTTCCTGCAAAAATAATCGTGTCCGATTACTGGGGGCTGCCCTATACCTTGCTAGGGATATGATGTTATACGTGGTATGCGTATTGTATTATCTTGCTAAAATTTGAAAACTCCTGAAATCTGAAACACATCTGGCCTCAAAGGGATTGTCACTATGGGGAAAGCAGACCTTCTCTGCTCTTGCCCTAAAACTAGTCTCTTTGGAATTTCCAAGACAGACTGAACATGGTGGTTTGATTTTCTCTTGATTCTTTGAGACTCTTCACCCTCTCTCTTCAGTCTCTCCAGTGAGAGGGTCTGGGCTTGAGGTGTCTGCCCCACCCCCAGCTCATCTCTGCTGCCCCCAGGATTCCCATGGAAGGCCAGGTGTGGTTGACTTCCAGAGTCTGTTGGGGGCTAGTGCCTGCTCTCTGCTTTGCTTCCCATTCCTATGCTGACAGAGGCCGGGTCGTGGCCAAGCAGCATGTGCCTGAGAGGGCCATGCAGAAAGAGCAAACATGATGGGGCAGAGAGGGAGGTTCTGGGGGCAAGGAAGGGTCAGCAAAAGGGAGAGGGGACTGCCCACCCTGACACTCACTGTGGACCAGGAAGCAATGCTAGGGACCGTGGGTGGAGTCAACCAACAACAGGGCCCCAAGACTTCCGCTTAAAGGGCTCTATGCACGAATCGGAGACGTGAGCACATAAAAAATTAGGTAACAAACCAAGAGTTGAAGACATGCAGTGCGAGAGATACCTACGACGTACGCCAAGTGAGAGATGTAGGCTACGGGGTGGAGGGCTCAGAGGGTCAGAGCTGCCCAGGGGAAGGCAGGCCTCAGCTGGTAGTCAACAGGCGCAGGAGGCAGGGTTGAAGAGGTTGGCTCCGGGTTCTGACAGACTAGAATTCAAATCTAGGTGCTGCCCGCCACTGGCTTTGTGACTGTGGGCAAGGCACTTGGCCTCTCTGAGCTTCCCCCCACGCCCCCACTCACCTGTAAATGAGGATAATTCCACCAGCATTTATCTCCTGGGATGTCACAATGGTTAAATGAGATTATGCACATAAAGGGCTGAGTATAGGAAGGATTCAAATTATATAACGACTGGATAAAGATGAAGAGAGGAAGGAACAGATGTCAAAAAGATACTCCTTAACCTGGGATGCTCTAAGACGGGCCACTAGATTTCCTGGACTCCATACATGTGGAGAGCATTTCAGCACTTTTATATACATAAAACCCTCAGGGCTTCCCTGGTGGCGCAGTGGTTGAGAGTCCGCCTGCCGATGCAGGGGACACGGGTTCGTGCCCGGGTCTGGGAAGATCCCACATGCCGCAGAGCGCCTGGGCCCGTGAGCCATGGCCGCTGAGCCTGCGCGTCCGGAGCCTGTGCTCCGCAACGGGAGAGGCCGCAGCAGTGACAGGCCCGCATACCGCCAAAAAAAAAAAAAAAAAAACTAAGGAAAACTGAATAAACGATGGACTTTAAAAAAAAAAAAAAAAAAAACCCTCATAACGACCCTACAAGGTAAGGATAAGCCCATTTTATAGATGGGAAAACTGAGGTCAGAGCAGTTAACTGACTTGCTCTGGGTCACAACTAGTAAGTGGTTGGCTGGAGGATTTGAACTCGATCTGTGTGATTACAAGTCCAGTGCTCCTTACACTATAGCAGGGCATTAGGCTGGCTCCCATCCTGCTCAGGCTGATGCCAGGGTGAGGGTCTCCCTCACAGCACCTGGCCCACCTCCTCCTGAGCCCAACTTCTACCTAAGCACACAAGCCTAAAGGCACCAGGACCTCTCTTCCTTAGGAGATTCCAGCCCAGGTGTCCCCCAGACCCCTTGCTTCTCTCTCTTCTGTTTCCTCCCCAGTCAGCCTCAGAAACTCCACCACCGTCCACTGAGGAGGCTGGTTTGACCCCAGCTCTAGAGCCCAGCTCCTCATGGGTTACAGCTGAGCCCAGAGAGAAGCTAGCCTAAATTCCTTCCCCCAATACAATGATTCTTATCAGTGATGTTTGGCTTGCAATCTACCACCCCAAAGCAGTGAAATTTCTTTTACCCTTTCTTCCCTCCAACCGTGTTTTTCTCAGGGCCCAGTCAATTCCTAAAACTGTTTTTAAAAAAACATCCAAATACATAAAACACTTAGGAATAATTTTTTAAATGTTTGCAAGACCTATACACTGAAAATTACAAAACACTGCTGAAAGAAATCTTAAAAGCCCCCAAAAGAGAGATATGGGCAGTTTATAAACCTGAAGACTCAATATTGTTAGAATGCCAATCATCTATACGTTGATTTATAGATGCAATGCAATCCCAGTCAAAATCCCAGCAGTCCTTCCTGCAGATATTGACAAGTTGATACTAAAATTTATGTGAAAATACAAAGGATCTAGAGTAGCCAAAACAATTTTGAAAAAGGACAGAACTTATAGTACTTGGTTTCAAGACTTACCATACAGCTACAGTGATCAAGACTGTGGCATTGGCCTAAAGATACACTTATGGAATAGAATAGAGAGTCCAGAAATAAGCCCTCATATATTGGGTCAATTAATTTGCAACAAAGATGACGATGAAAAAAGGATCATCTTCTTGACAAATGGTGCTGGAACAAGTGGATATCTACATGGAAAACAATAAACTTCAACATTTACCTCACACCATCCACAAATATTAACCCCAAAAGAATCATAGATCCGAGTGTAAAAGCTAAAACTAGGAAGTTTCTAGAAGAAAACATAGGAGGAAATCTTTGCAGCCTCTAATAGGCAGAGATTTCTTGGACGAGACACACAGAAAGCACAAACCATACAAGAAAAAGTTCAAAAGTTGCACTTCATCACAATTAAAGTCTTCTGTTCTTCATAAGATAACAATAAGAAAATGAAAAGGCAAGCTACAGACAGGGAAAAAATATTGCCAATACTTTCTGACAAAGGACTTATATCCAAAACATGTAAAGAACTCTTACAACTCAATAAGACAAATAACCCAATGAAAAAGACATTCAAATGACAATACAATCCAAATATCCAGTCCTAGATATGTATTCAAGAGAAATAAAAACATATGCCCACAAAAAGGGATGTACATGAATGTTCACAGCAGCTTTATTTGGAATAGCCCCAAACTGGAAATGATCCAAATGTCCATCAACTGGTGAATGAATAAACAAATTGCAGTACATCCATGCAGTGGAATACTACTCAGCAGGAAAAAAGGAATGTGCTACTGATACATGCAGCAACATGGATGAATCTCAAAAAATTATTTTGAGCAAAAGAATTCATACACAAAAGGCTATATACCATATGATTCCATTTATATGAAACTCTACAATGGGCAAAACTAAAGTGACAGAAAGCGGGGAAGTGGTGACGGGGGCGGCTGGTGGGAGAGTGTTGACTGCAAAGGAGCACAAGGGATCCTTTGGGATGATGGCACTGTTCCATATAGCAATTGTGGTGGTGGTTACACAGGGTATACATTTGTTAAAACCCAAACCGGGGGGGCTTCCCTGGTGGCGCAGTGGTTGAGAGTCCACCTGCCGATGCAGGGGACATGGGTTCGTGCCCCGGTCTGGGAGGATCCCACGTGCCGTGGAGCGGCTGGGCCCGTGAGCCATGGCCGCTGAGCCTGCGCGTCCAGAACCTGTGCTCCGCAACGGGAGAGGCCGCAACAGTGAGAGCCGCGCGTACCGCAAAAAAAAACCCAAACCATGCACTTAGAATACATGCATTTTATTGCATGTAATGTTGATTTGGAAAAAAAAATTAAGGTTGTGTTTTGCTTCTTCACAATGATGAAACTTCCACAACCCAAGAAGATGGTTAGAACCCTAGCAACCAACAAGAGTGAGCCTGTACTGAGCACTTAGTATGTGCCAGGCACCCTACCAGGCCCTTTCATTCGTTGTCTGAATTAAGCCTCACACCAGCCTTTAGGATGGGTATTATCATCACCCAAAGCTCAGACAGGTTAAGACATGTGCCTGGAGTCACACAGCTAGCAAGAGGCAAAACCAGGATTCAAACTAAGTTCTAGATGACTCAAAAGCCTGTGCTTTCATAAACGGATGTGTACCATCCCTAGATAGGAAAGAAACCCAAACAGGGCAGAGGTCACACATTTAAAAAGCACCACCAAAGTCAACTACTATTTTAAAAGCTGCATCCGCAGGAACTATTTCTAGATACAAAATTCACTGAGATGACTTTTGACAAGGCCTAACATACACCCAGCTCATCACATAATACAGTGAGTGTTCATTTATAAAACACCACAGAACTTAAGATTTGCAGAATTCCCAAGCCATTTGAGCCAAGACATGAGCTCGTGAGTAATCCTAGACTTCCAAGCCAGGACCAGCTGGTTAGGGAACATTAGGACCTCCAGATGCTAAAGACCTTGAAGGCAAGTGACTCGATCGTGGACAACACTGAGAGTGGTCCAGAGCCAGGACAAACTTGGTCCACCTTCCATCCCACTGTCATCGTGCCATCCTCTGGGAGCCCACCTGATACCCGAGCAGGGCTCAGTGCATCCTATCTCACTGCTGAGGACAGAGGAGAATGCTGTGACCTCACCCATCCCACTACAGCCAAGAATCTGACAGATTTAACCAAGTAGGGGAGGGGGCAACCCTCTACCTCCTCACCCTCTGCAGCTCCTTTGCAGCTGCAGCTCTCCTGGGTGACCACACAGTATTAGCTCTAGTGGCTAATACTCTCTGTAGAACAAAGAGTCCAGATTGGCGGCAGGACCTGGTTTCTATCCTGCCTCTCCCACTAGCTTGCTGTGCGACATAGCGTGAGTCACTGAAACTTTCTCACCCTCAGTTTCCTTTTGGGAACTATTTACACCCATCCTGTATACCTCAAGAATGGGTCTGAGGATCAGATGGCAGAGGGGCTGAACAAGAAAATTATTTGTAAACTGCAATACTAGTTACGTTATTATCGGCATCACCAGAATTAGGTGCTAGGCTCAAGCAAAAGCACCAGAAGCAGTTGCTGGCTCACTGATTCGGGGATGACGGTTCCTTCATCTGAAAAATAGGAATAATAATACATGACCTGCTTGAAGCAGGGAGTTAGACTAGAGAAACTTTGGGGGTCACTTCCAACTCTAAAGCCTGATTCTATGATCTTAAAAACCCCAAGAAGATTGGCCTCACCTGCTCTCCTGATGTCTGAATTTTCTTTTATCAGGATGCCAAAACACTTGATCTTATAATCAGAAATGAGACTTCAGATGCAAATGACCTAGAGGGGGGAGAAGCACATTGCCTCACATTCTCACTACAGTGTTATAGATTCCTTCCAGAGAGCGAATTCGGATAGTACGATGGAAAACCTGGCCTAACTGAGTCGTGAAAGGGCTTCCTCAGTGAGAATTCGGGCTGCATCCTGTCTGTTCTCTGAGACCAAACACAACAGCACAAAACCCCAGTTTTAGCTTATTCTCTGAACATTTTTCCTCCTCCCCAGACTGGGGTGGTGGTGGCTTGAGTGTGTTTTGCCAGCTCTGTCCAGGGGGGCTCACGACTTGGAAGAGGTTCCCTCTCAGCCCCAACCCATGCCTGATCCACCATCTCCCTTTTCATTTCCAAGACTGCCCCCTTGCTCACGGCCCTCAAATTCTAAACCTGTGCACTGCCACAAACTCCTTTCCCTTCCAACCACACCAGGCTGGGTGGTTCCAGCTTCCTGGAGCCCCTCTCCTCCCATCTCATCTGGCCCTTGCCCCATCCTCAACCTCCAAACCCAAGCAAACACAAGGATTGTGAAAATGAGCTGATATCCAAGAGGATGCAGGCACCATTTGTCCACACCCCTCTCCTGCCCCCACTCTCCATTCCAGCTCAGAAACCCCTGCTGGGGCTGGAATATCAAGACACTGTATCTCCTTAATAATTAGTAACATTAGTTGAGCATTTACTATGTGCCAGACCCTGTTCTAAGTGCTTTACATGTACTAACTCACATGATCCTCATATGAAATAAGCACTATTATTCTCATTTTAAGGATAAGAAACTGAGGTACAGAAAGGTTAAGTGACTTGGCCAAGAACACACAGCTAGCAAGCAGATGGATTGGGGATTGAGCCCAGAGTCTGTGCCCTATAACCATTTTATCCTGTCTGCTGAGGCAGGAGCAGTGCCTTTTCAAGACTGAAATCATTGGGAAACAAACATGAATGCACAGTGCTCTTGAAGTGGATAGAGAGGCTCAGTCATATCAAGTTTAGCCCCTTCTCTGTACAAAAGGGAACAATGAGGCCAGAGACTAAGTGATCTTCCCAAGTCACCAGCAAGCTGAGCCCTGAGCTAGGGTCTGGGCTGATGCCACCCGCTATATATTTCAGGAGCGGCCACTGCCCACAGCCAAGGCATGTTTTAACCAGGGGTCATGACCTGGAAATTAGCCCACAGCCCTTATTCCAGCCTGTGCAGGACCTCTCAGACCCTTATTCGCCCCCTCCCTGCCAGGTCCTTAAGAGCAGTCTCTGGCAGGTCACTTGCTTGGTGGTTTATGTTTTTTGGTTTTTGTTTGTTGGTTTTTGCCTTTGCTGGGGTCAGACTGTAAACCTCATCTTGATTTGGGGTGAGGATCACAAAAAGTGCCATGATTTAAAGTAAGAGACTGTATATATTTAGAACAGGCTTTGGGTGGAGGTCAGGAAAGTCCCTTCACACCCACGACCCCATCTCCCACCCCAAGTCCCTGTAATTCAGGGTCAGAGAAGGAGGGACAATTGCCCTGTAACTTGCTCTCCAAACACTGCCCACTCCCACCCATTCTCTCCCCAGTTGTCACCCCCAACTCTGACCCTCCTTTTCCAATCATGTATACCGCCTCCCCTCTTACTCTCTTCGTCATTCTCCTGAGAAGTCACCCGACGCCAGGTCTGAGATTTGGTTGGGTTTCCCCCACAGACGGTTCCCTCCCGCTCTCCAGCTGACACTCCCCACGGTCCGCAGGTTCCCCCATCCCTCTTGGATCAGCGCGATCCCCTCCCCCAGCCTCGGTAAAAACCCACCCCACCCATCCAGCCAGCCCACCGGGTCTCCGCTCTGCGGGGCGAAGGCAGAGGGTCGGGAGGGAGCCCCAGGCAAGGACGGATGGCTGGACAGAGCCCAGGATTGGGGCGGACAGGGCACCGAGTGAGGATCCGAGAGGGCATCCGAGCGCGGGAGGGACGCCTTGGACAGGCAGGGACAGGGAGCCCCGGGGAGGACGGGGACAAGGTGCGAAACGCCTGCAGAGTCCGGGAGCTTGGGTGGGGGTCTGAGACCCGGCCGAGTGGGCGGGATGAGGTCTCGGACAGGACAGGGTGAGAAGAGCGGCGGTGAAGGGGACCAGAGCTCGGACGCTAAAAGGTGGGATCCGGGTCCGAGTCGGGGAAGCCAGAGAAGGAGTTCTGGGCGCGAACTCCGACCCCGAGATGGGGCTGGGTATCACCGGGGCTAAGGTCTGAGTTCGAGATCCTGCCGGGGCCAGGGCCAGCGGAAGGGAAAAGTTGGCCTTGCTGCAGCGGGAGGAGGGGAAGGCAGGCGGGCCGGGGCGCGGCGGGCACTGACCCGAAGTAGGCGGCGGCGGCGGCGGCGGGCAGCGCCAGCAGGCAGAGCGCGGCCAGGGCCAGCGCGGGCGGGGGGCGCATGATGCCGGCGGCGCGGCGTCCTGTCGCATCTCCTCGCGCCGCTCCGCGCTAGCAGCGTCGCCACCAGCCGCCCGCGGGGCTTTAAACCCCGGAGGGGCGGAGCGGGCGGGCGGACAGGAGCGGTGCTGGCTGCGCACCCCCGCAGGCGGCGAGCCCCCCGCCTCATTGGCCCCGCCGGCTTGCCCCGCCCCGTCGCGGGTGGGGCCACCGCCCCGGGTCCGCCCCCGCCCCGCCCCCAGCTCCCGCGCCCACCCTCCCCAGGTGAGAGCTCACCTGACGCGGTGCGGGCCTGGAGACGCGGCGGCTGAACGTGAAGGTCCCGCGCCTGGAGAGGCGAAGATGGGGGTACGAGCCGGGGACCAGGGAGTTTTTGCCCCTCCGGGCGGGGTGGAGGCACACGCAGGATACCTTCCCCCAAAGAACAAGGGGGCGTAGAAGGAGGGAGGCGCCTGGAGTCTGAGCAGAAGTAGTGTCTCGTCCGCTCTCTAGACGGGCCGGTGCGGGTCCCTCTGCCCAGGCTCCACGACTCCGAAGGCAGGGCCGGCTGTGGATGCAGAGCCGCTCTTCCAGAGCAGGAGAAATGCACGTCTAACGGCAAAGGGAGTCCTGGTTGGGGCGGGGGGGTCCCTTGGTCAGAGCGGAGTGGGGAAAAGGGAGCCCAGTTTCTAAACAGGAGACTGTCAGGGAGGACGTCTCAGTGAGCATTTGCTGATGTTCATGGAACAAAAATGCAGATCCTCTGGTCAGTGGGGGCAGGCCGAGCCAGGATGGGGGTGGGAGAGGAACCTGCTTTCTTCCAAAGAGTGTAGACGCCAGAACTTCTGTCAGACAGGGTGGAGATGTCCAGTGTTGGGCCATAAAGCTCTGTCTTGCTTATTCTTTTTTAAAGTTTAACCCCAATTCCTGCAGCGAAGGTGCAGTGATCAAGGCAGTGTGTGGCACCCATCTAGGATGGAGGCATACAACAAATGGCCCAAGCAAGATTTAATGTTTTTGAGAGTCTTGAACACTGGGTCAAATCAAGCAAAACAAAATAGAACTTGCACTGAATGTCAAGATCTGCATGTAAAGTTTCCAAAAAATCAACCATGCATGCAGAACATCAGGTGACAGTGACCTTGGCTTTGTGAACACAAAGGCGCTGGGAGACTGGTGGGAAGACGGGAGCTGCAATATTAACAGAGGAAGCCCCCAGCCATAGTGAGCCTCTCTGGGCTCAGTTCCCCTGTCCAATGAGGGGAGTGAGTAGCTAATGAATGATCTTTAACAACTCTGACAGCGATATCGCATCTCATGGTTCTGTTTATTGAGGCACACGGTCCAGTGTGGTGGCCAGAGACATGAATTCAAATCATGTAAATTATGAACCTCAGATGTGAAATGGGGGTGACGATAAATATCTCACAGGATTTTTGTGCAAATAAGAGTGATGCCATGGGAGTTCCCTGGAGGTCCAGTGGTTAGGACTCCATGCTTTCACTGCCAAGGGCGCAGGTTCAATCCCTGGTCGGGGAACTAAAATCCTGCAAGCAGCGTGGTACGGCCAAAAAAGAAAAAAAAAAAGAGTGATGCCAAATGCCTAGCAGGTGCTGGCACTCAACATCAGGGGTTGTTATAACTGCAGGTATGACCAGTGGTGTGCTGCATTGCGGGGTGGGTGGGAGTCTGATTTATATCATTTGCAGATTCCCGTGCTGCAAATATTGCCACCGTGGCTGATTTCAAGCTACCAATGTGGCATCATCCTTGATCTAAGGAGTTAGGAAGAGATTTGCACAGGTGGCTCCACAAAGCCAGTCCAAACCAGCTGCAGCACACAACTAGGAAGACCTTGAACCAGGCTCAACGAGGCTCAGAGGAGGGGAGGCCAAGCTGGACCAGCGTGAGTCAGAGAGGAAAAAGAGCCCCACCAGGCGCCAGCCACCCCAATGGGCACCTGAGTTCAGGCAGGTGAGGAGGGAGCTGCCCCAGCTGCCCCTCCTGTCCTCATGCCCATGGGCACCCACCATACATACAAGTACACACACGCATGCACATGCCTGGAGGGGGGGCGAGGAGGGGGAGGCACATTCTCCCAAAGTGACGCATTTTCAACGTTTCATAAAAATTACATGTTGACATCTGACAGTTAAAGCTGTGATGCAGGGAAATTGGAGAAAACACCAAAGATTCACCGGGGACATTAGTGGTTGGATGGTGAGATACACATGGAAATATCCAGAAGGAAGTTCTTTTTAAAAACATTCTATTTTAAGTATAGTTGATTTACAATGTTGTGTTGAGTTCTACTGTACAGCAAAGTGATTCAGTTATACGTATATATACATTCTTTTGCATATTCTTTTCCATTATGGTTTATCACAGGATATTGAAATAGTTCCCCATGCTATACAATAGGACCTTATTGTTTATCCATTCTATGTGTAATAGTTTGCATCTGCTCATCCCAAACCCAGAAGGAAGTTCTTGAGCCTCCACCAGCCAATGGTGTGAACCCCACCCTTGGGTCCAGCATGTCTCACTGAAGCCTCAAGCCTCCTGAGAGGTTAGGGCAATCATTATTCCCATTACACAGATGAGTTAAGTGAAGCTCAGGAAGATTAAGTATCTGGTGCTTGTGACCCAGCTGTAAGTAGTGGAAACAAGAGTTAAGCCCAGCCCCAGTGGGTTGGTCACACTGCTTGTCACTCATGATTGGCCACGGCTGGCTGAGGGCCACCCAGGCATAGCCTGACTCACAGTGGCCTTTGCATAACTCATCCTTACAGACCATCATGTACCTCCTAAGTGCCAATCATAATTAAGGGGCTCTAGTCTGGAGGAGGAGATGATGGTGAAAACAGATTATCTCCACAGTTGTGATATTGTGGGACCCCTGAGGAAAGACACAAGGATCAGCCCTCAGGACTTACAGCCTGGGCCATAATGATTTCTTCCTCACACCTCCTGCTCTGCCCCGTGAGCTCCTCAATGGGGGGTGGGGGGGAGGGGGGAGGGTGAGTTTTACTTCTTTCTGTATCTCCAGGGCCTGACACAGGGCCTAGCCCTTAGTAGGTACTCAGGTAATGTGTGTTGTCGTCAGCTTGTAACTTAGGTCTAAGGCCTTTTTATGGGGCTGCAGAGATAGAAAGTGTTATTCTGACACAATGCATGCTCACAGAAACACCCCCTCCCACGCCCAGACACATGCTCCATCACATACACACACACACACACACACACACACACACCTTGACACTCTACAACACAAGTCCAGGCATTCAGTGACACACAGACTCCCCTATACCTCCCCCGTGGCTGTCTAAATTCCTAGGCAGACCCACAGCTGCTCCCGGACCTACACGTTCACACAGGTATGCAAGAGAAGCATTCTTAGACATCCACATGCAGCTACCTGTCTCCAAGAACCAGCCCAAGGCAGCCACGGCTTGGGGATGGAGTTCTCCTGGCCCCCTGCGCGCGCAAGCGCACATACACACACACCATGGAGGTCACAAATGAGTGATCTGAAAGACTTGTGTAGGCTGTATCAAATCCAGCTCCAGGCCTCTTCATCCTCCCCGCAAACCTGCCCCCAGACCAGGCCACCCTGCCTGAAGCAAACCCCCAGGAGCCATTCATCCTTGTCTGGCCCCAGGTCCCCCAGAGCTCCAAAGTCAAGCCCAGGCCCCAGGCAGAGCCCGGCACTCACACAATCCTCTGTGCTCACCACCAGGCTGTGAGCAAGTGGAAATGAGGGATTCCAGGCTGTCTATCTCTCTCTAACCACCCACAGGGCTGCACCGGAAATGGACTCGACCCAACAGGAAGTGGGGCAAGTGATACCCAGTGGCTCGGAAGGAAGGTACCAGTGCCCAAGCCAAGCCCGAGGCATGGCTGCTCAGGGGAGCTGGTCCTGGGGAGGACCCAACCGGACAGGTGTGGGTGCGCTCACTTGTCCCTCTGCCTGGGCTCCCCCACTCCCTGCGGCCTAGCTTTCTGTGCTATGGCCTCATTGTAACCAGTTCTGTTCTGACCACTCCCATCCGTCCTACCCCAGCACATTTGAACTGGCCTTAACTCTCACTCTCTCTGATTTGGTTCCAGGGGGCCATGAGGTATCACATGGGGCATCATTGTCCCCCCTTTACAGATAGGACACTGGAGCTCAGAAAGGTAAGTAATTTCCTCAGCATTATGGAACTGATCGGCACTTGGTGGCTGGGTACTTGATCTTTCCAGAACATCAGACTGAAATAGGACTGAAACTAAGTGGGGAAAGTGGGTCACAGAATTCCACACGTGGGAGACACAACTATGCTTGCAAACAGCCAAAAAGATGGGAGAGAAGGATACGAAGATATTACTTTTTTGTGGGTGGCTTGGAGGTTGCGAGTGTGTGTTAAAAATGTTTTTATCCTCTTTGTATTTTCCAATTTTCTATCGCAAGCATATTTAACATTTATAATGCAATTTTTTTTTCTTAAATGTGGGAGGGAACAAAGACACAAGAATAAATCTCTAATGGTAGAACTTTTTTTCCCCCCCATTTTTTGGCCACACCACGAGGCATGTGGGATCTTAGCTCCCCAACCACGGATCGAACCCGGGCCCCCTGCATTGGAAGCGCAGAGTCTCAACCACTGGACCGCCAGGGAAGTCCCTCTAATGGTAGAACTTTAAGCATTGGCAGGAAAAATATTTGGGAGGGGAACCGGGAAGGTATTCCTGGACATTCTCCTATGGCATCCATCTACCTATTCTTCTATAGGAAGGGCTCCTGTCCTCTCTTGGGGAGCTTGTGCTATAGCTGGCAGGGCACACCTCACCCATGGCAATTCCAATTCGAGCCCTTACCTCTGTTCCTTCCTCCCTTCCTAGCCTTCTTTGCTCCTGAACTATGCTCTGAGTGGAGGTTGTGTTGTATGGAAGGTGGTATGACGCTTCCTTGCACCTCCGCCCCTGCTTCAGGCCCTTCTCCAGCCTTGATTCAACCGCATCTTTTTTTTTGGCCACACCGTAGAGCATGCAGGGTTTTAGTTCCCCGACCAAGGATAGAACCCGTGCCCCCTGCATTGGGAGCATGGAGTCTTAACCACTGGACCACCAGGGAAGTCCCACAACAGCATCTTTGAGCTTGACCAAGGAAGACTGAATGCGGAGGTAGGTAGAGAAATGGCAATCTGGATGGACAACCCCAATTTCAAACAGCCTGCTCCATTGTCCCCAAAAGTGAACTCAGAACCGTCAGGTGACATATATGCCTGTGCTCTGCCTGGGTACTGGGCTCACCATGGATATACATACCCACCCCCTGGGTTCCCACTTCCAGAAGCATTAGAACACAGTGAGACGACCGGGCAAACAGCACCGAGCAGCATGCTTTCTGCCTTCGACTACTGAGAATCCACTCCAGAGCTATCCCACTGGCAAAGCGCTAATGAAAGACTCTACTTTTGGGTGTTTTATAACAGAAAGGTGTTCCGGACAAGCCACGGCTACTAACACGGCTCAAAAGAAAGAAAACAAGGAAGGAAGGAAGGGTACGAGGAGGGCAAGAAAAACAACTTTCTTAGGAAAGAGAAATGAGAAATCATCCAGAATTTACTATCAATAATATTCTGAAGATCCGACTCTGAACAGAGGCACACTTCACGTATTCTTTTTGTATAGTATGTTTTCATCTGAGTAACTTCTTGCTTCTGAAAGGGAAGGGTGAGAGGAAAGCGTTCCCATCTTGTTCAGAATGTTCAGCTGGTGCCTGGAGGAATGCAATCCGTTGCATTAGTTCTAGAAGGTGTCCATCACAGACCACCTTCTCCAGGTCACATTTGCACAACCACAGGTACACATGAGTTTGCAGGAAGTGCTCACTAACAAAGTCTTACTAGTAGACAGTTGGACCACAGCATGTTTTCCTAAACTCAATGTGTGCGTTCAATGGCCCAGCCAGAGGTCTTCCTTGAAACTGGGGAGAGGCTCAAATCTTAATTTACCTCTGGGAAACAGTAAGCTCAGGCTTAACTCCTCACACACAAGTGCACACACACACACACACACACACACACACACAGAGTGACTAACTCCATTTTACTACAAAATTTCCTTTTCATAGAAAGTATGATTATATACTAGTCAATTTAACAAACTTTGACCATCTGATGTTAAGCCCTGGGAGTAAGAGATGATGAACCAGGTCCTGTCCTTGAGGAGCTCAGAGTTTGTTGGGAAAGACATGTCCATAAGTACATACAGCATTTTGACATTTCTATATCAGTATAAGCCATTATTGAGTACTTACTACGTGCCAAGCATTGTTATAAATCCTATAGGAATATTAACTCATTTTATCCTCAGAACATTTTACAGATGAAGAAACTGAGGCACAGGGAGGTTAAGTAACTGCCCAGCTAGTAAGCTTGGGATTAGAAACCAGGGAGCCAGTATGTGTTTCACCACTGAACTGCAGCAAAGAGAAGGAACTGCCAAATGAGATGGGAACCAGGCAAGAGGACGAGCCATTCATTGTTCCAGGGAAGGTATGCCTGGGACAATACTGAGATGTAGTGCTATTTGAGCAGGATCTTGCAGAGTGACTTTTTTTCAGTCCATGTTTCTTCACTTTGCCAAATGGTACAATCCATCCTAATTTGCCACATAAATGTTTGAGAAGGAATCAAGTTTTACCACTGGTTGTCATTATAATTCTAAGAGATGATCCTGTGGAGAATCCCTTTGCTATTCTGAGTTCACCTTTGGAGTGAGAAGTAGATTGAAAGGGTTGTGGGGACTTTAGAATAGGAAGTAGGAAATGCCTTTGAGACTTGTTGAACGTTGTCCCTCTGTGTTATTGACTCTGGAATCTCATTTTTAGCCCCCAGCTCCAATGTCAAAGTGTCCCCCGGTCTCTCCTTCTCTGGATTTTGCACCCAGGTTGTGCCTACATGTCTCCTCATGACCAGGCATTGTGTCCACTATGACCTGGGTGTAATACAACGAGTCTCCAATAGGGGTCGCTGACCACAACGGGATGGACACCTGCAGTTGAGTGGAGAGAACCCTGGGTCCTAACTTAACTTTGTCCTGTGACCTCGGTTTCCTCATCCATCAGATGGATATAACACTCCCTGTCTGTCTCCCTCACACAACAGTGGTGAGAAATGTGAGGATGAACGTGGACACCTTCCAGTGTCATTCAGAAGAGGCAGCTCCTGTCTGACTTTCTCACAGCTCCGGTCTAGATGATTTCAAAAACCCAGCCATTCCGCAACTATCTGTTCAGCATTACTCATTGTGCCAGCGCCATACAGAATCCAGAAGTCATTTCTACCTTTGCATAAAAGGACTTCGAGGGCTTCCCTGGTGGTGCAGTGGTTGAGAGTCCGCCTGCCGATGCCAGGGGACACGGGTTCGTACCCCGGTCCGGGAGGATCCCACATGCCGCGGAGTGGCTGGGCCCGTGAGCCATGGCCGCTGAGCCTGCGCGTCCAAAGCCTGTGCTCCGCAACGGGAGAGGCCACAACAGTGAGAGGCCCGCGTACCGCAAAAAAAAAAAAAAAAGGACTTGGAGTAAAAGTTTAAAGCGAACTGTAATCCTGACGGCGAGGGGGAGGCTCTGGTGGGCAGTAAAAGCAGCAACCCCCGTCCTGGGAAAGATCATGGAGTGTGAAATGGCAGGACATCTACTTGTCCTGGACACCTACTGTGGTTGGAAGTCTTTCCCACCCAATAACTCGTCTCTTCTTCCCATAACCCAGAAAACAGAGGCACAGAAAAGGGAAGTGACCGTCCCCCAAACCTGGATTCCAGGAACCTCCCTGCCAGCTAATCCCAGAAAGTGGGGTGGGAAGGAGCAGTGCGGGAAGACGAGTGACCCGAGAGGGCTGGGAGGGACGGAGAAGGGAGGACCTTCCTGTTCTGACCCCCTGGCCAGGCAGACGGAGCCGAGGGCGGCCGCGGCGGCCAGCCTTCTGCAGGAGCGCCCCCTGCTGCTCAGCGGTGCCGCCCGTTGCGGAGGCAGCCGGTGGAGGACGATGCTCCGCGCTGGAAGGGCTGTTCTCTAGGCGAGCCGAGACGCCTCCAAAGTAGAGAGCAGGGAGAACCCGGAGGAGTCGCCCCAACCTCTTCACTTTGCACATGGCACGCGAAGCTCGGAGGAGGAAGTGACTTGCTCAAGGGCTCTCAGCGAGCCAGCAGGAGGCGGGTCTCTCAGATGTCCTGCCTGACACCGCAGAGCCCATCTCCCCTCCTCTCCTACTTCGAGTTCCTGAGCCCAGAGGGCGCCTCCCTCCATGCACTGCGCCTGGCCAGCCCCCCCCCACCCCCACCCATTCCTCCTCTCCAGTCCCTACCCGCCCCACAAGCCCATCTCCTCCAGGAACCCTCCGGCACTGCAGCCCCAGAACTCTCCCTTCTCCGAAGCCCTATTGCCTCCAGGGGCCGCGATGACTTTCAATTCGGAGACATGGCTTTGTCAGGCAGTTGGCACGGTCTTGGGAACCATAAATGAGGCCTCTTTCTTTGGAATTCTCTACTCACCTCCCCGCCAGCCTCTCCCCACGCAGAAGTGCCTGGTATAGGGCTGAACTCACTGGGTGATGAATGTTGATGAACGTCTTTTTCTTCTTCCCACTGCAAAGCAGCCCAGCAGTATCTGTAGCCCTGGACAGCCAGGATGCCTCTGCTGGCATTAGGGCTCTCCTTCTGAGCCAGTGACCTTGGGCAAGTCACTTGAAATCTCTCAGAGCCCTGGTTTTCCCGACTGTAAAATCAGGCAGGGATAAAGCTATTCTTTGGGCTGGTTGTGAGGATTAAATGAGGTAACGTGTACAGTGTGCCTGGAACATTGTAGGTGCTCAATAATTGGCAAGGTTGATCAGTCAGGCTTCCAAGGAGCCTTAGCTTGGTCTCTCTGGCCTCATCCTTCTTCTAGCTGGAATCCTCTTTCCTAGATGTGAACCTTCCAACCCTAAGCTCCCCACCTCCTGTCCGCTGTTGTAAGCGGCATCAGGGAAGGGGACACACAGTGGCTATGTAAGGATCATAGGAAAGGAGGGTGCTGTTGGAAGACAGAAAAGGCTACACAGTGGGGGGTAGTCAAGTCACACTGCCAGGCTGATGCTTCTACTAACAAGGCTCTCAGGTACCTGGGTCTGCCTCTCTCGCTCCCCTCTTTGTGCTGGCTTCCTCCCCCTGCACTCTTTCTAAACAGGTCTTTCTGCTTCTGCTTCTATTAACTCCTCGTTCCTGTTTCTTTCCTGTTTCTCTCAGAACTTACAGCCTGCACATGGCTCATCATGACTGCTGTGACACCCCCATGGTGCCACGGCCATTCAGCTCTGGGGCCCAGTGGCATCTGCCATGTATCCTAACACATGTCTGAGGGGAAAAGGGGGACCCCACACTGGCACTTCCGGGATCTGTCAAAGGCTGTGGCCAGTTGTGAACTGGCTGCCCAAGGGTCAGGCAGCCACACCTGGTCCAGTTGGCTGTGGTCGTGGGGACAGGGTATCTGCTGCAAGCATGGCCACCAACATAGTTGCATGAATAAATATTCAATAGACACTGTTATTATTAATAATAACAATAATAATAGAAACTCATGGAAATTCATTTGAAATTCATTAGTAAAGGAAACAACCTCTTGTGAGCTGTTCTAGGTGGTAAACAATTCCCTCTACCTGCACAGACCTCATGCCATATTATCTGTTCTGTACACCCAGACTTTATGGACTGCATCTGCTTGAAGCTTGATATACTCATATGCTTGTTACAACAAATACTGCTCCAGGAAGCAGTCCCAGGGTCCCCAAACTTGACCGAGGCTATTGAGAGGACTTTCCCCTTTCCCCAAATGATCTTTGATGTTATTTTAAAAATGAATTTGTGATGTGAAAAAAAAAAAAGGCAGTCCCTGCTCTACATCTTCCCTTGGGCTCACCCAAGGAGCTCCAGACTCTTCCTTTCCTCTCCCTCCTTCCCTTCCCTCCCTCCTCCCCAGTTATGAGGTCCTGCCCCAGCAACCAGAGCAAAAGCCTGCACCTTCAGCCAGGAATCTCTGAGAGGAGACAGCAGGACAGGGGGACAGTGAGGGCTTTCACTCCCTGTTGCCCCTCTGATGAGTGCTGGGAGCAATGAGATGGGGCAGAAAATGTTCCTCCACTTCCAACACCTGCTCACTCCCTTGGGCAGAGGTCTCAAGGAAGATGTGATGTACGTATGGGAAAGGCTGGCAGGACGCTGCCCAGCCACCATGAAGTCCCCCCGAATGATTTAGAAACAGCTATTTCCTCCTCCAGGCATTTTATTTCCAACTGTCAGAAATCGTCACTGCAGATATGCCTGTGATGCGGATGGTGCCCTCCTATGTGGGGTACCCTTTTGCAGTGCACAACCTGAGCAGTTGTACATGGCAGTCCTAACGGTGTATACCCGATCGTCCTCTGCCCCATGAGTGGGAAACTGGGCCTTGCTGACCATTAGCTATCTATCCCCCCAAACATTCCTCCATACCCATTCCGAGCGGGGTCACCACTACCTTTCTGTGTACCCAGCCCCAGCCCTTTGGAGTCACCCCTCACTCCCTGGCTTCAGATTGAGGTGGACCTGGATGCACGTCCCCGTTCCAGCACTTACTAGGACTGTGACCTTGGCTAGGTCACACAGCCTCCCTGGGCCACAAGTCCCTTATTTGTTGTTGTTGTTGTTTTGGCCATGCTGTGTGGCTTGTGGGATCTTAGTTCCCCGACCAGTGATCAAACCTGGACCCAGAGTTCTAATCCCTGGACCACCAGGGAATTCCCACAAGTCCCTTATTTGTGAAGTGAGAGTGGTGCCAGGTCTCATGTGGGGCTTTACTGAGGATTAGATGGGACAGCAAATGAAACCCACCAAGACCAGGGCTCAGCGCCTGCTGAGTCCCCAACATTAATCCCGCTCCCCAAATTTCCCCATTTACACTCCAAACTCTGGCCAAGGAAGAGCATCAGTATCTGGCTAAATGGGTAGGTTATCTCTGTAGCCCTGTCGTTGCTGGTGGAGTTCGATTATCCAAGTTAAGGGGTGTAAGAGCAAAACAGATGATATGTGAAATACTTGCAAGAATCCTAGACTGGGTTCTTCCCGAAGTGAAGGTTACTGAAATCCTTACCCCTGAATTTCTGTATTTGCACATCTGACTCTATTTATCCCAGGGAGTTACTGAGCAGCACACCTCCACGTTAGAAGGACACAGCTCAGCGGGTGGCTTCCAACCAAGACATCAACCAACCTGTGGCCCTGGGCACCTCTGCTCCCCTCCAGCCTGGCTCACCAGGGAGGCTGATCACCTTCCACCGTGGAGGAATTGCCCTAACATATTGAGTATTTATCAGGTGTCAGGCACTGTGCTAATTCATTTCACTATCTTATTTACTCCTCCCAATTTCTTCAGAAATTGACTTTACAGTGATCACCTGAACTGTTTTTTTTTTTTTTTTTAAAGGGCTTCAAATGCTTGGCTTTTTATTTATTTATTTTTGGCTGTGTTGGGTCTTCATTTCTGTGTGAGGGCTTTCTCTAGTTGCGGCAAGCGGGGGCCACGCTTCGTCGCGGTGCACGGGCCTCTCACTATCGCGGCCTCTCTTGTTGCGGAGCACAGGCTCCAGACGCGCAGGCTCAGTAGTTGCGGCACACGGGCCTAGTTGCTCCACGGCATGTGGGATCTTCCCAGACCAGGGCTCGAACCCATGTCCCCTGCATTAGCAGGCAGATTCCCAACCACTGCGCCACCAGGGAAGCCCTGAACTGTTTTTAATCATTGACATTTGCAGTATTATATACTTTTCTTCCTCTCATGAAAAAGATAAAACACAAAGATATACAAAACGTGTCCTTGTTCTTTGCCCTTAAAACTCCATAGAAATGCAGAGAACAACCTCAGACTTCCTCTGGGTACATCCCTAGAAACCAGACTCTTCATTCAGAGTAGTTCAAAAACTACCACCGGTTCCGAGGAATGCAGCTCGTGTCCCTGGGAGCCCCAGGTGGAATTCGCCACGCCCTGTTCCCTGTGCATCTTCTTGTGCTTCCCTCCTGGAAAGGAGATGAGGGTTTACTAGCTGAGGCAAATTTCAGGATCTGTGGTGAGCTGTTACACCAACTGCCCCTAACCACCGCCCCACACCCGGCAACACTCGTTGTCTGCGCCTCACCAGCTGCTGTTCCTAGAAGCCCCAGCAGGTGTCACTGTGACCCCGGCCATCCTCACAGGCCCCGGTTCTGGGTCGGTGCACACACACGTTTGTGGCCTGGGGGACTCTCAGAGGTGGGACCTCACCACTAAGGAGTCCCACAGGGAGGGTCTTGTCCCAGAGAGAAGGGCCCTGTCTCTGCTTCACTCTTTTCCAGGACATTTTAGGGAAGGGCTGTGGTTCAGTGAAGGTTCAACCTCATGGTCAAGGGGCTGAGGGTGCAGAGGGTGGAGAGTGAAGGGCACAGAGGGGATCTAGACCCTCCTCCCTTCCCTCCAACCCAGCGGGATCTCTTCTTCCATTGCATTAGGAGAGTGTCCCCCCCACCAAGCCCCCTCCCCACTTCAACCTCCCTGACCACCAGCCCCGAGCTTTGGGGACTAATCTTGGTGACTGCTGAGGGCCCCTCAGGATCAGGAATCACTATATTGATGAGGAGCTAGAAGGCACAAAGAGGGCTGTAGGTCAGGGAGGCTTCCTGGAGGAGGTGAGTGTGGACCCAAGAGATTAATTCATGGCTCTGCCCCACATTGAGAACAAGGGAGATGAGGGGCCAATCTGGGGGATTCAGTACTGTCTTGGGGGAGAAATGCCGATGGGTGAGTTCATCAGTGGCCATTTGGGGAGATGTTTCTGGGGTCAGGGTGGGCTTCTCTCCCCCCACAAGTCAGAGAAGCAGGAGCCACAGAATAAGAGGGTGTGAGGGGATGGGAGAAGCTGGGCAGGAGTTACAAGGGGAAAACAGGACGCTAAGCTGTGAAAGCAGAGAGGGAGACCTTCCTTCGAGGCTAAAACTGGGTCCTGTGAATGGGGGAGGGGTGTGACAGCCCAGGGAGTGGGAGGGGGCAGGGAGGAAGGACTAAACCCCGTGCCCAGCCTTTAGAACAGCACTGAGCCACCAGGGGTGTTTGCTTCCTTGAGCCCTTGGCCTTTCTTGGAATAGAAAGTCAGTGACAAGCCAGGGAGATGGGCTTTTCCACGAAAGACTCTCAACACCTCCCGTTGTAAAACCCAACCAGAGGACTTCCCTGGTGGCGCAGTGGTTAAGAATCCGTCTGCCAATGCAGGGGACACGGGTTCGAGCCCTGGTCCAGAAAGACCCCCCCATGCCGCGGAGCAACTAAGCCCATGTGTCACAGCTACTGAGCCTGTGCTCTAGAGCCCGTGCACCACAACTACTGCAGCCCGCACGCCTAGAGCCTGTGCTCCGCAACAAGAGAAGCCACCGCAATGAGAAGTCCGCGCGCGGTAATGAAGAGTAGCCCCCGCGCGCCGCAAGTAGAGAAAGTCTGCGGGCAGCAATGAAGACCCAACACAGCCAACAGTAAATAAACAAGCAAACAAATAAATAAAAATTTATTTACAAAAGAAACCCAACCAGACCTCAGAGGGCCCAGCAGAACTTCCCGGATCCCCTAACGGCCCATCTCTCCACCCCTAACCCTAACCCGCCTGCCCTCCCCCAGAGGCCCTCAGGCAATCAGTACTAGTCACCACCCACCCCTCCAGCCACTGAGCAGGACACCACCAACCCCCTACACCCACACCCCATTGTCCCCTCTGAGAGTTTGCAAGTTTGCCCTTTTGGTTATCACCTCATGGAGATTTGGCCCTTCTGGAAACAAGTCTTGACACCTGGGGTGGGGCCTGGCCCCGGGTGGATGAGGACAGGAAAGAAGAGAACCAGGAAAAACACACGCTTCAGTAGGAACAAGATGCAAAAGAAGTTGGAGGAAGAGCAAGCCTTCGCACCAGGAGCCGCAGCAGACCGCTTCTAGTGAGAAGTCTCACCCGCCTGCTTTCTCCAGGAGTCCTGTTTTCCTGGACACTGCCTCGCATGGAAAACATCTCAATGCAGACACACATGCAGAGTAAGAGATTCCTTTGAAGATGCAGCGACTTCTCCATTTTGTGCAGAACTGGCCTCTGCTGAGCTATTTCACTCCCTCATTCACTCCCCGGGGGCCAACTCTGAGGGGCAGCAGGGGATGCAGGGCTGCCCACTGCCCGGGGCAGGAAACCGGTGTTGGAGCCCAGGCAAGCCTCCGGCAGTGCCCCTGAAATTCAAACAGAACTTCCCAGACGCCCAGCTGGGAGGTTGGGGCGGGCTGGCTAGCTGTGTCTTTCCAGCACTAACACTTTGATGCTTCGAAGGGGGTTGGGAAGGCTCACAGGACTAGAACTCAGACCTTAGCGGCTTCCGGGGGAGCAGAAGAAACCCCTCCTCCTCTAATTTGACTGCTACACGAAGCAACAGATATGGCAGCCTGTTTTCAGGGGGGCACAAGAACACAATGTTGAAGGAACCCTTATACCACGGAGCCCACACTCAAGTCCATCACGACCAGTCGGGCCTTCAGATGAGCTGCCAGGCGCACCTAGCAGAGGGTGCCCTGGTCTCATTTACTGGCAGCCCTTGGGCTGAGCGCACCACGCACAACCCTCACGGTTGACATCCATCGATTGACCGCCGGGGCCTCGTGTTGCCAGCGGCCCTCACCCTCCATTTACCCCCGTGGCTGTGTGGCAGACTCCTCATGGAAACAGACGCAGTCACCAACTGACCAGGCTGCAAAGACACTGTCCCCAGGTGCCAAGGCACAGCCTAGGGCAGCCTGTTCCCACGTGGGATCTGTGACAAGGACCAAAGGGCCAGAGTGCAGGCAGGGGGACTTGTCAGCCCCCCAGCCTACCCTTCGAAGTCCCCGGTTGAGGATTCCCAGACACCTGGACACCCCCAGGCACTAAGGGCCCACCCTGAGCCCACAGAATACTGTGACCTGCCTTGTCGGATTCCCCCAGTAACCCCAACCCGATGCCACCGGCCCTGCCAGCTTCCTGGGGACCCTGGCTGGTGAGTTTCACCCCGGAGGTGGCTGTGGCATTTTGGTGGCCAGGGCCACCGCCTTCCCGAGTCCTTTTCCGTTGCTCTGTAGCCCAATCTCGTTCATCCATAACCCTCAGGAGCGGGTGGCAGGGCTGGGGGCGACAGGGGCTCTCTCCAGGCAGGGGCGGGGGCGGGGCCGGGGGCTCCCCTAACTGCAGAGGCTAGCCTTACACACCCAGCAACACATGTCCCCCTTTATGGACAGGGCTTTCTCTCCTTGCTTAAAGGCAACTGTGAAAAGAGCAGGGCTGATTCTAGCTGCCTAGCCGTCTCCTGGCAACAGGCCTGGCAGGAGGTCTTTCTTTCTCCACCCCCCCACCTCCCTTCTCTCCTCCACCCCCCACCCCTTTCTTTCCCCCCTGTGTCTTGTGTTGTGTATCATTAAAACTTCCCTCCCAGCCACTTCGCAGCCAACAACCAGGCCCTTCTGGGGCCAGTTCCCTTGGGGCAGCTCAGCCAGCCGGGCCCTGGGGGTGGGGGACCTGAGGGGTCAAGCCCCCAGAGGAGAGCCTTTGTGTTCTGGAACCAAGGCTTAAACTCAATTTGGCAACCTTCGGCATGTTCACGAGAGCAGCCACTAGAACTGCCTCCACCCAGGCACCTCTCCCTTCTCTCCTCTCCTCCCTCCTTCCCTCCCAGGGCTCCGTCTCTCCTGTTAGTGCCTTAAGCCTGCCAATAGGGCCCCTGGGCACTGCCCAGCCCTGCTAGAGCCTCACCGGGCTGGACACCAACAACCCCTCACCTAGAAGGACAGTCCCAGCCACAGGCCTGCAGCCAGCGCTGGCCAGTGTCCTAGTCCGCCCTGAAAGCGGCAGGAACGCAAACGGTGGTGGTCGCGGGAATCATGGGGAAGGGGACCATCCAGTCCATGATGTCAGGACCAGAAGGACTCCTCACTTGGCCACTGTAGTCTAGAGAGACACCGGGACCCAGAGAGGGTAAGTGCCTTGCCAAGGACACACAGCCCACTGGGGAAGGCTGAGGCCGCGGCCCTGGTTTCTGGTCTCCCTCTTCTGTAGCTCTTTACACCCCTTACGGGAGGGAAACGGGCGGCTCTCTGAGGCCAACGCACCTTCTGGGGCTTGATCTGCTTCCTCAAGTCCTTCTGGCTCCCCCATACAGAGAGCCTCTGTCAGGCCTGGACTGGAGGCTCGGCTTCCCCCTCCACCCCTCCCCCGACGGGAGTATCTGGGTCACCAAGGCCTGGTGCCGGGCCACCCCGTCATCCAACACATTCGTAAGGCTGGACGGCCGGCCCCAAGGCTCCTATCTGATACCTCAAGGCAGGGATGATGCTGGGGTGGTTCTCAGCTCACAGCAGGGGTAGCTGCCACTGAGGACTCCAGTGCCCTCCCATTCTGCCAGCTTCTGGAGCTAGGTCACCCCCCGGGGCCCTGGCCAATCACCAGGTGCCGGCCCCTAAGGTGCCCTGACCACACAGTGGGACTTGCAGGGCACCCTGAGTGCAAGCGCTCAGCTCCGTTGTCCCCACGATCCAGTGTTTTCCAGAATCCAGGCATTTCCATGCCGCCTTCACGTCACGGGTGTTCTGCTATTACCACTTTTCTTTAAATTCATTTGCTTTCCTTTTAATAACTTCAATTACAGAGGAAACTTTAGATCACTATGATTTTCAACAATTTCTTTCTAACCAGAGGCTACGCCCCTCCAAAGACTGAACGTGTGACCTTCTCTCTTTATTACAAAGGGACCTCAGTAAGCATTGCTTTAGCACCAGACAGACTCTCTCCTCCCTCGACAATAATCAGGAGGAGTGAAGGGAACCGGGATAGGAAATGTGAATAGATGAGATTTCTCACGTGTGACTCCACGTGATTTAACACCACGCTTCATCTCGTGGGGCATCCATGGTCCTCTCCGGCCTCTGAGAAACATTACCAGTCGCCATGAAAATGCTCTTGAAATTCTAGCCTTTGGTCAAACTGTATTTCAGACTTTCTTAAATTCTGGAGCAGAAAAAACAAAAGAAAAAAAGATAAGAGAAAAGAAAGTAAAAGAAAAATATTTTGGTTATGCCACGTTCTCTGATTTGGGTTTCAGAAAATGATTTCTCCTCTTAGCACTACCCTCTTAAATATGTAGAACAAAAGGCAGAGGGGAGACGGTCAAACTCGGGGTAGGTAAGGAGGACGAGCAGAAGGAAGCCTTTCGGACCACGCAAAGCAGGGAAGCTGGGAACATCATCGTGGTCACCACCAGCCTTGAATCAGGAGACGGTCTGGTCAAGATTTTGCCATTTGTTTGGTCACAAGTTAATAATAAGTTTTGGGGAACCAGCATTTGTGGTCAACTGTATGCCCCCAGCTCTTGGGGTAAATTATGCCATTTGACCCTGTGAGCTGTGATATTCGTACATGTACCCATTTGCCAGATAAGGAAACAGGAGCACAGAAGTCTAAATAACTTGCCCTAAGTCACAGCTAAGCAGTAGGGTCAGGGTTGGAAATTGCCCTTGTCTGATCACAGAGCCCATGCATCCCCACAGTATGATTCTGACACCCTCTCCCCCAACCCGAGGCCATCTGGCCAGTGCGGACAGACCCGAGGAGATCCTGGCCCCTCAGATAAAAGGGTGAGTCTGATGCGCAGAGGCCTGAAAACGGTGCGTAGAAAGTAGAACTCAGCTCTCTGTTCACAGGTGAGTCTTCCGCCAGCCCCTCCGAGCAGCCCCAGAAAGTGGTGCATGGATGTGTGGGAGGGGGGAGCCGGAGGAGGCCAGCGACGGTAGGGCCGAGATCACAGGTGGAGGAGGAGAGAGTGTGGAAGGGAGGCAGGGGAGTTGCTGCAGCTTGTTTTTCCTTTTTTAAAAAGTGAAGATATAATTCGCACACCGTGAAATCCACCAGTTTACAGTATACCATTCAGTGGCTTTTGGTATATTCAGTAAGTTGTGCAAACATCACCATTATCTAATTCCAAAACATTTCATCACCTCTAAAAGATGCTCTATACCCATTAGCAGTCAAGCTGCAGTTTCTTAAGGAAAAGGAAAAGGCAACACCAGATGGAACGCTATTCCGGATTAGTTTTAAGCCCCACCTCAACCCTACACACCCTCCCTTTTGTTGTTTCCTTCTTCCCCCAAGCCATCCCCGAGTGAGTCTCCCAGCTCCAGGCTCCAATTGCAACCTCATTCCCAACCAGACTAAACCCCCAAACCAAGAAAAAGAAAACCAACCAGCCCTTAAATTAAAGCAACTCAATTTGTAAGTCAATGAACAACACTTTACCTAACTGCCCTATGCCAGACACTATGGGCAGGAGGATACAGAATTCAGTTAGAAGGACTTTGGGTGCAAGTAACAGCCTGAAGTAGCCTAAACAACAAGGAAAATATGTTATTTCACATAACAAGAATTTCTGAAGCAGGACTCCCCTGGGGTCAGCTAATATGTCAGCAATGGTGTCAGAGATCCAGCTTCTTTCTCTCTTTTTCTTCTTTTCTTCCTCTGCTAGTCAGCCTCATCCTCAGGCAGCTTCCCTCATGGCACAGAATGGCTGCTGCAGCTCCAGACATCACACCCAGACACAATAATGTCCAAAAACAGGAAAAAGGGACATGTCTTAGTATCATTTTAAGAGCCCCAGAAAACTTAGGGCAGAAAAGTTTTTGTACCCTCCAGCAGACCTCCCCTCATGTCTCATTAGCCTAAACCGGGCCCCGTGCCTGCCCTTAAACAAATCCCTGGCAAGGGGAATGGGTGTCCATGATTGGCTTAGATGAATCAGAATTTAACCACTGAGCCAGGCTGGGGAGCCAGAACAAACTGGGGACCCTTGCCAGCCTGGAGCAAGAGGCCACCAGCAGTGTGGGCTACACTACAGCCTAAATAGAAGTCTTTGCCTTTGAGAGGCTCAAGAAAGAGCAGCTGACTGTCACAGAGGAATGGAAGGGGCACTTACCCATCACTTAACATGTCCCAGGTGCCATTTCTGACACTGCAGGAATCACTCCACTGAACAAGCAACAGCCCTTTGAAGCAGGTGTTATTATACCCATTTTGCAGGTGAGGAAACAGGCTCAGAGAGGGTAGGTAATGTGCTCAGTGTCACACAGTTGAGAGGCAGCACTGGGATTCATTGGGGTTGTGGTGGTGCCATGAGATCTGGGCTCTAAGACCACCACTCAGACAGAGGGTCTCTCCAGACAGATATATGAAACTCCATTCAAGCCTTACCTGGAAGCCAAGGCAACTGAGCAGAGGAGGTGGGCTATGCCAGGTGTGGAACAATGCCAGACAGGTGCCCCTGGTCTGCCCAAGGACTCGCCTACACCTGTGCCAGCCACAGCTACCTGTTCCTGGGTACCTGCTGGTGAGGCAGCTCTGACCCCATTGCGAGCTCACTGGATCCACATCCACATGTCCAGGCTCCTTGGACCCAGAGCCAATGGTTGGGCCCATGTGAGTTTCCAGCAATGGCTGCTACTGTCTGCATTGTTTTGTGGGGAAGGTAATTAGCTGGCAGAACTCTGGAGGGTGCAAACCAGGATTTGACCAGAAATCTCTGTGTCATCTCCAAGGATAACAGCAGGCATTAGGCTTGCTCTATCCCATCTCCCTAATGGGCCCCCACAAAAGTCTCCCCACGAAGACGCCGGAGATGAAAAGAATCTTCACAGCTCTTACCTTGGTTTAAAGGAAATATTTATTTGATCTTCTGTTGGAAAACTGTGTCTCCCACAGATGGCAAGGCCTGGACAGTTTTTGGTCATCAGCGCTTACCCTGTGCTCTATAAAAATGTGTTGAATGAATGAGCCATCCCCCCACCCTGTGCACATAGAGCACCTACTGTGCTCCTGGGGTCCCCTTGAGGATGGACCATTCCTCCCCCAGAGCTTGGCCTCAGGCTTTGCCCACAGCAGGCGGAAAGTATGTGTTTGTGGGTGATGGGAAAAACGGAAACACTTTCCTGCCCTGAAGCCCAGGTGAAAGGGGGCCACAGCCTGGCTGAGGTTGGAGACAGAAGAAAGCAGAGATGGTTCCTGGGTTGCATCTGGGGCTCCCCTTCCTGGTTATGTCTCACCCACTGGGGAATGGAAAGAACACTGGGACCAAGAGAAACTACATCAGCCACGCACAGACAGCCACGCAGAGGTCTGGCTCGACTTCCTCAAGGAAAAAGCACTTCCCCGGGCAGGAATGGGCCTTGGGTTAGAGCCCCAAGGCCTCAGGCAGGCCCGTCATGTCTGGGTGTGGGCTCAGGGCTTGGAGGCAAAGGCAGAATAATGAAGGATGGAAAAAGACTGAAGAGTTGGAAGAAACGGAAAGTGGGGGAGGGAAAGAGGGGGCAGAGATGGGGGCTGGCAGCACGAGGCCCACCAAGCCCCAGGTGTCCTGTGTTGTGGTAACTTCCCGACAGGCTGCCAACCCCTGATCTCAGCCCGCTTGGGGCAGTGCAGGTGTCATCTGAGGGGGAAGCAGGTGCCAAAGCCGGAGTAGGGTAGCTAGGGGGGAGTGGCGAATTCTAGGTGCCAAGATGTCAAGATGGGGACCCCAAAGGGCCATAAGGACCTCAGACAATGGTCCCCCATCTGAGGCCTCAGCCGCTGCCTCCCCCCTTACTCCCTCAGCCAGTCATCGGTGGCGTTTATTAGGGGCCTGGGCCAGATCCCGCTCTGGGTGTTGGGCCTTCAGCAGAACTGAGATTTTCGAGTAGGAAAGAGACAACATTAAATGGGCAACTTAACAGACACATTCAATATGGAATATATGAAATACAAGGTCAGTGTTTAGGGCTATGCAGAAAAATAAAGTGGAGTAAGAGGCCCAGAGGAACAAGGTGGGGGAGCAGCTAGGAGGATGGGGCTGAGGGTCTCGCCGAAAAGGAGATTTTGAGGTGGGTCTCAAGTTGGGGTGTCAAACAAGATTTTCCTGAACAAATCCTTCTGGCAGAGGCTCCTGGGCGCCTGAGGAGCTGCTTAGCTGAGGCTGACAGGAGCAGAAAAAGCAACCCAAGACAGCCACTTACTCCTCAGCCCCTAAGAGGAGAAGAAAGAAACCCAGTATTTATTATTCGCCATCCTCAGTCTGGCGTTCTGTCAGCACGGTTCTCATTTAACGCTGACAACTCCCTATGAGATATAAAGTATTGTCTCCACCTCGGATGGCACAGAGGAGGCTCAGAGATAACAGGCAGCTGGCCAGGGGTGCCCCCAGCCCATTTTTCTGTTGTCCCCTCCCTTCTAAAGGACTTTGACCCCAAATCCCTTTCCAAAATGCCCTTGGGGAACTAGAGATGACTAAGACAGGAGGAACTACTGGGACAGGGAAAACCCCTTACCGCCCCACAGGTGGCACCTGTGATCTTGGGGTGCTGGTGGGCCAGGCCAGGAAGGACTCAGTGACATCACCCTGCCGTTTGCAGCCTTCCGTGTCTCGACACAAGGTTGAGGCAGCTGCACGGAACCCGCCTGATGCCCAGGAGTGCAAGCCGGGGCCTCACATCACCCCGCCCGCGCCCGCGTCCTGCATCTCGGGCGTCCTGAGTCTGTGGCGCGGCCCACTCTCCCAGGGGAGCCACCTGGGTGGGGAGGAGAGGGGAGCCTGAAGCCACGCACACCTTATCCCCAGCTAAGCTCGGGGATTGCGAAGTAGATTAAAGGCATTCACTCACGAGGATGCCTACTGAACCGGGATCCCCAAAGATCCGGGCTGCTCACCGACAAAGGCTCCGGTTCCCAGCCCGCGGGGTCGGGGGCGGGGCGGAGCCACCTTCCTCGCCTGCAGACTTCCTGCCTTATTATCAGCACCGCCGCCAGGGGGCGCGCCGGGGCCGGGAGACCGAGAGGCTAGTGGGCTCCGGGTCGCCTTTGTGTGTTCGGTTGGCGTTTGTTGCTCACCTGTGTGCTTACCCAGTGCACGCTTCCGGCATTTCCAGGACGCTGCCTCTACACTGGGCGGTTTAAAGAAATCTCGTTTGATTAATTCCTGCGCCACCACCCACGCTGTGGACCACCTGCCTCCTGGTTGCCCTCTCCGGTTGTCTAGCTTTCTTTCTAGTGGCCTCCAAGGAGAACCTCGCTTGAAACCGTTCTGCGGCTCCTGTAGCTCTTGGGGTAAAGTTAAAAGCCCCTCTCTCGGTCGGAGTCCGTGGAGGGAGCTCCCACGCGCCCCCTTCATGCTGTTCCCCGCGGGAGTCGCGAGGTTGCAGACCTTCCGCACTTGCTGCTTCCCCCGCCCGCAGCAGCTTTGCCCTCTCCCCTCACCCTCCCCAGGCTGGTCTGGGCTCCTGGCTCCTGGGCCCCAGCAGCCTTCGGGCAAGTTTCGAGCAAAAGTGAAGCGCACAGCGCTGGATCGAAGATGTCCTCCTCCTCCCTCCCCGCGATAGACGGGTAGCCCGCTGCGGGCGGGGATAAGGCTGGCTGCCCCGTCCTTTGTCTCGGCGGTGCCTCCGTAGGGGGCCCGGTTGAGCGGCGCTGAATACACAGCGGCCGACTGCTTGCCCCGGGGGAGCGCACGTAAAAGAGAACCTCGGGGCAGCTAGAGAGGTGGAGGTGGGATGGAGATGGGCGGTCACTCGGTCGGTCTGAGGTCCCGGACACTCACACAACACAGAGTGCTTCCCACGTGCCACCCCTCAGCCCCCAGGGCCCTTTCAAGAGGCCACCCTCCCACTCAGGCGGAGGCTTCGGGGTCCAACGCCCGGGAGCCTCCACCTCACCCGCCCTGGCTGGCCTTGGAGTGAATTTAACCCTTTCCCCACCGCGTGCAACCCTTCGTGCGGTTCGAGTGCCCATGAGAGAGGGCGTTTCTGTTCGTGACACTTGGCTCTGGGGTGCCCTCCCCCTCCTGGGCAGGGACCATTCCTGTGTTCCCACTGGCAGCGTTGGGCCGGCAGGAGGAAGGAAATTAAGCCTGTGTTGAAGGAAGGACACCTGGCAGGGGAGGGAAAGGGCTCAGGAATCCCCTCTTCTGGGGAGCTTTCAAATGGGGGGAAACCCCCACACAGTTTCCATTCTCCAGGGCGCCTTGCCCGGCCGCTAGCAGGTTCCCACATCGCCCCGTCCAGTCCGGCCGCTAGCAGGTTCCCACATCGCCCCATCTAGTCCTCTCCTTCTTCACTTCCTCAGTGTGAGGCTAGCAAAAGTCTGGGACTCCACCCTACCACCCACTTGTGTCCCTGTCTCTCTTCCATTCTCTGCCCCATGCTCAGGATCGGGATCTCCGGGTGCTCCCAGGCTGCCTGGAGAAGGCATCAGGATACACGCATCCCTTCAGGGAAAGGCCAGCCTTGCCTACACAGCCCAGGGCCACTGGCCGGGCGAGCCAACCCCCCACCCCACCTGCAGCCTCGGGCATCTCCTGCCCCCATCTCCCAGGCTGGCACCTATGGAATTTGGGGACCCAGAAATGACCCCGAAGAGATCATCTAGTCCATCCCCCACCTGCCTCCTGGCCACCCTGAATCTGCAGTGGTGTCTTGGTGGCCAGGGAACGGTAGCCCTCCTCAGCTCTCAGAAAAACTGACAGGCAGGATTGGAGTTCCAGCGGGCACGTCTGATCAGAAAACCAGCTGAGAGCCCCCGTTGGGGAGGACAGAGCTCCGGGTAGGACTTAGGGTGTGTGTGGAGGGCTCTCTACCCCTAGAGTCGGGGCCCTGAGGCTCCGCAGTCAGGGAAAATGGCAAATCCTCTGCAACCCCCTTTCCAGGTGAATCAGAAATACGGCACACCAGAATCAGCCCGCCACGGGGCCATCTCTGAAGGTCCCCATCTCTGCAGCCTCCACCCCGCCCACTGTCCAGGGCAGGTTGGGGTTTTCTCTTCGCCTTGTTCATCCTTCCCCATCTCTGCCTCTCCCTCCCCTCTTCTTCCCCTTCTTTCTCCGTGGGCTCCCTCTGCTAGTCTCCCCTCCCTCTCCTCTCTCTCTCTCTCTTTCTCTCTCAGGCCCTCACTTGTGCTCTCTCTCTTTTTTCACTACTCTGTCTCTCCCTTTTCTCCCCTTCCCTCCCCTCCTCTCTTTCATCTCCCCCCCACCCCCCCTCCAGTCGAACACCGGGCTAGGAACGCGGCAGAAGCTGTGACAAGCCCAGGCGGCTCTCCCGACCCTCGATGCCCCCGGGCCAGTTTTCCAAGCTCCCGGCGCCCATCACAGCCTTGTGCGGAGAGGGCTCTCGGGATGGGCAGGGGCAGTGGGTTCAAGCTATGGGCACGGGTGGCCCAGATCAAAGGCTAGGAATGTCTGGCCCTGGCGTGGACTTCCTCCAGCCATGCCCCCATCTGGCAGAGGGCCTGCCACTCCCAGCCTTGCAGCACTGGGGGTCAGCTCATTTGCTGCCCCTTCTGCCACAGTTCTGGGAGTCACTGCCCTCCATCCCTCTTACTGCCCTCGCTTTCTTTGCCCCAGGCCCAGGGATGATGCTCCAGCACCCATCCCTCGCCTGGGGTGCCTCTGGGGGCCTTGAGTGGCCTGGGAGCAGGGCTGCGGGGCAGGTGCCCAGGTGACAGAGGTCAAGGCCCCCCAAATCTGGCTTCCGTCTCAGCACCACTTAAGGCAGACCTAATTCCTTGACTCTGGAGAGGGAGAAGAGAGAAAGAACCCACGGAGGCCTTGGAAGGACTTTTTTCCTGTGGCGAGGGGTGGGGTATTGGGATACATTTGGTGTCCACACAGGAAAGGGGGACGTTATCACCAAACCCCAGGTTGGAGCCCAGGGCCTCAGGCAGGAGAGTTGGGCAGGGAAGGGGGTCTCGATGGCAAGGAGGTCCTCCGAGGACCCCAGCTGCTCCCTATTGGGGCTACTGCGTTTCACGCGCCCCAAACTGTTCATCCACAAGATCCAAATGGGACCGCGGGTCGTCCTTCTGACCTGAGCCTGAGGCCGGGCCTGAACCCCTCTAGGAGGAGAAAGTGACCCGGCTCCCCGCGCAGGAAATGCAACTGGCTGCTGGTGTCAGTTGCAGGAAATGCAAAGGCAGCAGGAGGTCCCGATACCGATCTGATCCCTGACAAAAGACTCAAATGACACTCGGCTCTGTCCCCCGGCGCCGCCCGCAGCCAGACCTTCGAGCCTCCGCGGACCCTTCTGCGCGCCTCTCGGATACCCGGGAAGCGACCTCCCGCGGCTGGGTCGCGTGGCCGGCCCGCTCGCGGGCTCGGGAGGCTGGGAGGGTTTGCATTTTCCAACCCCCTCCGAGACCCTCGGATCCTGTCCTGCCCGAGCGAAGCTTCTGGAAACATCCCTGTGCTTTCTACTCTCGATTCCTCATAGGCCCAAGTCCCAAGAGGTCACGGTCTCCCGAGAGAAAAGGAGCCACCCATCAATACCCACGCCAACCTGGCACCACGTGAACGCCCCAGTCACAGCCCCGGCTCCCTAAACCTGGCTGGCGGGGGGCCGCGGCGGTCCCGCGCCAGCAGAGGGTCCAACGTGCCGTGTCCCCCCAAGTTCCCACTGTGTCCGGGGTGCGGGCTTTGCCCAAGTTTGCTGGGCGATGCCCTTCCCGGAGCCCGACTCGTGGGCCGGGCGGGAGGGGCGCGTGATTGACAGGCTGAACTACAGACTCATCTCTTACCTTAGGCCGCGGGCGCTGATTGGCTGCTCGCTGACATCCTCAAACCCGGCTGCTCCGCGCTGGGCTCGGGAGGGGGGCAGCTGCGGGTGGAGGTGCGCTTCTGACAAGCCCGAAAGTCATTTCCAATCTCAAGTGGACTTTGTTCCAACTATTGGGGGCGTCGCTCCCCCTCTTCATGGTCGCGGGCAAACTTCCTCCTCGGCGCCGCTTCTAATGGAGCCCCACCTGCTCGGGCTGCTCCTCGGCCTCCTGCTCTGTGGCACCAGGGTCCTCGCCGGCTACCCAATTTGGTGGTAAGACTCGCCTCTTATCTGCCCGCGGCCAGATTTCTCCGCGGAGCCCCAGGGAGGTGGGGGGCGCTAGCTGGGGGTGGGCTGCGGCAGGGCTGGGGCTCCTTTCTTCTTACCTCCCTCCAGCACCCCGACTCGCCCACCTCCCTGGATTTTCTGCTGGTGTCGCCTTCAGAATCCAACTCCTGGTTTCTCTGATAATCACCATTTTCCCTGCTACTCGCTGCAGAGGCTGGAGGACTTTCCCCGTCTCAGAATGTCTCTTATTCTTAGATCCTAACCCTCCACCCGTCCCAGTCTGGGGGCCCCGAAGACCCTCCATTTGCTTGCAGTTGGCTTTCTGGAAATCCAGCGATGTCCCTGGGGCCCAGCCACTCCTCTTCTCCATTTTGGGGTCTTCATGGGCAAAATCATCCTGTTCCTTCATTGCCACCCTCACCTCCTCCGGCGCCTCCCTCAGGAGATTTCCCCACAATAACCCCCCTGTGCCTTCAGATTTTAGACCCCAGTCGCTTCAGGGATCCCCCAGGGCAGGGGGGTGGGGGGTGGATTTCATCAGATTCTCCCTACTCTGCTCTAGATGAATCTGGAGCCTCAGAAGTGAATATGGTATTTGCTGATCCGAGATGCCATTGAATTCAGATTTAATTCATTTCTTGCTTGTCCATCCTGGCAGAAGCGGGGCTTCTTGAAAATGTAGTTGTTTGGGAGGGGGTGGGTTTGTTCTTTGACCAAAAACCCAATTCTCCGTGTCAAATTCGTTCCTTTTGGAAAAACCCGAGGACCGAGGAGAAAGGGAGAGAGGGAGAGGAGGATCCCGGTCCCCGAGAAATGTGGATACAAAAGACATTTTTAGTAAATGAGGCTGGAGACCAGGCGCGGTGTTTTGGCGGGGCCGGCTGGGGGCTGTGCGTGTGTGGGGGAACTGGCCGTGGAGTAAACAGCCCTTTGGGAGCCCCAGTTCCAGGGAGTCCCCTTGTTTTCCAAGCAGCCTCATCGACACCCAGCAGGTCCCAGAGGCCAGAGGGGAAAGACACACTGAAACCAGTTCTCTAAATTACACCCCGCCTCTCCTCAGTCTCCAGCCCCCTGCATTCCGGAAAACTTTAATTAAAGAATCTTCCCCTCCTGGATGTAGGAGAGGCTCGGCCAGGGGGTGGGGGGGTGTGGAAGGTGAGGAGGAAGAATTTGGGATCTGTGAGTTAGCAGAGGGACTGTGGCCCTGGAATGAAAGTCAGAGAGGAGTGCCACCTGCGTGTCCCCCTTTCCCTTAACCACCCTTTGCCCAGCTTGGTATAGGGGCAGCAGAGCAAGGAGATTTGGGGCCACACCCCGAGTCTGCCTGCAGCTGTTTGGGGGTGGCAGCATTTGTGTCTGGGTGTTTGGGGGGGTCAGGATGGGAATAAGAGCAGGGTATGGCCAAGGGTCTCCATTTAGAGGGTACTGAGAGTTGCTCCCAGGACAGACATCCAAGGGGAGGTCTTTCTTCTGCCCAGCCCTTCCTTCCCCGTGGCGATGGGCTGGCCTGAGGCCTCCTGTACATAAAGAAGTCCCCAGGGTGGCCGGGGCAGCCAGGGATGCCAGGTTGGGGACTTTGCCAGTTGCGAGGAAGGCTGCTGCAGAAACCAATCCTGCCCCCTGGCCCTTCCCGACCCTCTTGCCATCCCCTGCCCAAGGCCATGCTGTTCTCTTCTTTCACAGGGACCTTGGGGGTGGGCGGGGAGGGTGGGAAGAGAGGGTGTGGAGCCCCATAGGCTGCAGGAAGCAAGGGGGAAAGACCAGCTTCCCCTATCCTATGAACTGGACAAGAGCACTTCCGGGGTCAATGCTGGTGGTTGGGGGGTCTGCTGTGTAATGGTGTATTGGGGAGCATCCCGATAGGGACCACCCAATAGGAAGATGTTGGAAAAACCTGGAAAGCCAGGACATTGGCCCTAACATAATGCTGGACACATGGCTTGTTTGGGGTTGGCGGGGACAGGGATGCTGCTTTGTCTGAGCAGTGTGTGTGTGTGTGTGTGTGTGTGTGTGTGTGTGTGTAGGTCTCTGACCCTAAGGAGTGTCATCTGTACACTAGTGTGCCTCTGTGTGAAGGAGTGTCTGTACCTGCAACTGGATGACTGTGGACGTGAACTTGTGTGAGACGTGCCTGAGGGTCCCATGGCCCGTGACAGGGTGTACTGTGTGTCTGCACACGAGTGTCAGCAAGTGGTTGATTCTATGTGAGCGTGTGTGTATGAGACAGAGAAAGTCTACAAGTATCTATGCCCATGTAAAGGTCAGCACCTGTGTCTGCTTATGACACCACATGACTATGTTCATGACCAGGCATGTGAGCGGGGTGTGTGTGTGTGCGTGCGTCTGCACGTGCGCACGTCTGCATGCGTGCACGTGTCTTCATGATTGTATGAGGGGAGAGCTCCACAGATGTCTCTGTGCATGGATATCAGTGCTCATGGCCATGAGCTGATTGTGAGTACGAGTGTGGCGAGGGCTATGTCTGAGTTTGCCTGTGACCCTGTCCTCAAGTGCTAGTGACCATGGCTGGGCCCATGGCTATGGATAGGTTCGCAGACATATGACCTGTAAGTGTGAACGACATCCCAAACTTGGGTGCTTGGTGGGCATCCATGGTCCTGGAGGGACAGTCCAGCGGACACAGACAAGGGTCTAATGAGGAAGCTGCAAGGGCCACAGTGACCTGGGATCCAGGGCTGGGCAGCATGGAGAAGGGGGACGGCGCAGAGCCTTCTTTGGCACAAGCTCATCCTGTCTGTCTGAGGACTGTGGTCACCAGCCCTCCCCTCTTACACCGTTTGTCTTTGGGCTTGGAGCTAGGGTGGTGGGTGTCATGTTCTCAGGGCCGGGGCAGGGGGCCAGGGCTGGGACAGTGACAGTAGAGTAGAGGGGCCTCAGATTCCTATTCCTGCTCTGCCCCCAGGGCAGCCAGATACCAGTTCTTTAGCGCATCACGGCCTGCGCTCTTTGGCCCTCCCAGCTCACACATTCCCTAGGAGAGACTTTAGGGGGAAATAGTTCAGCTGGGATTTCTGCCCCCATCACCCCTCAAGGAAGGCACCCCCATCCCAAGCGTTCTGTGCTGCTCAGGCCCCAGCCCTGAGAGAAGGTAGACCAGAAGCCTGAGCTACAAGGGGCCTCAGACAGAGGCTCATGGAAGGAAGAGACACGTTCCAGGGCCTCGCAGCCAGGTAGTGGCGGAGCTGGGACAGGAAGCAGTGGCAGCAGCACTGATTTCTATAATTCTTCTTGTCAGTCCCAGTTAGCGCCTGGTAGAGGAACTTGTCTTTCTTTTCCTTCCTGGGGGAAAAATGAACGATCTTATTAGGGCCCAGCCTAGTGCCTGCTGCATTCCGGAGGCAGAGGCCCTGATGGAAGGGGCCTGTGCTGGGGGTCGGGAGCCCCCCTCTGTGGGACACATCCCTCTGGGTCTCTGTTTCCTTACTCAGGAATCACCAGCCTGCCCCTGCTTCACAGCTTGGGTGAAAGTGCTCCGCAGAAGTCAAGGGCAGTGAGCTGGGCAATAACAGCTGAGTTCTCTCTCCGCCATCCTGGGAGCCATTTCCCCACTCGAGCACTTGCCCTAAGCCCTGCCTCAGTTTCCCCATCTGTCCGATGTCCCGCTGCCTCCCCCACCCACTCCCACCTCCACCCGCCTTTCAGAGGCTTGTGAACATGTTCAGTCAAACCCCGTGGGGGTCAGTGGGCTGGGCCCAGGGAGGCACCTGGAGACTGCGGGGGAGGAAGGCCCCAGGCCAGGTGTTAACACTTGTAACAGGCAGGAATTACAGCTGGCTGGGGCTGGGGCTGGCGAGGAGCTGAGGTGGCTGGAGGCTGTTGATCCCACAGACAGACAGACAGACAGATGGGCAGATACCAGATCGGATGGCCAGGCTTTAACCGGGTGGTCTCTCCCTTCCAGGGCAGGCCTTACCCTGGGGGGATGTGGTGGGGAAATTAATCCAGGTCTCTTGGAAGTGAGTTAACAGCCCTCCTGCCCACCCCACCCCCATTGTGGGCGGGGCTTGCTGTCCAAAGGGAGCAAAATTGGTTACTGATCTGTTTGTCTTCTGATGGGACCACATTTTCCCTAAAAAACAAAAACAAAAACAAACCAAACAAACAACGACAAAACGCAGGTCAAATGTTACTCTAATACCAGGAGCCTGGAGCTGAGTTATGTTCTTGGAAGAACCTGCTTTAATATGTGGGGGGGGAAGGTATGGGGGGGTGGGAAGGGGTAGCAGTCGGGGAAAATTCTCCCAGAATCTCAGAGCATTTTATCAACAGCTCTGTGACCATGAGGTGAGGGATGGGTAGTATCTGGGCTCTGAGCATCTCCCTCACCCCAGGTATCCTGAGGGCCCCTGGTCTGGGGAGGGCCTGGGACAGCTGCCTGGTGGAAAGAACTTTTGCAGGGAGGTCAAAAGAGGCAGGAGCTGGACTGCAGTGCCAAGTCCTTTAGTGGGCACGCTCCCCTCCCTTCCTGCAGCTTTCCCAGTGGCAAACCCGGCCAGGCCCTGCCAGCACCCACACCCTGTGGCATCTGGGTGCTTGCTCAATCACTGGTGCAGGTGGAGAAACTGAGGCAGACAGAGAGGGCCCTAGGTAGAAATCCCCAAAGAATAGACGCAGCCAAGCAGGTATCTCCCATCCTTCCCACTACAGAACCTAATGCTAACAAACCTGAACGGTACTCAGGCAGATGTAGGATGGAGAAGGTGTTATGGCCCAAGTGGGCGAAGGGAGCTATGAGCTTGGGGTTTTCCCTAGACTTTGAATAGCTCTCTCCTGGGTCTGGGCAGGAGACAAGGAGCTTGGGGTTGGGGCAGGAGAGGTGACTCTTCTCAGAGGATGTAGCTATCGGACCCTTCCAGGGAGCATGGGAAAAACCAAGACCTTTCTGGCTTCAGAATGTGGTCAGCCCAGGGGTTGAGGAGGACCTGGTCTTCTAGCCTTTTCTGCCCACCCTGCCATGAGCCACAGGATCCTTCTAAAGCCACCGAGGAGGGAAAGGACAGTCTCTACTCCCTGTCCCTAGCTGGGGGAGGAGGTTAGCCTGACCCCTTCCTCACAGGTTAGTGCCATCCTGATGCTACAGCTACACGTTCATGTTACTTGGGTGCCAGGAAGTGGGTAGAGCTTGAATGGAGGGACCTGTGTCTGGGTGTGGCGTTTACCAGTGACTGGCTGTGTGACCCAGAAAGAGTCCCTTTCCTCTTCTGTGCTTTAAGCCCTGTCCTCCCTCTGGGCTTCATTTTTCTTGAGCAGCCTGAGGGATGCCTTCTGCCTCTTGGAGTCTACAGGGCTATGACAGGGAGCTGATTCACGGCCGTGAAGCAGGGAGCTCCAGGTGGCCCCAGTGCCACTACCCCCGGGGGGCCTATCTCCCCCAACCGTCCCTCGCCATTCAGACAGTCAGAGCCTGCCTTAAGCAGCCCAGCCCTTTCGTTCTGCAGCCCCATCTGACCTACATCCCAAAGCTGGCTGCCCCACTACTGCCAAGCCTGCCTGCTTGCACCCCCAAACCTCATTTTCCCCAAACACTCACGTTCCTCTGGAGCCAGGCTGCCTACATTCACGTTCACACGCTGGGCAACCTAGGGCAAGTTCACCTCTCCAAGCCTCAGTTTCCCCATCTGTAAAATGAGAACAGTGACTGTTTCTACCTCACAGGGTTGTTGTGAAGATTAAATGAGTGAGTACACGTAAAGCTCCCTAAATAATGCCCGGCATACCGGAAGTACTATATACATATTATTTTCACCCCCTGTGTGCAAGCTATTTTGACTCCTTTAAGTCCTGGATCTAAACTTGCCTCTTCCAAGAAGTCCTCCCAGGTTGGCCCCACGTGGCTCTGTTTTCTCCTTATCCTCAGAGCCAGCTCGCCCTGTTATACTTGGTACTGGTGACCATGAGCCTGTGGCTTTATGCTTAACCTGAGGAAGTTAGGCTGGGCTAACCTAAGCTCAGCTGTTTGCCTGCCCAGGAAAGGGGTGGGTAGAGAGGGCACTGTCGTCTCCCCTAACCCTCCTCCCATCCTACAGTTTGCTGGACTCTTGCAGCCACTGCCATTTCCAGCTGAGCCACCTTGGGCTAGGCCAGGGAGGGGTAGGGGAGGCAGGTTCACGGCAGGGGGGTTGGGAGGGGGGGAGTGGCACTGGGGCCGCCTGGAGCAGCCCGAGCAGAAGTTACTCCTCCAGGAGCTGAGAGATGATTCAGAAGGTGATTTATAGACGGAAGGCAGAAAGCTTGGCTCCTGGCAGAGGCCTGCTGCTTAATTACATTCTTTGGGGGGTGGAGGTATGAGTGGGGCAGCAGCAGGGGAGCACCTTCTACCCCCTCCCCCTCCAGATCTTGTCCCTGTAGCTGCCCCAACTCCAAGCAGGGTCCCTTGGTCTCATGCTGCTAGAGAGGGAATTCCCTGTTCTCAATGAGAGACTAGGCCGGGGGGCAGGAAGAGCTTCTGGGGGTCAAGGGGGTGGAGAAAAAGGGAAGAGGCCGGAGTCCCAGCTCCTGGGACTCCTGCAGGGGAGTCTGGGATGCAGAGGGGGCTGGAGATCACTTGGTCTCCTCCCTGCTCCTGGGCAGGTGAATAGCTAACCCACCTGGGCAGAGGGTTTCTAGAATCTTCCTGAGGGTGCAACCCCATACTTTCCCCCCAGTGGCCTATCCTACAGCTGCTTCAGGGTTCTTCCTTCAAGTTGGCTTCATTTCTGTTGCTTGGTTCTCAGTGGGCTGGGGGCTAGGGATCTGGCTCTGTGCTCAGAGACTGAAACCCAGTTCTTCGGCGTTAGGCAACCTGTGGTACGTGGCACAGTGGCCGCCTTAGATCCAGAAGGTTCTCCAGGCGGGGTCAGCCTTGCATCGGAGGGAGAGAAACTTTCTTATCCTCACATTAAACTAATGTCTCAGGGAGTTGCCACAATTCAACTGCTAAAGCTAAAATCACTTCTGCGCCTCTAGCAAGCAGTCCCCGTGCTGCCGGTTACCGGCTGTGGTGATGTCTGGGTTCCCTCTATGAACACTGACCCGTGCGGCAACCAGCCTGACATCTCTCCACTGTTCCTCAGTTCCCATGCAGCCTCCATCACAGCTTTGAAACCCCCAAACTCCGCCTCTAGTTCTTGAGGCCAGCAAGGTGTGTGTCGGGGGCAGGGGGTAGGGAAGCCCAGGCCGATGGAGTCTGTTTAGCGTGCACAGCCGGGAGGAGTTGGCAGGGGTCAGGATGGGGACACTAGACAGCTCTCTGGTTCCCCCTGAGGCGAGCCTTCTCAAAATGGCCTCATTATGTGTGTGGAGTGAATTCCAGAAATGTCAGGCACACCCATACATCTAGGGGAAGTATGTTGGGAGACAAGAGGGGGCAGTGTGGGGCGGTGGGAGGTTTCTGGGCAGGGAGTTAGGAAACCTGAGACCCGGCTCTGCCACTGGTTGCAGTGTGACATTAGGCAAGTCCCTTCACTGTTCTTGACTCAGTAAATAGGGGAGTTGAACAAGCTGCTGGCCTTGGACTTCCAGCTATTCGGATTATCTGTGTCTGGTACGTGGGTGGGGGCGGTCACTTGAGAGCTGACCTCAGGGCAGTGTGGGGAGGACTGAGCCCAAAACTTTATACTCAAACAGCTGTGAGGTCATGGATGAGTCTCTAACCTCCCCGGGCCTCGGTTTTCTCATCTGCAAAATGGGCCATGATAAGGCTATTAAGAGCTTCAGAGGAATACTCTTTACGAAAGCCCTTGAGAAACATGAAGTTCTTTCCAGAGAAGCTCTCTATCATTGCTGGTCCTACCAGAAAAGAGGAGTAAGAGCCAGCCCCTAGTCAAAGGGTGCTAAGGATGGACCTGGCAGGACCCTCTGAGTCTTTGAACTTGAGATTTGGTATTTCCAGCAGAGGAGGAAGGAATGGGAGCCGGACAGGGGAGTTCTCAGCTCCTTCCTGAGGGGGTCTTGAGGTTCAGCGGGGAACACCAAGGGGAGAGAGCAGAGGTCGGAGGTCAAGTGGCCACAGGGCATGCCCAGGTTCACCCGAACTAGTGCAGAGATCACAGGCCTGACCTGGGCTTAGCCAGGTGTAGGATTTCTAAGCAGGGACACAGTGGTGGGAGATGGGAGTAGAGGTTAGGAGGAGGAAGGGGAAAGGGCCAGGAGCTGGAAGGGGCTCTTCTGAGGTCTGTGGCCGTCAGGAAATCCAATCACCTGGATGGGCACCAGCAAACTGGGAAACCATTCACTCAAGCTAGGCTGGAAAAACAGGAAGGACCGTGTGTGTGTGTGTGTGTGTGTGTGTGTGTGTGTGTGTGTGTGTGTGCCTCCCTCCCTCCCTCCCTCCTTCTTCTTCTTCTCTCTCTCTCTCTCTCTCTCTCTCTCTCTCTCTGGTGAGGGGGATGGGAGCAACAGGACCAAACGCCCTGCCCCTGGGCACAGAGTCCCACTTATCTGCCAGAGCCAGCTGGGCCAGCGAGGAAAACCGAGGAAAACCAATCTCTCCTCGCAGGGCCCACTGGGAATGCAAATAGGGGCTGCGGCAGCGGGAGTGAGCCAGCCTCCTGCATCCTGTCCGGCTCACCACGAATCTCCCTAACCTGGCTTTCTGAGGCTGTCTCTCCCCTGCTCTAAAACCTCCCATGGTTCCCCACTCCTTGTCTGGCACCGAGGCTCCCTAGGCTTGGCCTCCACCCATATCAGCTGTACCTTTCTTAATCCCCCACGAGCCTCCCAACATCCCTCTGTGCCTGTTCATGGAAATACTTCGCCACCTCCTCTCTCCCCTCCCCACACGCAACTGCTGAAATTCCATTTTGCTTTCCAGACCCAGACCAAAATCCTCTTCCTTTGGGAAGCCCTCCTAGATTCCCGAACCATTGCCCTGCAAGCAGGGAATATGTCATCACTCCCTTCCCTCCCCACCTCCCCCCAGCCATGCCATGTATTCCCACCACCTCCTCCCACGGGCTGTGGGCGTCTTCTGCTCCTCTACCAGACTACAGATACCTTTTAGCCGCCTCGTGCTCTCCTCCCCCAGTGCCGAGCATATGGTGGGGGTCAGTAAACAAAAACACAGCTCCGTGCATGTAAAGGCAAGCGGGCAAAAGAGGTTCTGAAGAGAGCCAGCTGCACACGGTGAATCACGACAGTGCCGTGAGCGGACTGGAGGAGCAGAATGAATTAAAACCTCGTCCCTGGGTGTGACCCGGGGTTCAGGGCTCCGAGCACAGTGCTTCTGCTGACTTTGAAAGGCAGCTGAAACTGATTCCCATTGCTCAGCTCAGGCCCCACGTGGCTAACAGCCCCTAGGTTCAGAGGGTACCCAAGAGGATGGGACCCTGATCTGAGTAGGCTGCCGTCCCAGAAGCTGAGGTGCACCTTGTCTCCGTGGGCTCAGTTCCCCTGGGGTTATTTTTTCCATCCCAGCTCCATTTGCAAATGTTTCCTATCCATGCCATATTTCTCCCTCACAGCTCACACGATGCTTAGGTGTCTGAGTCTTTAGCTTAAAAATCCCATTCGGTGGGACTTGTTTCCCTATCCAGGCGTGGGTCAGTATGTTTGTTAATGGTGTGTATGTGCCGGTCCCTATACACCCATCATGATTTAGAACGAAACCCTGCCCATTTTACAGATGAGGACTCAGGTCACAAAGCCTGTGCTCTGAACCCAGGCTCTGTTGGGCCCAAAGCTTTTTCCTTCTACCACCATTCAGACTCAAAAGTGGATTTCTTGGGAATTCCCTGGCAGTCCAGTGGTTAGGATTCCACGCTTCCACTGCAGGGGACCCGGATTCGAGCCCTGGTTGGGGAATTAAGATCCTGCAATCCGGCATGGCCAAAAAAAAAAAAAAAAAAAGTGGACTTCTTACATGCGGCAGGAATTTACTTATTCATATTCTATGTTGGTCCTCAAAGCATGGCTTTGAGTCAAGATTACATTTGACCTTCAACTTGAAAGCTGCTGCTTTGTGTTTGTTGATACTATTTCTGAACCTCTGGGAGGTCTCTTATTTGGGGACATGTGCAAGTCACTGGCAAGCTTTCCACATCTACGAAACTGGCAGTAGTGGCGCTGTGACTGTTTTGTTGCCTGGGTGGGAGTGGAGGGAGGGTGGCCTTGGGCAAGTCACTACTTCCCGGGCCTTCGTTTTCTCACCTGTGAAATAGGAAGACAGTAGAGTCATGACCTCTCACCCCTCACATTACTTCCAGCTGTAAGATTTCTCATTCTACTTAATCCCTTATGCTCCTTTGCATCCAGCCCCCATCACACATACCAGAAAACAATAGGACAGAATCCTCTTTCTTGCCCCAAACAATTCTTGTGTTAGTATCTCTGATATAGATGATTTTTTACTTGACCTTTATACTTCAATATTCACCTTGATCTCTCTCTGAGGAGCTAGGATGATTCCTCCTTGCAGTTAAAGTATGTTTCCCTTTCTGTCCTGACTGTGAGAAAACTAAGTCAAACGTGAGCTCAGTCCTTGCACCTGTATTGACCTTAACTTGGTGTATTTGTCATCTTTTTCACCTTAATCCTGATTTTCTATTTTCATTTTATTATTCAATCCCATGTGTTTTTTTTGTTTTTTGGGTTTTTTTTTTTTGCGGTACGCGGGCCTCTCACTGTTGTGGCCTCTCCCGTTGCGGAGCACAGGCTTCGGACACGCAGGCTCAGCGGCCATGGCTCACGGGCCCAGCCGCTCCGCGGCATGTGGGATCTTCCCGGACCGGGGCACGAACCCGTGTCCCCTGCATCGGCAGGCAGACTCTCAACCACTGCGCCACCAGGGAAGCCCCCAATCCCATGTGTTTTGTGTTATAAATTCCTTGAGGGCAGGCACTGTCTCCACACCACTGTCTTCTCTGTGACTGGCAAGTACGTAGTAGTTGCTCAATAAATATTTGTTGCCTTTGGAATTTGTTGCCTCAGGCACTTCAAATCCTTCTGGAAAGAGGCAAGGCATACATAAATTTAAAATATTGCTATATCAGAGAGCTGGCCCTCACTGGATTGTTTTGGGTTGCAGGAATTCTGATCAGTTTCTTTCTGTTTCTTTATCGTCAGAGTGTCCTCCAAGTCTACAGAAGCTTTTTCTTTGGGGAAGTCACCATCTTTTCTTTTCTCCATGATCTTCTTCATCCTAAACTTGAAGCTGATATACAATTTTCCTCTTGGGAAGCTCTCTTATTTCTGGCCAATGATTGTGCTTTCCTCTTTCCCTGTCTCCCTTCACCCCTGGTTCCTCCCACCTTCCTTTGCCCTGGAAGGCAGCCAGTGCTATTGAGGCCATTCTGCAGGTGACGGGATGCCCTGGTAGCATCCACCCTGTCTCTCCAGCTGGGCTGCTCCCACCGTCCGCCCCCCAGCCATCGTGAGAACTGCTGTCACTGTGGGCACAGGTGGGAAGGAAGAGAGAGGCCCTGCCGAACATCGCACACAGCCCTCGCTGCCAGCCAGGCCCTTCCCATCAGCAAAACCCTAGCGGGGCACTGGCTTGACCTGGGAGGTGCTAAGCCCCCATCAGTGGGGGGAGCTTCAAGGAGGGACAGAGAATGGCTGGCGAAGGGGGGCCAGGCTGGCCTCACCCATCCGCCAGCAAGGTGTCCTCTTAGCCTCTCACCTCCTCTCTGCTTCTGCACCTCTGGGACCACCCTCCTCAGCCCCTAGACTTCAGGAAGGAGAGTGCTGAACCACAGGCCGGGTGGTCCTCCATCCTAACTGAAGCTTCTGCAGGAGAGACTCTGCAGCCTTCCTCAGCTATCAGTAAGGAAGGAGTCTATGACCTTGGCACTGTCCTTGAAGCTAAAAGAGCCCCATGAGATTGGCACCTTCATCCCCATTTAATCTGTGAGAAAATGGAGACTCTCAGAGCCCAAGCAAGGAGCTGGGAAGCAAGTGGGGAGGCAGGATTTAACGTCCAGCTAATAATTTATTGTGTATGGTGTGTGCTGAGGGAACACAGCACACACTTGAACTCATCCTCCCAACACCCTTGGGTGGCAGATACTCTTGCTATCCCCATTCTACAGATGAGGAAACTGAGGTCCTGAGGAATCCACTCCATTGCCCAAGGCTCCACAGCTGGCAAACCCCAGAGCCCCAACCATGACACAAACTGCCTGGAGCCGAGCTCGCCAGGCTTCACAGCCTGTGACACAACATCTCAACAGTCAGGAAGTTCCTCCTTAGGTCTGACTGCAGTCTTTCCTGACTTAGTCCAAGCCCAGATTCTCTCATTTGGTCTCCTGGGGTCATGAGCTTCATCGTAGATTTTCAGCTTGACTCAAGGACCAGGATGCATTGCTCACTGAGTCTTCCTTTTTCCAGAACAATCCCTCCCAGATGACCCAGTCTCCTGCACACCTTTAACCATCTTGTTCTCCTTCTGATCTCTCTCCAGCGTCTCTACGTCCTATTGCCAGTGCTGTGACTCATAGCACAGCTGTTAGAACAGGGCAAAGGGGTCCTGCCAGGCCCTTCAATTAGACGGCTCCACCCTGGTGTCCTAAGGCTGCACCCCTCCCCGCAGGGCAAGGAATCTGGGGCCCAAGGGGTCATACCCACAACACCTCACCCCCAGCCATGCTCTGGGTACTCTGAAGTATCTGCAAGGCACCCTGAAGAGCCTGGCTTCAGTGGCTGTGAGTCTACTTCTGGGCTGGGCAGACCTCTGCCTGGGGTTCATCCTATCAGGTCAGGCCATGCTGCTGGTGTGTGTGCCCCGAGGGATGAGAGTGGTAAAGGAGAGGCCGTTTGCAGGGCCTGTGAACGGAGCCTGGCGGTTCAGTCGGGGTGACCAGTGTGGATGAAGCAGGGATGAGGGGGCTGCTGGCTGTGAGCTGGGGGCTGGTTCTCTCCATGTCACTTTCTAGCTCAGAACGCCGTGGAGAACCTAGCCTTCCAGGTGGTGAATAAGACGATAGAATTTTTTTTAGCTTATTATTGAAGAATACCTAAAGAAAAGTACATGAATTATAAGTGTACAGCTCATCGAGTTGGATAGAATATATATATATATTTTAATTGAAGTATAATTAATTTACAATGTTGTGTTCGTTTCAAGTATACCACAAAGTGATTCAGTTATACATATATATATATATATATATATTCTTTTCAGATTCTTTTCCATTATAGGTTATGAAAAGATATTGAGTATAATTCCCTGTGTTATACAGTAGGTCCCTGTTGTTTACCTATTTTATATATAGAAAAGATATTTTATTTAACAGTTTGTTAACCTGACATGAAATTTTTAAATATTGGGCGCCTGGTGGATGAGGCTTCCTTTAGTACTCTCACCCCAGGTCCTGTAAGTGTTCCAGCCAGACCTGGGGACTTGGACAGGAAACGGGGTTCCCCGGGGTCTGACTAGCACAGAAGCTGGAAGAAGCCCTGCTTTCTCCATCTCTGCATCATCGCATCATCTTTCTCCATTTCTGCATCATCTTCCTACCTTAGTAGGCTGACTTCCTTCTACATCAACACTTCTACCTCCCTTGTAGTCTGTGGTCACCTCTTAGCTTCAAATCCCTTTTGATAAACTGGGACCTTGTCTTACACAGTCTTGGCCTCAAAGGATTTTCCTTCATAGTTGGTCAGTTTTGTCTTCTTTCTTTATTTATCTGTTTAATAAAGACATATAATCCAGGCTGGATTATATTCATTTTTTCTCTTTCTGATTTTTAAAAAAATATTTACTTATTTATTTATTTATTTATTTATTTTTATTTTTTTTTGTCTGTGTCGGGTCTTAGTTGCGGCAAGTGGGATCTTCGCTGAGGCATGCGGGATCTTTCACTGCGGAAAGATCTTTCACTGGGCTTCTCTCTAGTTGTGGCACGCGGGCTCCAGAGTGTGTGGGCTCTGTAGTTTGCGACACGTGGTCTCTCTAGTTGAGGCATGCGGGCTCAGTAGTTGTGGTGTGTGCGGGCTTAACTTCCCTGTGGCATGTAGGATCTTAGTTCCCCGGCCAGGGATTGAACCTGCGTCACCTGCATTGGAAGGTGGATTCTTTACCACTGGACCACCAGGGAAGTCCCAGTTTTGTCTTTTTTTTTTTTTTTTTAATTTATTTTGGCTGCATTGGGTCTTCGTTGCTGTGCACAGGCTTTTCTCTAGTTGTGGCGAGCAGGGGCTACTCTTCATTGAGATACATGGGCTTCTCACTGTGGTGGCTTCCCTGTTGCAGAGCATGGGCTCTAGGCGTGTGGGCTTCAGTAGTTGTGGTACTTGGGTTCAGTAGTTGTGGCACTTGGGCTCAGTAGTTGTGGCACATGGGCTTTGTTGCTCCGCAGCATGTGGGATCTTCCCAGACCAGGGCTCGAACCCGTGTCCCCTGCATTGTCAGGCAGATTCTTAACCACTGCACCACCAGGGAAGCTCCCAGTTTTGTCATTTTTAAATGGCCCAACAGAAGAGCATTCAACCAGCAGGTCTGACTGTGATGTTCCACCCTCTTTTTTTTTCTTTTTTAATTAAAATTTTTTCTTTACTTCTTTTTAAAAAAATTTTTATTGAAATATAGTTGAGGGCTTCCCTGGTGGCGCAGTGGTTGAGAGTCCGCCTGCCGATGCAGGGGACACAGGTTCGTGCCCCGGTCCGGGAAGATCCCACATGCCGCGTAGCGGCTGAGCCCGTGAGCCATGGCTGCTGAGCCTGCGCGTCCGGAGCCTGTGCTCCACAATGGGAGAGGCCACAACAGTGAGAGGCCCGCGTACCGCAAAACAAAAACAAAAACAAAAACAAAAAGACATATAGTTGATTTACAATGTTGTGTTAGTTTCAGGTGGTGTTCCACCCTCTTTAGCATGGCCTGTGAAACCCGGAATGATCTCGCCCCTTCCTGACTCTCCACCCTAACCTCCCACCACCACATCCTCACCCTATGACCTACTTTCACTGCACAGGCGAGAGCCTGGATGTTGGGTGACAGCAGTCCTGGGCTCTAGATCGTTCTGCCTTTAATATCTTGGTGACCTGAACCTGTCTGAGCCTCAGCTTTCTCTCTGTAAAACGAGGAGTAAAGGATGAGGTAACACATGAGAGACTTAGTATAGTGTCTGGTGTCCACCCTTTGCCATCAATGTTGCTTTATCATTTGGGTTGTTCTTACACTACCTCCCACCTCCAGGCCTTTGCGTTTGCCCCACCTTCTTTGGAATGACTTCTGTGAACTCCCCTTCGTTCTTCAAAGCACAGTCCAGGCACCACCTTCTCTGTGCTTCCTTCTTACACACCTGGCCCCAGCTCAGCCCCTTCCGGGTGTATCCGTTTCATTGATTAGACTGTGAGCGCCCCGCAGGCAGGACCGGGTCTCCATCACCTTTGCGCCCACATCACAAGGATAGCGCAGGGCACACATTGCATCCTCTATGACGGGTGGTAGGATGAAGGAACACCATTGAGAGTCACCTGCCAGTTGCAGGCTCAGTCTGCAGCCCCAGCTAGATTCCCATTGCCTCTGTGAGGCCCTCCTAGGAAGACCTGGGGCCCCTGTCACTAGTTACCTCTTCACGTGCATCTGGCTTGTCTTCCCAACTAGAGGGTCAGCCCCTTGAGGGCATGATTCTGCTTTGTATTTCTTCATATTCCAAGTGAGCCCCACACGTCATCCTGCATATTGCAGGAGCACAGCTGGTAATAGTATTGGTTGCTTGGCTAATGCTCCGGGCTCCTTCCCAGGCAAGCTTGAGTCCAGGCTCAGCTGGTTCCTACTCTCTGGGACAGTTTTCCCCTCACTCTGTGATTTCCCAGAGAGTCCAGCTCTGAGCTTCTAGCGTCTATCCTGGAAGGCAGCATGGTGTTCCAGGAAGAGGAGTCAAACCGGCCTTGATGTGAATCTCAGAAGTGTTACTTAATAGCTCTGGAACTTTGGGTTGTTAAAAAAAAAAAGTGAACCTCAATTTGTTCATCTGTAAAATGGGAGCAAAGATTCCGATCTCAGGGCAGTTGTGAGGAAGAAATGAAATAGTACTCAGGAACTGAGTTAAAGATGAAGAAGTATTAAATGAATTAAGGATGTTCTGAAGTCATTCCAATGTGTCAAGGGTCATAAGATATTCTATCCCAGACCAGGCTTCTTTGGAATAGGAAGATCTGAATTCCTTCCAACACAGGAAAGGCCATACTCAGGGAAAGCTGTACACTTCGTGGCTGTTGGAGTTTTTTTGGGGGGGTTCCTAGGACTGGTCTGTGTAGGTTTAATATGGCCCTAGTTAATAGCTAGACACTGGCCATTTCAGCCCTGCTAAGCACAGTGAGAAAGTTTGACTGGGGTACCAGGTGGCCTGGGTGGGATGCAGGCTGACCCAGGGATGGCAGTCACTGTACACTTCCAACCTTTAGGGGAGAAGAGCCTGCTGGACCATAGGGAGGAAGGTGAGGAAACCGAAGCACAGAGTGGCCACATAATGCTTTTTGTTCCTAAAAACATTTTTGATTGCAGACTGATACCAAATGTTTTTTATGATGTGACGCTTGATGCACATGAGAGAGTGAGCATACCATAAATACAGGATATGATAACAAGACAAAAACAACCTGGGCCTTACCACACCCCTGAAGAACCAGAATATGATCAAGGTCATTGCATCTATCTGTGGGGTTCTCCCCGTCCTATCCCCGTATCTCCCTCCAGGCATGATCACATTCTGAATTTTGTATATTTATTCCATCACTTTATTATTTTTTTAATTTTTATTTATTTATTTAATTTTGGTTGCTTTGGGTCTTTGTTGCTGCATGTGGGCTTTCTTCAGCTGTGGCAAGCAGGGGCTACTCTTTATTGTGGTGCACGGGCTTCTCACTGTGGTGGCTTCTCTTGTTGCGGAGCATGGGCTCTAGGCGCACGGGATTCAGTAGTTGTGGAGTGCAGGCATCAGTAGTTTTGGCACGTGGGCTCAGTAGTTGTGGTTTGCGGGCTCCAGAGCACAGGCTCTGTAATTGTGGCTCACGGGCTTAGAGGCTCCTCAGCACGTGGGATCTTCCCAGACCAGAGCTGGAACCCGTGTCCCCTGCATTGGCAGGCAGATTCTTAACCACTGCGCCACCAGGGAAGTCACTATTCCATCACTTTAAAATAATAGTTATCCCAGCTAGGAATGCCTAGACAATATATATTTTTTGTTTATTTTATTTTATTAAATTTTTTTTTATTGAAGTATAGTTGATTTACAATGTTGTGTTAGTTTCAGGTGTACAGCAAAGCGATTCAGTTATACATATATATGTGTGTGTGTGTGTGTGTGTGTGTGTGTGTGTGTGTGTGTATATTGGGTTGGCCAAAAAGTTCGCTAGGGTTTTTATCATAAGATGTTTTTCTGTTCCATCTCCTGTCAGTGGGCGAGTGTCTTGAGGTGCACATGAGGGAGAGTAGCTCTCTGGGAGGGGTACTTACCCAGGAGTAGAAATTTGGGGCTGCAGGACGTGTGAAAGTTCTACTTTGCAAGCTGATGCTAAACTGTTTTCCAAAGAAGTTGTGCCCATCTGCACTATCGTGTTTGCTCTACATTTTCACTGACACTTGAACTCGAGTGAGTTCACTCTTGTCAGTCTGGCAGCTGTAGAATGTGGTCTGTGATCTTCGTTGGCAGAGGTGGGACTGCTTTAAGGTCCCAGAGTTGGGAGAAGCAGAGGCAGGGCTGGGACCCCGGGGATCATGTCAACACATAAAAATGTGCATTTGGGGGAATTCCCCGGTGGTCCAGTGGTTAGGACTCTACTGCTTTCACTGCCAGGGCCCGGGTTCAATCTCTGATCAGGGAACTAAGATCCCACAAGCCGCACGGTGCAGCCAGAAAAGAAATGTGCATTTGGAGGAACATATGGCCACGGCTGGTGTGTCTGGTGGACATCCTCCCCGACCGCCAGCTCCTCACGTTTTCGGCCCAAGGGCCAGAGGGCGCCACTGGCCATTTGGTGGCAGGGGCAAAAGTAGCTAACAGAGCTCCAGCCTTCACTTCCCTGGCTCACCTCTTCCCCCCACCATCTTCCCCTTCGTACCCTCACTGGGCGTGAACGCCCTGCCCAGTATTCAGAGATAAGGCCACTCTTCCCAGGAGTCCCCATCCCATCAGCCCCACCAGAGCCAGGGCACATTTTCCTCCTAGCCCCCTCTCTGCCCTTCTGTCCCAATGGGCCACCCTGCCTGAGTTACAGCAATAGCATCTCTCAGGTGCCAGTTTATGCTTTTTTTTTTTTTTTTTTTTGCGGTACGCGGGCCTCTCACTGCTGTGGCCTCTGTGGCCTCTCCCGTTGCGGAGCACAGGCTCCGGACGCGCAGGCTCAATGGCCATGGCTCACGGGCCCAGCTGCTCCGTGGTATGTGGGATCCTCTCGGACCGGGGCACGAACCTGCGTCCCCTGCATCGGCAGGCAGACTCTCAACCACTGCGCCACCAGGGAAGCCCTATGCCATTGTTTTCTTTTGGCTGTGCTGTGCAACTTGCGGGATCTTAGTTTCAAGCGTGGAGTCCTAACTACTGGACTGCCAGGGCATTCCCTCAGGTGCCTTTTAAGGGAATACCAGCAGGTGACCTTCTTCCCCCAAGCCTTCATCCAAGCGCTGGGACTCCCTCCTGAAAGAAAAGCCATGAGCTCTTCAGTGCACATCAGAAACCAGATGCGGCTGCCATCACCTACTGGCATCTCTGTCCTCACTGTTTGGTCCTTATTCATCCTCCCTTCCTGCCCTGGAGCAAAATGCTACTTCTTCCTCGGGCCTACATTATAAAGATAAAGGGGTCTTAGGACCCCTTTCCTGACCAAAAAATTCTTTTCCATCGCTCCTCCATCTGGCCATGACCTTCCTGGAATTTTTCAAAATCCCGTTCAGAGCTGTCAACTTCCTGGGAATCTTCCCAGTCTAACTTCCACCCTCTCTCCCAGGTCTTCTGCACACCTTTTGGGTCAGAGCAGGAAGTTGCAAACTGTGTTTCTTACACCAGTCCCACGTAATCCTGCTGAGGAGGGCTTTTGGTGTCAAATAAGTTTGGGAGGTGCCACCTGCTACTTCCAGCCTCTAGGTGTTTGTGGTGCTCATTAGCATATTAGCATCTTGTATTAGCAACACAGAGAGGCCTGCAGGCATGATCCTTGTTTTCATTTGTTTAGTCTGTTTTCCAAAAATATTTACTCTCTCAAGTAACAACTTACTACCTGTTTGGAAAATGTGATCTAGGAGATTCTCCTGTCCCTTTTAGTGTCAGTTTGTCCTTGTGGTCTTATTCATCTCAGCAATTGGGCTATGATTCCTCTGACTTTTAAAAATCATTCTGTGTGAACTAGTTCAGTCCAGAGCACCCATCCCAGAGGGTCTTGAGTTGAATGAATGCATGAATGGATGAATGAAGCAATCAGCTAATCAACTGATCAATTTAGCTGAATCCCCTTTCCTGTGAGGCTGGCAGAAACCAGGCCCAGCTGATCTTTGTACCCTGGGGACATGGGTCTCTCTGGCCAGTGTCAGACCCTTCCCACAGTATTTCTACAAAGCCTAACCCCATCACGCCGGTAGAATGCATCTCTTACATTAGGTCTCCTATCATTTTCGTTTTAGGCATCTGTCTCCCTATGAATCTGGGAGCCTCTGCAGGGCAAGGACCATGTCACACTCACCTCTCTGTATTCCCATGAACGGGTGCTCGGTCCCCACCTGCTGAGTGATGAAGCTCTCCACCGACCTCTTCCAGAGAGCCGGTAGAGCACTGTGGTTAAGGCTGAAGGCTCTGGAGTCAGGCTGGATGCGCTCCAGACTACCTGGGTAACCTCCAGCAAACTACGTAATCTCTGCAGTTCAATTTCCCTCCCCGGTGAAGGTGATGATAACAGTACCCTCCTCACAGGGTCGCTGGGAGGATTAAATGAGTTAATACGTGTAAAGCACATGAAATAGTACCTGGCATGGAGATGGCATTGGTCTGGGTTAGCACTTATAACAATAGCAACTACCATCCATTGTGCCAGGGATCGTGATAAGGGCTTTACCTACATCCTTTCGATGACTCCTCCCTCCAGCCTCTTTGAAGTAGGTGATGTTTACAATTTTCCACCTCATGCACTGGTGGTAGCAAAGGGACCAGGACTCAGGTCAGCCAGATCGACCCGTAGTAGGCGACGCTGCTCTCCACTCAGGGATTGGGCGTCTCCTCTATCTCTTTTCACCTATAATTAACCCTAATGAGAACCTGACTTGTCCTCTAGGCTTCCCAATAAGACGGAAATCCATCGCAGGGTTGGGGTTTACGTGTACGCATGCGCATAACAGAGCACGTTCGCGCGAGAACGAGAGAGGCCGCGGTTGTTGCCAGCACCTTCGTGGCTGACCCAGAAAGACCAAGATACTGAGGCGGGACTTTGAGACTACACGGCGGAAAGTCACCCGTGAGTCAGCAATGCTGCCGAAAAGGCAGAGAGGTCCTGGAATTGCTTGGTATCACCGCCCCCAGCACCTTGCCGCGGGCCCCGGGTGAGCCTGGGAAATGTTCGCAGGCAGGACGCCTGTGGTGGCGTTTACCCGGTTTGGTTATCCTGGTGAAAGATGGAAAGATTCCTGAGGGTTATAAAGGGGCACCCGGATTTGCGGGGGAGGGGGCGCATCTCCCCGACTTCTGAAATGAGCAACCTGGAGTCCCCTTCCGCACGTGGCAGCTGGGCTTCTCAGACCCCGGAGGCGGACTCCATTCTTCCCCAGCGGTCGCGGGGTTGACCGTCCTCCTCTTTCCGTACTGGCCAGGGCCTTATTCTAGCACCTTCCCCGGTCTGGCCGCACAACAAAAGTGAGAAGTGGGGGCCTCGGGAGAGGGGCTGAAGCTGGTTATGCGAACCGGGAGATTTAAGATGCACATGCCAGAGGCTGTTTCTCTTGGAGCAGAGAAGGTTGGGGGACTTCATTCCAGGCAGGTGAGCGGCTGCTGCCTCAACACCTGAGCACAGGTCACGGGGGCCCAAATGGCGGCCGGAGGGCTGGCGGTGCGGTGAGCGGGGACCATCTCCCACCAGCTGTCATGAGGCAAAGGCACCCCCGAATGGAAGCAGCCGGTGGGTCTGGCAGAGGGAGTGAGAGAAGGGGGTGCTGAGATCTTCCTGGCCTGGAGAGAAGAGGGAATTCCCAGGAATCCCTCTGCCGATTGGGCTAGCAAAAGCTTGAGTCTGGTAAGGTGTCAGCTTTTAGATTTTTATCCTCTCCACATGGTGCAGTGTGTTTGTTCTGTGAACAAAGGAGAATCTGAATTCCCTGAAGGCTTGGAAGCACCCCCTTCCCCCAGTTGGCTGAGTTGCCCAGCACCTCAGCTTCTGGGACCCCAAGTGAACTCCCCCATCTGGGCCATGGAGCCTCCTGGGGGCCTTTGTTTTGTTCCAGCTTCCCCCAGCATTCCTTCCAGCTCTGAGGGACCCCTTCCCTGGGGGGCAGCCCTGTGTAGGGCCCGGGCCTCTTTCAGGTCCATAGGTGGTCCCCACTTCCCTGACTATGGGATCTAAACTCATCAGCTGGGACCTCAAGCCCTGGCCTCCTCCCTCTTTGCTCCTCGGGTTTCAGTGTTTTGAGTCACATCACTGTCTCAGAAGTGCCCTTCCTCTTCCTTTTCTCTCATAAAGATCTACCCCAGAGCACAGCCCTCTGAGGTCTTGTGGATTACCCGCACCCATCCCGCTCTGCGTGTTCCTTCCATCTCCACCAGGACGGTCCGTGTGCTGGCTGGTCCTCTGTTCCTGTGCACGTGGCCTGCCCGTTCCGTTTTACCCTCCTCCAGGTCCAGGACGTGACACTGTCCTGTGCCCAGTTCCGTACAGAGCACACAGTGGGTGCTGAATCAATGCGTTCTGCTTGAATGAACTGGTCATCACCAGTGGGTGGAATCTCCACAGTGGAGCAAAGTAGCAACAGTACAGGATTTGGGGTCAGACAGACAAGGGTCAAACCCCACCTCCACTTACTGGTTTATGGTGCCCTGTCTGAACCTCAGTTTCCTCATTTGTAAAGAGACAGTATTTACCTCCCAGGGCTGTTGTGAGGATTCACTGAGATGCCATTGATGCTTTGCAAACTGGAAGGTGCTAGAACGTGTGTCATCTACCCTGACCTCTCTTGGAAGAGGTCCTGAATTCATGTGTCCTGTCTCACACACAAACCTCTTCAGCCCTCAGATGGAGGTCTCCTCTCCCCAGGGAAGCCTTGAGTGTGGGTCTGGCCTTGTCTGAGATACAGAGAAGTAAACCTGGAGTGTGGAAGATCATGACAACATTCAGAGGAAGAAAGATCAATAGGCAGGGGCCCCCACATTTGAATTTATAGGGCTGTAAGTCCAGGGAGCAGCCTGAGTAGCCCCCTCCCCCTCAGCCTTCCACCAACACACTCCATACAGACCTTGTCCTAATGTTTCACCTCATTGCTCTAGTGGCCAACTCAGCACCACCATATCCTAGCTGTGTGACTACAGACAAGTTACTTAGCCTCTCTGAACCCATGTCAGATGGGGATAATAATAACCTCATAGGGTTCTTTGGCAAATTAAAATATATGTTCTATGTTAAGTGCTTTACATGGCTCCTGGCACTAGTCAGGGCTCAATAAATGTTAGCTATTATTAGTAATAATAATAACGATTCTGAGTGCCCCAGTAAATTGGTCCCCTCACTACCTTACACAGTTCAGTAAATTATTTCCTCATGACCTTATTAACCACTCTCTACCCAAATAAATGCACTCACATTATCTTATGCACCACTGGGTATGCACCTGTAAAAGCCTTCCGCTTTATTTTATTTACAGCTCTGCATGTCCCCATTACATCTCTCTGTTTTGTGGCTACCTTCTCCTGTCTGTGGTACTCAGGCCTTCTCTTAGCCCACGTGATTTATGAAGGACCCTTAACTGGAGCTAATTGCTAAGATATTTTTCCCCTCATGTTGAACACACATCCTATTAGTAGAGAAATTGGTAATTAATTTTTAATTTTTTTTTACTTTAAATGTCTGCTGTGTGTGTGTGTTTGTGAAAGAGAGAGAAAGAGAGAGAGAGAGAGAGACTGATTTTATCCTCTCTGTCCAAAGTGTATTTCCCCTGGAAGAAATACTTTTGTAACAAATGTGACTAGGAACACAGGACTGAAAATATGGAAATTGCCTGTGGCACCAGCACTCGTGCAGGGATGCAGCTGGTCTGGTGGGACAACGGCGTATGCAGTGAGCAGAGGTGAGGGAGGGGAAAGTGAGGACAGACCGAGAGGAGGCGTGTGGACAGGAGGGCTCCACCGTGGATGTGTGGAGAGAAAGCACTGCCGGTGAGAGATGAGTGGGGAACTGGAAATCCTAGACAAAAACAGAGTAGCTGTGGGCAAGAACCAAGAAAGATGGGGAAGAAAGGAGGAGAAAGGCCTTGGTACCTTGAACCCCAAGAGTGTTTGGTGGCGTCCTGCATTTCTGCAGAGAGAATTTCCACTTAACAAACATATACCCCACCACTGCAAGGCTAAGAAAAGGACACAGGATTGAAGGCTTGGGTGGGAGGTCACTAGGTGAGGCTGTAGGAGGAAACGATTCTTTTGAAATATACTTTCTATCTTGTCTTTTTCCAGTGCATGTTAGCGTGTGTTTTGTAATGCACCTGACAGGTGAGCATGGTGGCAGGCTGGCGTGCGATTTATACCTAATGTATGTAAATGGGGGGACATGCCCAAACACTTTTTACTGATGTGTTGCCGGATCCAAAAAGTTTTGCTTCCATTCCCATAAAGATGGAGATCTGTTGGGAGGCCAGGAGAGAGACGATGAGGGAGAGCTGCTTCATGAGAGGATGTGGACAAAACCGTGGTTGTAAAGGATGGGTTAGTGCTGGCGCAGGAGGAGGTAGGACCCCTGGGGATGGATGGCAGAGGGCTGAGGAGGCCCAGCTATGCCCCCGCCCGACCCCCGGTGACCACTGGCAGGTTCTGAGCCTTGTCTGTGACCGAGGACGGTGTTTCTCCTCCATCTTGCCTCCTCTTTTATTTTTTTGGTCCCCGACCAGGGATCCAACCGGTGCCCCGTGCGGCGGAAGCGTGGAGTCTTAAACACTGGACCACCAGGGAGGCCCCTTGTGTCCTCCTCTTATAATGGAGGAAGGGAGGCTACCACAGAGAGGAGGGGGCACCCAGACCAATTAAATCCCTTTCTCTGGGGATGGGGCCCCAGCATCAGTAGTTTTAAACTCCCCCGGGGCCATGTGACATGCAGCCAGGGTTGAGAGCCGGTGACCCACCCCTCTGAGTGCTGGAACATTTAAAGGTCCTGCATGGGTCTGCAGTAGACCCGAATATGACTCCTAATAGGTGCTGAGTAGATGCTTGCAAAACTCAGGCGCCTGTGGCGAGGGGGCCCTTGAGAAGAAAGGACAGGGGGAGTGAGTGCAACGACACTGCAGAGGAATTGGCGGCGGGACTCCGAGACTGATGAATTTGGAGGGGCGCAGAGGAAGATGTTGAGGCTCGCTCGGGCTGCCTCGCCTGAGGATGGGGATGGGGCCGGGAGGGAGGGGCAGCCACCGCTTTGAACTTGCGTGGAGCCTCCCTAAACAGAGCGGGGGTGGGGTGGGGTGGGGTAGGAGTCCAGGTGCCGGGCAGGGCTGTTTCCCACCTGCGCGTGCTCAGCGCCGTGGGGGGACCAGGCTCAAGGAAGCGCTCCTGGGAACGCGGTGGAAGTACCCGCCCTGAAAGGCGGGGAGCGGAAGGCGCCTTGACCGCCCAGCGGTGGCGCAGCGCCCCCCCACCCCGCCCACCCGCCCCGTCGGGTGCACCTGCTGCCGCAGGGGCCACGGCGGGTCCGGAGACTCGGCCACCCTCTGTGCTCGGGGAGGGCGAGGCCAGGTGCGAGCCCCGCGCGGGTCGTGTCCAGAAGTCCCCACGAATTAGTTGGAGTTTATGTTCCTTCTAACTTTTATTATGAAAATTGTTAATCAGGAAAACAGAAAAAATAATTCCAGGAGCACCCACGTACACACCTCCTAGTTCAAGTGTTTTTCATTTTGCCGTAATTGCTCCCCCCTCCCCTTTCTCTCCTCCCTCCCCGCCCCCCATCCCCTACACAGTGTTTGGTTTGCTGAACCATTTCAAAGTAAGTTATAGTCATCATGACTCTTCACCTCTGCATTTTACAATGTAAGGATGACGCCTATGACCACATACCATTATCACACTTAACCCAATTATTAATGATTCCTAATGATTCACATTTCCCCAGTTATCCTCAAAATGCCTTCATGGCTAGGATTTTCAAACCAGTTTCCAATTATTTGATTGTTCTGTCTCATAAGTTTATTTTAATCCAAAACATCCCTCCCCTCCTTCCCCCAACACACACGCACACACACGCACACACACTTTTTAAAAGTAACTTGGACTTTGGAGAGTTCAGGCCTGTAGCCTTGTGAATTTGTCTGGTCGCTTCCCCATAGTGTCATTTGGTTTGTTCCTCTATCCCTCGTGTTTCCTGATAGCTGAAAGTTACTTCTAAAGGCTTGTGGAGATTCAGGTTAAACATCTTTGGCCAGAGAACTTTCTAGGGTATGCTGGATACTTCGCATTGCATCATCTTATACTGTGCTGTTGTCACACTCTGGAGGAGGTTTTCAACGAGCCAGCTTCCTGGACTCCCCCCCCGATAGTCTGATTCAGCAGGGCTGGCTTTGGAGCCCAGCTGTCTGTATTTTTCAAAACCACTGCAAGTGATCTGAGTCCCGTAGTGCCATGGCTGCACCCACGAAGAGCAGCCAGCTGGTAAAATCATGCTCTTGGTCCTCCAGAAGGCGTGGTGTGAGGGAGTGTGGGTGGGATGGTCGAGGCAGGTGAAGTCCTCAGGGCCCCAGCCCTCACCAGGGCAGGTGGTCCTTGCTGTCTGGGTGTGAGGCAGGGTGGGTGGGCACGCCGGCCCCGGTCAGGGAGGAGCACGGGCTACCTGGGGCAGTGCCCAGGCTCAGCTGGGAGCTCATGCAACACCAGGGGTGCCCCAGGCACCACAGGGCCTGACCTACCATGAATATTTGTTGAGTTGAAGACATAGGGCTTTCAGAGGAGCCCTAGGGAGCCACTGTGAGAGTGAACTCCCAGCCAAGCAGCTCTGATTTCCAGGTTCCCTCCTGGGCTTCTTCCTGAGATTCAGATAAAGGATCTCCAGACAGTGGAAGCAAAGGCTGTGTGATAAGGCCCAGAGGACCAGTGCGGCCGTCACCTGCCCTCAGCTTGTCCTGGTGGCAGCCTGTGGGATTTGGGGGAGGTGAGGAGGTTGGGGTAGTCAGGTGGAGCCGCTCAGTGTGGCGGAAGGAGGAGGTGTGCTGGGCCTGTTGGTGAACAAGCACTCTGCCCGCCCAACCTACAAAAACGAAAGAAATGGTTCCTCCTCTCAAAAAACTGTTTTAGTGGAAAAACACGGCGTCAGTGGACGATTCAATGGAAAGTGTCTGAGTTTCCCTCTGAGGTATATATAAGAACTGGGAAATACCCAGAGGGAACAGTTTAAACTGGACACATTAAGAGGGGCTTTTAAAATTGGATCTTGATGGATGAATAGGAGCCCAAAGTAATAAATAAGAGGGCTGATGGGCTTCCCTGGTGGCGCAGTGGTTGAGAATCTGCCTGCTAATGCAGGGGACACGGGTTTGAGCCCTGGTCTGGGATGATCCCACATGCCGCAGAGCAACTAGTCCCGTGTGCCACAACTACTGAGCCCACGCGCCACATCTACTGAAGCCCACGCACTCTAGAGCCTGTGCTCGGCAACAAGAGAAGCCCGCGCACTGCAACAAAGAGTAGCCCCCGCTTGCCGCAACTAGAGAAAGCCCGCGCGCAGCAACGAGGACCCAACGCAGCCAAAAATAATAAATAAATAAAAATAAATAAATTTATCAAAAACAAAAAGAAAGAAGAAGGAACTGCGTGGTGGAAGGGAAGCAGAGTTGTGGCTGGGGGCATCTCAGGCCTGGACTGTGCTCCCTGCACTGTCTCAAGCCTGGAGGTACCCTGGGCAAGTCTGGGCTTCAGCTGGAACTGGACCAGATAGCGGCCAAGGTCCCACCAACCTGGACACTGTGCGGCCTGGTACTGTGATAGAGTAACTAAGGCCTGTGGCCGCTCACAGAAGGCTTTATAAAGCCTCTCTAGGGCATCTCATGTGCCTCCCCCGCCCCGCCGCCTCCAACTAGCAAGAGACGGCAGGGGAACCTTCTCAGGCGGACACTCTCATTCCCCAGGCTTTTATCAAGCATCTACCTTTGTACCCAGTGAGCACCCCAGAGACCTGGTCCCACCGTGGTTTCTAGAACGCTCAGCGTCTCTCAAGTTGCTAAGGCTGGACTCATTTGGAGAGAAGCCATTTGGTTACCTTTGTACCCAGTGAGCACCCCAGAGACCTGGTCCCACTGTGGTTTCTAGAATGCTCAGCGCCTCTCAAGTTGCTAAGGCTGGACTCGTTTGAAGAGAAGCCATTTGGCAGAAGTATCCTGAACCCCAAGCCAGTCATTTAACGTCTTCAGGCCCCAGCTGCCTCCGCTGTGAAACAGCATAACCACCTGTGCGGGTCAGGGGGCAGAGACTGGGCCGCAGCTTCCAGCTCTGAAGGGTCAGGACTCAACAAGTGTGACGTGTTTTGTTTTGTTTTAATTATTTTATTTATTTATTTTTGGCTGTGTTGGGTCTTCGTTGCTGCGTGCAGGCTTTCTCTTGTTGCGGCGAACGGGGGCTACTCTTCGTTGTGGTGCGCAGGCTTCTCATTGTGGTGGCTTCTCTTGTTGTGGAGCACGGGATCTAGGCGCGCGGGCTCAGTCGTTGTGGCGCACGGGCTTAGGTGCTCCACGGCATGTGGGATCTTCCCGGACCAGGACTTGAACCCGTGTCCCCTGCATGGGCAGGCGGATTCTTTTTTTTTTTTTTTTTTTTTTGCGGTACGCGGGCCTCTCACTGTTGTGGCCTCTCCCATTGCGGAGCACAGGCTCCAGACGCGCAGGCCCAGCGGCCATAGCTCACAGGCCCAGCTACTCCGCGGCATGTGGGCTCTTCCTGGACCGGGGCACGAACCCGTGTCCCCTGCATCGGCAGGCGGACTCTCAGCCACTGCGCCACCAGGGAAGCCCGTGACATGGTTTAAAGGGCTCGCCTGTGAGTTCCGAAGTGCTCGAGGAAGCCGGTGCACTTGGGAGCGCGTCCCTCTGTGTCACCTGGAAACATTGTCCGCCAGGGGTCTTGGTGCCCCTCGGGAGACCCTTTGGGGGTCTGAGGAGTGAGGCCCTGGGCCCCCTTTCGCTTCTCTCTGGACACCCACCTGGGCTCAGGCCCAGTCTTCCCAGGCTAATACCTGCCTGAAGGAAGAGGCCGAGAGCTCGTGTGTCCTCTCGGTGCGAGGAGGACACAGCCCTGAGGACCCAAGCTGGAGCCGCTGACGGGCCAGAGAGGCAGGAGCCCCTCCCCCTTCTCCAAGGCCTCTGTCCCCCTGCTTCCTCTCAGTTCTCACCCTCTCTTCCTCCTCCCCAGGTCTGACCATCCCGCCCTGTGCCACCCCCCTCCCCCTGCAATTTGCCTGAAGGGGTCGATCCCTCTCTCTTACCTCCTCCCCTTCTCCACTCTGATCAACTCCACTTTCCTATGAAATTGAGAAGGCAAAAAAAACCCCTAACGCTCACAACACAACAAAAAACAGGTTTCAACATTTTACAGGTTTCAACATTTTTCAGGCCGCCTTGTCACATCTTATCAGATCAGCCAGGAGCCTCAGGCCAGGCACTCTGGGAGCCGCTTTGGAGAACAGAAGCTGTAACATTCCAGCCGAGGCCCTGCCCCACCCTCTGCACCCCTCTCTTCCCTCCCCCCTCCCCATCTTCTCCCCAAAGAAACGTCCCACAGGGCCCGCCCCTCCCTTTTACTGGGAACTCTGCAAGACCTTGGCTTTGAGTGTCCCCCCACTCGCTTCTCTCCCTTCCACGGCTGTGGCCCCTCTGAGCTCTCAGGTGGTCTGAGGTGCCCACTTGGTCCTGAAAGGTGGCTTCTAGAAGTTGGGCAGCAGAGGGGAGTTGTCATAGCCACTCACAGAGTGCACAAGTGGCCACTTGGCCAGTAGGGCCCTGAGTTGTGCTGGAGAGTTTAGGGCACCGTGGCCAGTCCTCAGGGGCTGCTGCCAATGGGAGGGAACGGCTTTTCACTTTGGTTCCATTTTGGGGGGGGGGATGCGTGGGTTTTGTCACCCATGGCGATGCGGACTGCTGGCCTGGAATACCCCCTTTCCCCCACATTCACACCAGTACAGATCCGGGAAGTGCTGACCGAAGTCCAAAGGGCCAGATTTCAGCCAAAACAACCTGAGGGAGCGACCCAGATCCTGGGTCCCAGGGCGAGCAGGACGAGCTCCCCGGGGTGGAGTGGGGGGCAGGCTGGGAGGTCCCACTGTGAGCACGGAGAGGTACCTCCACCCCACCCCGCAGGAGGACAGGGCTGTGAACTGAAGGCTTAGGATGCATCACCCAGGGAGGAGGGTGGGGACAAAAGTGGAAGAGGGAAGGAGCAGAGGAGAGGAAGGAAGGAAGGGCGTGGTGACTCGCTCTGTCCAAGTCTATTGGCTGCACGTCTCCTGCTCAGGAATACCTGCAAGAAAACAGACCCGGGTGCTTGGTGCCCGTGTTGGCAGAGCCCAGCCCGACCAGCCTGCCTCCTGCCGGGTTTTGAAAAGCCCTCTCCACCTCTTGGCCTGAAGTTCTAGCCCCCCTGGTGTGAGGGCCCTGTCTCCACCCTCGTGCCTCCTCCCTCCCTCCCTTGGCACATGGCATCCACCGCCGCCACCATGAGGCTCCCCGATTGTCTCACCCTTTTTCTGGGTGCCCCCTGGGGGAGACAAGGCCTCGAGTACTATTCAACTGTTAGCTCCGGGACGGATTCCCAGATCTGAACTTCTAGCCTTGCTCTTTCCCTTGGGCTCCAGCTCTGCACCCCCGGTGCTGTCTGGACCTCGGTGCCTGCAGGTCTCACCAGCCCCACAAACTTCCTCTTTTTTCCCCAGATTGCTTTGCCTCTTACGTCCCCTTTCTCGGTTGACGGCATCTCCATCTTTCTGGTCATTCTGGCTCAAAATCTTGGTCATCCTTTCCTCCTTCCTGTTGTTTCCATGTGACCCATCCTTACTCACTGCTTCTGTTTTTGTTTTTTTTTTTTAATTAATTTATTTTTATGGCTGTGTCGGGTCTTAGTTGGGGTGCACGGGCTCTGTAGTGTGTGGCCTGTGAGCTCAGCAGGTGTGGTATGCAGGTCTTAGTTGCCCCGCAGCATGTGGGATCTTAGGTTGGGATCGAACCCACGTCTCTTGCATTGGAAGGCGGATTCTTAACCACTGCACCACCAGGGAAGTCCCTTCCTCTCTGCTTCTAAGGCCACTGTCCTGAGACCCAGAGCCACAGGCCCTGCTAAACTAAATGGGAGGTGCTCGGGCCCCAGGCCAAAGAGGTCACTCCTGACCCCTGAAACCTGTCCCCCTGGGGGACTGTAATACGCAGACAGGCCTGAGACTCTCCTTAGCATAGAGTGTCACCCCGGCCACCTCACCCCCACTCCTTTCCCAGTCTTGGGTCTCTTAGTGCCCACCCGCTGGCCCCATTCTGCAGTTAGACGTTGTCTAATAGGTTAATATTCCAAAGCCCAGCTCAGGAATCTTCAATGACTGCTCATGTCGCCAGAGTAAAACTTGGCACTCGGGGCCCCCTTCCCCTCCTCTGCTCCTTTGTAAGGTCCCTGGACCCCAGATGGGGTGGGCCCACCGCCGTTCTCTCCCACCTCTTGCCTGGGGCTCTTCCCGGGCACCCCAGCTCCCCCTGGGGGAGCCCCAGCCATCCTTCGCCAGCTCAGTGCCTGCCAGCGTGCTTCATGGTCACCACTGCCTGGGACTCGCTCGCCCCTCTTCCAGGATGCCCCCACTCTTACCATGTGCTTTCTGGCATGAGGGTTACTCGGGTGCTAAGCTACAGGTGGCTGGGGACCCTTTGTCACTCATGGCACCCAGACCTAGTAGGTGCTGGACAAACGCTTGTTGGTCTGTAACTGACAGATGCCTCCTGGTCTGGGTGCCCCATGGGTGTGGCTCAGTTCATCTCCATGTTTCCAGTGCTTGGCACTCGGCCCCATTCAGTGGTCACTTAAATGTGTGTTGAGTGAATAGGTGGGGAATGAATTTGTTTACCAAGGGAAGGCTTTAACCTACTCTGCTAAGGGCAGGCACCTCTATGCACTCCACATGTTTACTGCTCTTGGGGTCAGGTTCTTTCAGTTGCTTCTTCAGTGACTCCTCTCTGGACCTTGGGTCCCAGCTCAGTGTGTGGATGCTTTCTACCCTCACCCTTCCCTTCCTGTGTATAAACAAGGGTGGCCCTGTAGCTCTTCTTGGGACACATGAGAACCAGAGGACCCATCCATGCCTACTGAGTGAATGGACCAGCTGCTGACGGGAAAGGTCCAGGGAGATGTTGATGAAAGGCACCTGCTGGGGTATCTAGGCCCGCTCTGAGGACTACGGGACCACGTGAGCCCTTTGGACTCAGAAGCAACTCCCTCCCCTTGGCTCGTACTGAGATGGGTTCAGGGTTGGGTTGGGTTGGGAGGGTGTAGAGCTGTGCTTAGCACCCGTGGGGCCCACATGTGCTCCAGGGAGGATAAGCGGATGGGTAGAAAAAAGTGGGAGCTTGTGACCCTTGACCTAAGGCCCTCCTCTTGCTTTGTCACAAGCTCCCTGCCAAAGCACCGGGGTGAGTGGCCCTTGCCATCGTGTTTAAGATCTTTGGAAGTTCTAGGAGTTGGGCGCATCAGGGCCCACTAGGCCCTGCCCTCACTTACCGCACTGGGTACATGTGCCCCTGAACTTGTCAGGCTCCCCTCATGATGTCCACCAGCCCTGAATGGCCTCTTGAGCTAAGTAGAAAGGTAGTAACCTTGAGTTCCAAGGCCAATGCTGGATCTTTACTTTCTGCCCATTTTCAAGATCTTCTTTCCCGTTCTGGAAGTTTCCATCTTGCCCCAGGCCAGGGTTGGGCCCCTCTGGGCCCAGGAACAGGAAGGCCATCTGTCCAGTACTGTCCAGGAGCCAGCTGGTAGAGCACCAAGCACTGGGCTATTGTTTCCAGAAACACGGTGGTCACTCTGGAGGAAAGAGACAAAGGACCACAAAGGAGGTGGTTCTGATTCCTCCCTTTTTCCATCTCCTTCCCTTCCTCCTGAACTCATGGCAGTCAGCTTAGGAGGCACCGGTTCTTTGGGTCAGCATCTTCAGGTGGCCTGTCTGGGGCTAGCAGAGATGGTCAGTCCTCGCCGTTGGAAAAGGTGAGACCGAGAGGACCATGACTCCAAGAAAGGCATGACCAGGGGAGGCTTGGCCACGGAGCTCACGCTGAGACTGGAGAGCAGAGGTGGGGACCCCGGAGCCTTTCCCTGGGCTGCACCCTTGGATCCACCTTCCACAGCCCCGCGCATATGTGACTGTGTGACCTGGGAAAATAACAAACTCTCTGGGTCTCAGTCTTCCCATGCAGGGGAGGAAGGGATTAGATAAGACCAGTGGTTCTCAGACTGCGTCCTGCAGAGGGGCCACAGGGGAGAGCAAGGGGGAAGGTCAAGGGATAGGTCTCTGGGCCCCTGCCCTTCTTTTTTTTTTTTCCTTCAATTTAACCATTTTTAAGTGTACAAATCAGTGGCATCAAGTAGGTTTGCAATGTTGTCCAGCCATCACCACTGTTTCCAGAACTTTTCATCGTCCCAAACAGAAACTCATACTCATTAAGCTGTGACTTCCCCTCCCAGCCCCCAGCTACCGCTAACCTACTCTTGGTCACTGTGCATTTGCCTGTTCTTGGTACCTCATGTAAGTGGAATCATACTATATCTGTCCTTCTGTGTCTGGCTTGTTTCACTTGGTATAACGTTGTCAGGGTTCATCCATGTTGTAGCCTGTATCAGAGCATCATCCTTTTTTGTGGCTGAATAATATTCCACTGTGTGGATTTACCATGTTTTGTTATCCATTCATCTGCGGATGGACACTCAGGTTGTTTCCACCTTTTGGCTGTTGCGAATAGTGCTGCCATGAACGCTGGTGTACAAGTATCGCTTGGATCCCTGCTTTCAATTCTCCAGGATCTATACCCAGGAGTGGAATTGCTGGGTCATATGATGATTCTATCTTTAGCTTTTTGACGAAGAGTCCCTCTTTTTATCTGTTTTATGTACCAGGGAGGGTGGGGGGAGGATGTATATTAGGAAAAAATGGCTAACAAATAAGAAACACCCTAAACTAGATGACTCCTGAGGCCCCTCCAATCTCTCAAATACTATAATGTTGGAAGAGTCGAAGGTCAAAAATGTAGGAAAGTGTGAGTGCAGGGGAGGGCACCTGGCTGGGTGTAGGGCTCCAACCCACGTGGCTCGTTAAGGGGAGCAGGGCGGGGACAGCACGTGGTCCCTGCCGGCAGGTCATTGCTGGGTGGACGGCAGAGTCTGTGGGTCCACCGCGCCACGGTCACTGAACAGGCTGCGCCGCGCGGGACCCTTGTAGGCCTCTCACTATATGCTGTGTGCCTAGGCTGGCTCAGCACTGAGGTGGCCTGTGCTCACCATGCAGGCCCACCTCCAGCTTCTGGAGGCCGAAGGCGCTGAGCGGGGCGTTGAATGGCTTGATGGGGCTGGGAGGCTGATTAGACCGTGCATGGCATTTAAGCCTGGCCTGTTTGGAGAGGGGGTTTCATCCTCAGAGGTCAACATCGAGGCCTCTGGAGCAGCCTGTCGCTGGCTGGCACCTGCCACCCATCCGCCTGGCTGCCTGTGTCTGTCCTCGGCCCAGCTGGGCAGTGGGTGGTTGGGCGGAGGATGAACTGTCCTTAGGGGAGGGTGGCAGGGCCCTTGGGCTGGGCAGGGCCAGGAGCTGGGTATAAATAGGCCTGGCTGTGCCCTCCCCCCTCCCCCTCACCAGCTGCCAGTGCCAGGCAGGTCCCCACCTCCCTTGGGAGCCCAGCCACTCTCTCGGGTCCTAAACGTAGGAACTTCCTCAGCGGAACTGAGGAATCTTGTCCTGTATGTAGGTGGAACCTCCGGATGCCTGGAAGCCTGGGGAGTTTGGCTGCAAGACTGGGGGTGGATCAGACTGGCCTTTGGGGAAGGAGTCGTTCTTTTATTCCTCCCCTGGAGAATCAGCGAGTACCTGGCATGGGCCTGGCCCTTTGGTCGGCCAAGTGTGCTTGTGTGGGTGCTTGTGTGTATGCGTGTGTGTGTCTGTGTGTCTGGTATGGTGAGAGGTGTTGGTGGGGGATGGGAGGAGATGCAACACAACCTCTATCCTCAGGGAACTCACACTAGCACAGCCAGATGGAATTGGAAACAAGTCAGTTCAGCCCTTTGAGATAAGGTCTGAGTGAAGTAGAGGAGAAACAGAGGGAGGAGAGGTTACTTCTGTCTGGGGGCCCACGAAATCCTTCAGAATGGAGGCGGCCCAGGAACTGGAGGTTGAAGGATGGGTAAGATGTTTGCCGGGGACTTGGGCAGTGGAGAGGCGGATGGCGGGTGCTAGTCAGCCAGCAGGCCACTCCCACTTGGGTGCGAAGAACTGAGGGGCATGAGGCTCACCGTGTGGCCTCCTCCAGGGGAACATGCACTTCGCTGGTGGGGACAAAAGGAGCTGTGAGTCAAGTTAATGCATCTGTGGTGGTGGAATCTCAGACATGCGCATGTGTGGGTAGGAGGCTCACCGGTCGGGTGGCAGGGCGTATTTGGGGGAGGGCAGCTCTCCTGCAGAAATCCATCCCACGGCCACAGCCCCATTGGCCCCAGCACCAGCCCTCAGAGCTAAACCCCCATCCCTAGAGGCCCTTGCTCATCATCGGCAGGACGTCCAGATCTGAGCTGAAACCCTTGAACGGAGCATCCTGGAAAGGTCCCTATGCCCTTGCCCTTTGGGTTAACTTTAACACTCGGCCAGATCACAGATGTCCTTTCAGCCACCCTGGTTAGGACTGAGCTTCCGGGAAAGGGGCCAGCCTTGCATCCTTCCCAGTGATGGATGGGAAGGGGCTCTGAAAACTCCGATGTGTTCTGTCAAGTCAGGGATGGGAGGGCTGAGAAATGCGGTTGATGACGTAGCAGGGGACAAAGTGCTGGGGACAGCCCCTAAACACATGGTAACCACCATGACCACCGCGATTTGAGGGCTTCCTATGTGCCAGGGGCTTTCTATCCTTTATCCCTCCCATTATGTCTATTTAACAGGTGAAGAAACTGAGGCACGAGGGGTTAAGTAAACTGCTTGAGATCAGCAGCTCGGAAACAGCAGAGCTGGATTTGAATGCAGGCAGCCTGGCTCCAGGTGCACGATGGACCTGGACAGCAGGAAGGAGACAGGGTTTGGTGGGAGGAGGGAAAAGAACTCATCGTCTCTGAGGCTGGGAGTTATTCTTGGAGGATATCATCCCTGGAGTCAGACAAATCTATGGTTGCCCAACTTCTCTGCCTCAGTTTCCTCATCTGTAAAACCGAGATGACAGTACCCACGTCATAGAGCTCTTGTTGAGGATTAAGCGACATGATATCTGTGAAGCGCCTGGCATACACGTGCTAAATAAGTGGTTGTCGTGATGATCGCTAGTGTTGAATGCGACTGCAGAGGAAAGGAAATCTGTGGTCAGAGGAGAAAGTGCAACTGTCCAGGAGGAAGGATTCACAGTCAAGGGCTTGGTGCCCCGGAGGGGAGCGCAGGGGACCGTGGCATCTCCCTACTGGGAGATGTTTGGGGGACGGCTCTGGCCTTTGCAGCCAACCAAGCCCTGCCGGCCAGTGTGTAGGGCTTGGGCATTTTGCTGGGCTGGGTAGGCCCACCTGGGACCCACTGGGGTGGGGATGCTGGTGAAATGAGGGAGCAGGGAGCCACTTGGAGGGCTGGGATCAGGGGCAGCCTCACGGAGTGGAAATGAAGAGCCAGCCGGGGCTTCCCCCCAGCCCAGGGCCCCCCCCCTCCCCTGCAGCAGCACCAGCCGCACCTGGCTCCGTGCATCTGACTGTGTGGCCTTGAGCAAGCTGCTTCTCTCTGTGGGCCTCTGCTTTCTGATCTGTATAGTGGGCTTTGTGCTCTCTAAAGGCATCTCTTGTAGGTTCTTATTCTGATCCAGCTTAAGGTGCCCAGGCCTGCAGAAGTGCCAACGGGTGTAGGGCAAAGGCCACTAGAGGGCAGGGAAGGAGGAGAGGGACAGAGGATGTGGAAGGAGTAAAGGAAGGAGCCCTGGGGCCCTGGTGTGGTTGGTAAGCAGACCAGTAAATGGGGGACGACATGGGACAGAGCCCCCTGGTGCCAGAGGTGATTGTGACACAGGCCTGACCAGGTTGGAGTTTGCAGTGGGTCCAGGAGGCCAGGTTGAAGGAGCGCGTGGGCTCCTCAAGGTCAGTCCATCCCTCTAGAGACAGGCATGGATGGAGCTGCCTTTTGGGGGGAGACCGGGGAGGGCTCTGGCCGAAGGGGAGGGACACGGAGGCTGGGCAGTTGGTGCCAGGTCTCCCCATGATGCTCTGGGACACTCAGGGACCAGGCCGGGTATGAGGAGGTGGCAGAGAATCGCCAAATTCCTTTAGAGGGGTCCTCAAGGCCCACACTCAGAACCAAACCCAGGTGAGGCCATGGGGCTACCTGGCAGCGACCTCCATCCGGCCCCAGCTCCCCTCTCCAGCTGTCTGCATATAGGGCTTTGGGGCCTAAACGTCAGAGGAGGGAGTGGGAAAGGCATGGCCTTCTTCCCTTCCTCCCATGATGGCCCAATGCTGAGTCATCTGCACTGAACCCTGGCTCGGTTTCTCTATCCGGTGGTTGCAGTGCCCCTGGGGCAGCTGCAGGGCAGGCCTGGATGTGCTGGTTAAGAGCACGTGGAGAGGCAGCCTGAGCTGGGGCGGGAGGCTCACCTCTGCTGCTGCACAGTCCTGCAGACTTGGGCAGTTTACTAAGCTCCCTGGCCTCAGTTTCCTTGTCTATGAAATGGGATGTTGACGATGATAATGAAGTTCCTACTTCACAGACTTGCTGTGAGGTTTCCATAAGGTAAGACATGAGCACTCAGAACCGGTCCAGCACATAATAAATGCTAGGTGTTTGATTATCATTATTATCACAGTAACCAGTTTATAACTGTAAACAGGGCAGGGGCAGGAGAGGGCAACCTGCAAAGCCCTGTCAGATGCTGTGTGTGTCTTGGTGCACATCAGGGGGCTCTGGGCTGACCTGCTCTATCACTCAGGTCCAGTCTTAAGGCCCAGGGTGCAGACGGGCCAGGCCTGCAGTCACTCCCACCCCTCAGGACCCAGGCAGGCACCGCAGAAGGCAGGGTGGTCCGTGGTTAGCCCCACCTAGACTGACAGACTACTGACTGAAAAATGAGGGACATTAGAGTGACGTGATTTGATCAAGGTCACTTGCATTGGATGGGGGGAGTACGATCTGAGGTCTTCTCCCTCCTGACCCTGAGCTAGACTTCATGAAACAAAGCCAAGCTCCAATCTCTGGTCAGAAAAGAGATGGTGCTCCAGAAACTTCTAGGGAGCTGCAAAGATGGTCACAGAGGCCCTGGCGGACAAAGACCTGGGGAGAGACACTGGGAGGCTCTGGGCTGGGCAGGCATCGTCCCAGGGAAGAGGCTGAGAGGCATGGCCACAGGTGGTATGTGTGTGTATGTGTATGTATGAGTGCAAGCTTGCACACGTGCAAGCTCCCTGCTAGGACTGAGGCTTCTCTACTTCCTGCTTTCTCTGAGATGTGATGGGGGTCAAGCCAGCTCCTGCCATCTTCATCTCCGTAGATTTTGTTTCCTTCTGATGGATCATTGAAAGTCTCCATGTGGCCCTAGAAACTGAAACTCCCAACCTGACCTCTCCCCATCAGGGAAACTGGCCCAGAGCCTGGGAGGGACTTGACCTGGGCCTCTAATACCATCTTTCCATCCAGGGTTCTTTTCATAGTATTGCATTGCTCCCAGGTGCCCCTGCAAACTGGAAATGCCCATGGCAGAGGGCCGACTCCCTGGATCAGAGCTCTGCTCTTCAAGGGACAGTATACACGCCAGGTCAAAGGTAGTGCGTTCAGATGCCAGGTTTCTCAGGGCCATGGCTTCAGGCTCACAGGCCCTCCATGGCTCCACCTACCCTGAGTACTCACGGAGAAGAAACGATGCCCACAGTGGGCCGCGTGCTTTGTGCCTGCAGTGCCACTGCCTTCTGTCTGCCTGCAGGTCCCTGGCCCTGGGCCAGCAGTACACATCCCTGGGCTCACAGCCCCTGCTCTGCGGCTCCATCCCAGGCCTGGTCCCCAAGCAACTGCGCTTCTGCCGCAATTACATCGAAATCATGCCCAGCGTGGCCGAGGGCGTGAAGCTGGGCATCCAGGAGTGCCAGCACCAGTTCCGGGGCCGCCGCTGGAACTGCACCACCATCGACGACAGCCTGGCCATCTTCGGGCCCGTCCTCGACAAAGGTACCGTCTCTGGGTGGGTAGGAGGTGTGCGGGGAGGTGGGGGGAGGGCATCAGGGCACAGTCACTCTTCCACATCAGGGCGTCTCAGCTCTGAGCCCAGGGTCACCAGGGGAGGGCGATAAAGCTGGTCACGACCGGCGGCCTCCACAGAAATTGGGCCAGGTCCCTCTCTGGCCTGACCCAGGCTGTTGTCGGTGGTTGCCACACCTTCCCAGGTGCTGCTGGGGGCTGGGCAGCCTTGAGATCCCATCCCGAGATCCTAGGGTAGGCTAGGAGGCTGCAGCCTTCCTTTCCTCCTGGCCGGCACAGAGGGTGGCCCCAGGCTTTGATGTGGACTTTCGTGACGTTTTCCCAATGCTGTGTTAAGTGCTATGTAAATCTCGTTTTGGGGTGGGGTGAGAGCATTGTCCCCCTTAGGTCCCTCCCATGTAGAAAATTCTGGAGTCGAGGAAGCTGCCTCGTGCTGGTGGCACTGCATTGCCCCCAGGTGCTTCCGTGGGAAGCTTCAGCTGGTCCCCATGCCCCTGATAGCTGGATATGCCCACGGATTGTGGTGGGGCTAGAGGGTGTGCTGGCTTTTGGGTAACTTGCATCTTGCAACCTGTGAGTCGCATTGGCTGTGTCGCAAATGAATGGGATTCACATTACTCGACTTTGAACATGAAGGCACTGGGAGAGAGGCATGAGAGGCACAACTGCTCCCAAGAAGGGGATTTTGGGGCTGGTGAGTTCTGGGCTGAAGTTGGGCTACTATTTGAGCAATCGCAGTGTCTAGGAATGTAATGACCCAGCTGGCCTCCCGGGAGCTACCATTCCTTTTCCTCAGCAACTTGAACCCTCCTCCGACCACCACCAGGGCTTTGACACCCAAACAGGTGAACCGGGCCCTCCCTCCTTTTAGAAGAGTTGCATTTACAGACAGAAAGGAAAGGGATCTGAGAACCAGCTGGACCTGGGGAAGGGTTGGGGGGGGAGTGGCAGGGAATGAGTGGGGCGAAGCCGAACCCCCATTTTAGAGTGGAGTCCCCCTTTACTGTGTCTCAGGTGCACCTCGTAAGTCCGACCTACAGGCTATTGTCATGGGACAGAAGGGCAGTTAGCGAATCAATGGATGATGATTCCGCTTACGCTTCTATTACCAAAGCTAATTATTCCTTGTTTACATAAAAGGTTTGGCCTCCAATTGGGGCCAAGTGGCGGTGGTTTGCAGGTTTGCATTTCAAACCTGATCTTGCCGGCGTGTCAGTCTCCTCGCCTTCCGGTGCCCCACCTCGGGCCAGGTAGTGCTTAATCAAACAGCCTGGCGTCTAGACGCGCTCCCCAAAGCAAGACTCACCTTCTGATTGCTCTTCCCCGCGCGGGACGTTAGCCTGTGAAAACCGGGTCTCTGAGCTTATTATCCCTTCACGTCTGTGTTTAACGTTTTAAATCACCGTTGTAGGTTCTAGGACTTGCCTACATCTCGAAATTGCAAGAGGGCAGTTTTGTGTGGGGGGAGGGAGGGAAGGTGTCAGAGACACTGGGAATCTGAGGGAAGCTCTGCGGTCTCCGGGAGGAAGGCCCCCGCATGCACGCGCGCCCCAGCGCCCAGAGCCCGGCGGGAACGGGTTCGAACGCAGCTCTAGGCTCCACGCTCGGGCCCCGCTTCTGCCGAGTCCCGCACCCCTGCCGTGTGGGCCGCCAGGGTAGACCTCTGCCCACGGCTTTGAGACCCAGGGTGGCAGGGAGGCGGTCTGCTCCGGGGCGCGCATCTTCCGCGGACGCCGGGGACCGACTCCCCGGGGATGGCCCGCCCGGAGCGGAGGCCGGGGCGGGGCTGCACCCGGGCGCGGGGGGCGCAGGGGTCAGCGGCCGGAAGGCGAGGCTGCGACGGCGGGGTGCGGGCGGCGGGGGATCGCGGTCCCCGGGCGGGGCGGGCGGCCCGGAGGGGCTTAGGCGGCTTGAAAAGGGGCCCGAGAGCCGCCCCCCACCGCGCGGCCCATCCCCGCGCCCGCTGCGGCCGCCGAGCCATTCACACGCCCTCTGGCCATTCGGCGCGGCGCGGGGGCGGGGGGCGCCGCTTCAATGGGGATTTCGCGGGCCGGCGCCGGGGCCGGGGGCGCGGCCCGGCCGCGGGAGCCGCCCGTTGCTACGCGGTGGCGGCCGGCCCGGCGGCCCGGGCCCGGCGGCCGCATTATGCGGGTAATGCGGTGTGACACCGCGCGAACAAAGGCGGATTGAGCGGCCCAGCGGGCCCCGCCGGACGGGGACCAGCACAGCAGGGCTGTCAGCGCCGCTCCCAGGCTAATCCCCGCCCCGCCCCCGCCGCCCCCGCGTCCCCGGGGCTGGGAACCGAGCGCGGCCCGGGGCCCGGGCGCCGCCGCCGCCGCGAGAGGCCGCGGGCCGGCCGGAAGCGCGGCGCTCGCCCTCGGCGCCCCCGGCCCCCGGGTCGCTGAGGGGTGGGCAGCCGGGGTCGGAGCCGGGGCGCAGCGCCTCAGGCCTCGGCCGCGCCGTGTCGCAGTCGGCGCTGGCTGCGCGGGTCCACTGCCCAGGCGGGGACCGCTCCCACTCCCCGCCGGCCTGCTCGGGAAGGGGGAGGCACCCTCCTCTGCAGGTGGCCCACGAGGGCCCCGGGGCCTCTGAAGAGATGGCAGTGGCCACGAGGGGTTACCAGGCTCCCTCGTACGCCGAGCTGCCCTCAGCGCTCAGGACCAGAGCCACAGCCCAGGAAAGGAGGCATCCAGGCCAGCAGCCCGGCGTTTTGCAACCTACCTGGCCTTGGGCAGGTCACCTCCCTGCTCTGGGTTCCTCACCAGTAAGGAGAGAGATGGTTGGACTGCAGGTCTTTCAGGCCTTTGCCTCCCTAGTTGTCAATGTCTGTATCTGCTAAATGGGCCTGTAGTAAGACTTTCTGCCTCCCAGGGGTGAGAGGATTAAATGGGGTAAAGCACACGAAGGGCAGAATCTGGTGCAAACCCAGCACTCAAAGGTAGTTATCATTATAATGATGTCGGCGGGGTTGGGGAGGCACCCTGAGAATCTCTTCTTTCTCTTTGCTGTACCCTGGGACAGAAGCAGGGAAGTGCCCTGTGTCCCTCCATCCTCCCGGGAGGGGCTTGGCCTTCTCAGTCCAAAACCTTGGCTTTGTCTGGGTGGAGGACAGGAGAATGGAAGGGGGAAGCTGACATGCTGACCACTGCACTCCTGGTCAGGAACTCTGGTGGCAGAGGGAAGTTGTACCCACCTGCCAGAGTTGCCTTTCCACCCCTGTTTCTAACAGGCTCCACTCTGCCAGCTGTTAAAGCCCTGGGTTAATCAGTTAGCAGCTCTGGGCCTCAGTTTGTTCATCTGTAAACTGGGGATACCCACTAGGGGCTAGGCCAACCAAAGAGGAAAAGGCACTTCTTCTCCCTTGGGGCTGCAGAGCCCCCTTTCGCAGCTGGGGAGGTCAGGGCAGGGCAACCGCGTCCCAGGGCCCGGCCTGAGCAGCGCCTCCCAATGCCTTCCCCACAGCCACCCGCGAATCGGCCTTCGTGCACGCCATCGCCTCAGCCGGCGTGGCCTTCGCCGTCACACGCTCCTGTGCCGAGGGCACCTCCACCATCTGTGGCTGCGACTCGCATCATAAAGGGCCGCCTGGAGAAGGCTGGAAGTGGGGAGGCTGCAGCGAGGACGCCGACTTCGGGGTGCTTGTGTCCCGGGAGTTCGCGGACGCACGTGAGAACAGGCCGGACGCGCGCTCGGCCATGAACAAGCACAACAACGAGGCTGGCCGCACGGTGAGCCCTGGCCGCCCTCACCCCAGCCCTGCCCAAGACCCCTTTTCCGGACCTGTCCCTGCCCCTCCCTGTGGCCCTTGTGCATTCCTGGCTCCCTGCTCTCCTCTTTCCCCCTCCTTTCTCCTCGGACTGCTCCGGGTCCCCACCCCCACCCCACCCTGGGGATGCGGCAGCCCGCGAGTGCAGGTACCAGCCAGCCCATCCGGTGCACTTCAGCTGCCTGTGTAGGGCTGTGAGACCCATGGACCTGGCTTTGAATTCAGCCTCCATCCTTTCTTATGGTTGCTTGACCTAGGGCTAGTCACTTAAGCTCCCAGCCAGTTTCCCTATCTGTTACATGGGAATAACAATTCTTATTTTCTAGGGCTTTGAGAAGTGGATGTGATTTCTGCCAGTGCTTGGGGTGTGAAGGGGAGGGAAACAAGGTCATCATCCTTCAGGTCTGAGCCTCAGTCCCCAGTCAGTTCTCACCCTGGCATGGTGTAGGAATAGAGAAGGCTTCAGCGATGGGGGTGGGTGGGTCAGAGTGGGAGGGCCTGGGTGTGCTCCCAGGTGGGGTCAGTCTGGGGACCAGCTGCTACTCGTCCTCTTTCTAGACCATCCTGGACCACATGCACCTCAAGTGCAAGTGCCACGGGCTGTCGGGCAGCTGTGAGGTGAAGACCTGCTGGTGGGCCCAGCCCGACTTCCGCGCCATCGGGGACTTCCTCAAGGACAAGTACGACAGCGCCTCGGAGATGGTGGTGGAGAAGCACCGGGAGTCCCGTGGCTGGGTGGAGACCCTCCGCGCCAAGTACGCGCTCTTCAAGCCGCCCACCGAGAGGGACCTGGTCTACTACGAGAACTCCCCCAACTTTTGCGAGCCCAACCCCGAGACGGGCTCCTTCGGCACCAGGGACCGGACTTGCAATGTCACCTCCCACGGCATCGATGGCTGCGACCTGCTCTGCTGCGGCCGTGGCCACAACACAAGGACGGAGAAGCGGAAGGAGAAATGCCACTGCATCTTCCACTGGTGCTGCTACGTGAGCTGCCAGGAGTGTATCCGCATCTACGATGTGCACACCTGCAAGTAGGGAGCCAGGTAGGGTGGCCCGGTGGGGAGGCTGGGGTGCCTTGATGCAGGGCACTGGGTTTGGCTGTCTCCTCTTCTTGGCAACCCTGTTCTGTTTCTGGGCGGTCCAGGACACGTTTCCGAAGCCAAGGTAGGAAGCCAGGATTTCCCAAGCTTCAGTGGGAACGGTCCTTGGGCAGTGTCTTGGTGGATTACACAAAGCACAGATAATAACCAAGTGTGTACACACGAGGCTGCAATTGATTAAATTTGTGTACAAGTTAGTAAGTAAATTAGGAGCCAGGTCAATTTTTCGCACAGCCACTAGCTATCATTATTGAACATCTGTGGAGCCAGAGGAGGGACTGTGGGGTTGGAGGCTGGGACGCCCGACTTCTGGTCTTGACTGTGCTTCTAACTTCCTGTTCTTTCACTTCTTTGGGCCTCAGGTTTCTTACTGTAAAGTGAGGGGGTTAAAATACTTGAAATAGCAGGCCAAAAAGTCTCTTGTGCCCCTGAGGCAGAGTCGTTTTGCATCCACCTTGAACTTAGAGGGCAGGTTTTTGTGCAAGCGTTAACTCCTACCATCCTCAAGGAGGTGGGCGGGAGGAAGCGGTGTATAAGCCCATATCCCGGCAGATCTGAAGCTTGGGTGGAGCGGGGCACACTCTCACCGTGTTTATGGACGGTGATGGGGAGGAGGAAGGAGTCAAGCTCAGAGTGATGGTGGTGAGTAATCAAGGGATCAAAGGCTGGTGGATTAGGCTCCCACGCTCCCCAGAGGTGGCCTGTGCGGGAGACACTCTTGCCCGGCCCTCGGGTCCATAGGTCCCCAGGACAGGTCAAGATTGGCGTGTGGTGGTCCTAGTCTTGGAGGGTCTCTAAGGCCCAAGGGAGGGTTTCTCCCCTTTCTCTGCCCTGAGAAGGGGCCTGATCTACAGGGGTCCGAGCCCTGGTCCAGCTTCCACCACTCGCCCACCTTGTGACCCAAACAAGACCATCTCCTCATCTGTCATCCTCCCCAGAGGTGCCGTGAGGAACAAAGTGAAGGACACTGGAGACGGTGCTTGAACTGTTGTGAAGGACTCCCCTGCCTGGGTCATCGCTGCCTGGGGCTGTGTCAGCGAGGGCACCCCACTGGGCGATGCGGTCCCACACAGGGCGGGACTGGGGGAGGGGTCGGACTTCTGTGCTGCATGGAGGGACCTCACGTGCTGGGGAGAGCTCTGCTGGAGGGGTGGCTCAGCCAGTCTGGGAAGCCCCTCTGTGTAGCTCAGGTTCCGTCCTGGCAGGGGCAGAGTCTGGGAAGACAGCAGGAGGTACCACTTTCCTTGGTGTCTGAATAAAAGCAGTGTGGGGAGTGGAAAGAGGACAGAGGCGGTTCTACCTCCACCACTTCCCAGCTGGAAGCCCAGTTTCCTCATCTGCACAGCAGTGGTGATGATGTGGGCCTAGCAGAATTTTCCCGCGGTTCAAGCAAGCCAGCAGATGTGAACGCTCGTCTGAATGGGGGCCAACAGAAAGTGATAAATGCCGTGAGAGCCAGGACATGAGGGCAGCCATCGTGCAAGGAAACGGTGTCATCACTTGGGCAGTTTCATCTACTGCTTTTCAAAACGGTGGAAGAGAAGTCAGTGGATAAGAGAGAACGCCCAGGCTCCCTGTGGCTTGTCAGGTGGAAGGAATGTTTGAAACCTGCGGTGCTTCCTTCCTCTGATGTCCACTCTGGCCAGAGGCAACAGTGTCCCCGCTGTCAAGCAGGACACGGCTCTGGCCATTCTGAGAGGAGGCTGGGGGGAAATCGGAATTTCGGAACACTAGCCCTGGAGGGGGCACAGAGGGCCGTTTGTCTAGCCTGCCCATTGCACAGATAAGGACACTGAGCCCAGGGCTCTGCCTCCAGAAAGGCCCCATATGTGGGTCCTGCAGAGGCCACAGCGGCAGCAGCCCAGGCCCCGGCAGTGGCTCTACGGGGCTCCAGGGTGTCACAGCTCTGTTCCAGCACCTCCCCTCCCCTCCCCTCCCCTCAGTGAGCAGCCGAGAGAAGCCATCTGCCAGGTGGGAAGGAGATGCTGGGTTTGCCCTCAGTGTCCATAAAAATCCCCCGCCTGCGATCTGATACTGATCATAAGAAGAGGCAACACTCTCCATCAGCCTTCTGTTCCCCGTTTCTGAGACAGAATGGCATTGCCCCCAGTCTTATGGAAAGTACTACGTGGATGTGGTTTCAACATGCCACACCCAGGTAGAGGGTGGCCCCCCGGGCCCCCATATATGGACACTCTGGAGTCCTTGCTCTGGGACAAGTGGAGAATCATCCCCCAGTGTGGTGCCTTTCTGACAAACACTCAGTTTGGTGAGTGATTTGGGGCAAGTTGTTTTGCCTCCGAGCCCCAGTTCCCTCACCTGTGGACTAGAGGTCATCCATACAGACAGCCCTGGCACAGGGTCCAAGGAAGCAGCAAAAGATTCCAAGGCTGAGTGGAGCTGACCTCCAAGGGCGACTTTCCCCCAGGCCTGCTGCTGGTCTGGAGCCACAGGCTGAGACCAGTTACCTTTCCTGTCCTTTCATCCACACCGACACTCTGCAGGCAAGATGAGAACTTTGGAGACAGGCTGGCCGGGACTTCAGGGAACAGCCTGCAGCCTTCCTCTTGGCTGCACTGTCTCCAGTGCAGGTGGGGGAGAGAAGGGCGCCCCAGAGCAGGACGTGTACCCTCCACACTCTCGGGGAGGAGCCCCAGTCAACATGCTTTATGCCACAGGAAGGCCAGAGTCCTGGGCCTTCCTTGTGGGGAAACCTCTTTCCATTGCTTGTAGATTTTGTCCGGTGTCTCAGGCTAACCACTGATTTCCTACCTTACGAGTTCCAGGTTTATTCCTTGTTATTCAGATTCTGTGAGCACAGTAAGCTGGAAAGGGCTCTGCGTGAGAGTCAGGTGGCCTGGCTAACCCCAAGTCCTGGGTCTGTCACTATCTTGCAGCGAGACTTTGGACGTGTCCTTTTAATCTTGCTGAGTCTGTTTCTCTCCATGTAAAAGTCTACTGGCCAAGGAGTTGGGGTTGATTGGGAACACCCGTCAGAGCCCTTTGGGCTTAAATCCTTTGTGACATGTAAATACAAATACAAATGAAGAAAATGTACACATCGGTGCTCCTGTGAGAAGGAATTATTCATAATGTAATAGATTATCTTCTGTTTGGACAGCTTGATACAGAAACACAGTGTACAGGAGTTTATGAAGCTGGGAATTGGGCCCTAGATCTGCAAGGTTTCTTCCAGTCTCTATGCAAGACAGGTTCCTATGTCAGTCTCGTTACCTGCTACTGGGCTTCCTGTTGCCCAAGCCCCAGCTAGAGGGTGGAGAGGTAGGATGTGGATCCCAGCGTGTAGACGCTGAAGCTCTACTGCTCTGTAGCTCCCACGCCCTTCCTCAGTGGTAGACCCCAGGTAGCGGAGGGAGCATGGAACAGCCACTGGAGTCTCCTGTTACCTCCAAGTTCAAGAGAAATGCTGAGACACCTGATCAGCAGCCTCTGAGCTTTGCACCCTGTGGGTGGTCTCTCTGGGAAAATAATCATGTTCCTAATTCTTCCTCTTTACTTTCCAAAGGGCACTGGGAACGGGTGAAGCGTGTGGCTGGGCAGATTCACCGAAGTCCTCTGGGAAGCGGGACCCAGAGCCGGGCTCAGCCCTCAGCATCAGACAGCAAGGAATCCGGACTGTTGCCAGATGCACGTGTGGTAAATTACCTGGATCCAACCCGCCCGCTGCCTGGGAGGCCTCCCTCCCTTCTCTCTCATCTTAAGTTTCTCACCCTACTCTGGATGGTGTGTGGTTTTTAAAGAAGGGGCTTTCTTTTTAGTTCTCTAGGGTCTGATAGGAACAGACCCGAGGCTTATCTTTGCACATATTAAAGAAAATAAAAATGGAAAAAAAAAAACCCCACAGAAAACCACTTCTACTCCAACAGAACAGGCTGGGCTCATGTGAGCGCTCTGCCTGGTGGTAAAGACATCAACGTGGGCAAGATTCTGTTTCCCAGCTGCTTCTTCTGGTGACATTCCAAGATGCCTGCGAGGTGAGAGTTAGGAAGTAGGACAAAGCCCTGCAGTCTCCTTTTCTCTGTCTACTCCCATTCAAATCTGATAGACTTTCACATTCTGATAAAAGCCATAGGTTTAGCTGGGATCAAGTGGTAGGGAGGCCCAAGGCAATCGTTAGAGTCAGGTTTTGAGTTTGAAGAACCGGGAGTTCCAGGCGGCCTGGTAAAGCTGTTTGAAGAGCAGCGGTATGTTCTTCTCAGTCCCATTTTCTCTGTAACCCTGTTCTGCACGAGAGGCTCTTGGGAACTGCAGTCAGATCTCAAAAATCTTTTTCTACCATTCTGCAGTTTCCACCATTAACGCAGTACTTTTTTTTTTTTTTTTTTTTCTGTAGTGAACGTTGTAAATAGGTTATGTGTGTGGGGCAAGCCTCCTCTAGCTCCAATGGCTTCCTGAAGAAAGTGGTATCTTTAAAGGGGCCATTCTGTCCCTCCCAGCCCTGCTCACCTGCAGATTCTCCATAAAAACAAACTCCAGGTTGAGCAGTTGGACTGTAGGTCACCTTAGTATAAATTAGACAAAGGGTCAGAGGGAGAGTAGCAATATATTCCTGAAGTTCCAATGTTGTGGCTAGTAGATGGGGAGGATACCGATGATTCCTTCGTTTCCTCTCCTATAAGGACACGTCGTCCTGCATCCTTGTCTTTCGTTGGCCTGCGTGAGGAAACAGAAATGCAGAGTTCCTTCACACAGGTCTTCCGGCCTCACCTGTATGCTGACAGCATCAATCCGTGCAGACACCAAGGATCAGCATTAGGTGTTCAAAGTGGGGCAAGCCGTCACTTGCTCCCTTGGGTAAAGCATCTCACAGCTGAGTCCTCCTTGATCCACACGGGTCCTCTGGAGTGTCCTAGAGGAAGCGAGCACAGTGGAGGCAAACGGGTCTGATGGTACGAGTCAGTGCAACAGCTCTGCCTTAAGAGTCAGAAAGAAGAGATGCAGCAGGGGCACAGTACAGAACACAGTGATTTCTTCCTCTTCCCCCTTCTCTCTTTGCCTAACACTGACCTAAGGTACCGGGTCAAGCCATCTTCCTATGTGCTCAGGCAGGTTCGCCAAGACGACTGGCTAGAAGCCATGCCTGCACTCTTGAATCTGCTGGCAGTGAGCCCTGCTAAAAAGATACCCATCCCATCCCCTCTAGAGAGTCTGAAATGCCCCTCCCCATCTCAGACTGAAGTTTTAAATCATGTCAACCAGATAATGCTTGCTTTATGTGAGAATTCTTTCAGCAGAATGGATACAAATTTTCAAAACAGTCTTTTCATATCTATGTATTCTGTATTAAAAGTGATAAAGTCATGTTTCTGGGGCGTATTCAAGTAGCTGACAAGTAATTATTTAATAATAGTACATTGAGTGCATTGTAATTATTCTCGCCATAGTCAGGTAATAGTATCCAACAGAAATTTCCTACCAACCTGCTGTATCCAAAGTTTTGTAAAAAGTTGTAGAAGTTGTTGATCTTTTTGATTTTATATTCAAAAAGTCTCTTTTTATAAATATTATTTATTATACAATGTATATACCTTTGAGTTAACTAAGATTATATATTATATAAATATATATATATTTGGAGAAAATATATTTCATCATGCAGTTTTTTTCTGTTAAGTCATTAAAGAGAAGGTAAACAAACTTAAAACGGATACATTGTACAATGTGTGGAGTTTCCAGATTAATGCTTAGGAGGTCAAGAATATGAGATTCTGAATGTGGTTGCCTCCACTTTCACTCTGAAATTAGTGGCCCAAATTAAGGTAATTTCCTTTGTTTTCTAAGCAAGATCATCTGAGACGTCATGGACAGTAAGTCTGATCTACTAAAGGACTTTCTTACAGGCTTACTTTGTTCTAAATCAGCTTCTAACAAAGAATTTCCAGTTTTAGAAGTCAGCAATTGGGGCAGTAATTCACCTCATACACCCCAGCACTTCCAATGCACAAATTAATGTCACAAACACTGAGATACGGCTCGAGGCCCACAGACCATGGGGTTGGCCACCGACTTAATCCCTTTCTAACCCATGTTTTCAACTCCATTTATTGGGAAAATAGGATTTGCTTTACTGAAAATGAAACTTGAGTGGACATGGCTCTCCCCTGCTAGTTCCACTTGAGAGCTAAGCTTCGGAAAGGGTAGGTTGGCGGGAAAGAAGAAACGGTGTGCCCTGGGCTCTGGAACAGGTGTCGTTTGAAGGTTTAGATCTGTTTGGGCAGAACAGACCCACTAGTGGGCATGCTCTTGGGAAGGCCATTCTCTCCGTGGACTGAGGCTCCTAGAGGACTCACCTGAAGCTAACAGGTAACGCCTTTTCATCAATGAGATGCTGTAGCTCAGTCTTATGACCACAGGCAATCCTTTGGTCTTCAGACCTACCCATAAAATGTCACCTTCGGTTTACTTGGCACAGCAAAAATGTTTTCTCTTCCTTTTTCTTTCTCCTGATTTACCTTTAGTAGGAGTAAGTAAATTCATCTCACGTCACAGAAAAAACAACAGAAAAATAGAGGGGTCTGCCTTGTGCGGTGGAGATGGGCTGCCTGTGCTCTAACCTTAGATTAGGGATGGCTACTAGAAGTTCATGAACTTGCTTTTGCCCGTGACATGTCTTTATTTAGTACCTGAAAAGCTCAAATCACAAAAATGGTGGTTTCGGCTGTGCAATGAATCGGACGTGGAAAGGATACAGATCTCCCCGTCTCATGGAGCTGCTCATCTTTGTATTTCACTTTTACATGAAGCTAATACTCATCTACCCCAGTATTTTGGGCACTTTTTTTTTACCCTATAAAATCGCCAAATATTTAAATGGCCCCTGGTCACACTCACCAAGGCCATTGGTAATCCTTTCTATGATTAATTATATTCTATGATTTAAGAGAATACAGTTTATAGCAGTGCTTGAACATTTCGTTTCTCCATAAGCATGAATACTATTAAACATCTAAAAACAAGAGGAAGATCCGCCCCCCCAAAAAAAATCCAAAAGAAAGAAAAGAATATAATGGGAATCATTGTTATCTTTCAAAGCAGTATTATTTTATGAAGAAAGAAGGGAAGGGAAGTGTGTGAGAGAGTTCAAGGATGAGGGGATGAGGAACAAATAAAGGCAGAAGGAAGAAGCAAGGCTAGGGGAACGATGATGGTGAGATTATTCTAGGTGCGTCAGATGGTGGTGTCCAACGAGCCAACGGTGTATCCACACCGGCCCTGGGGATGTGGAAGTGTGCTAATGTGCGTGGCTCACCTACACGCACACACAAGTGAACTTATTTCAGCAAAATTATGGCTGCTATAGTGTCATCATTTCTCCTAGCTCAACAGAGGACTTTCTAGGAGGCAAAAAATGATCTTACCATTAATCTTATACTCCCCAAATGGAGTGACAGGTCAGCTGTGTGGAGAAAATTTCAGCTGGGAAAATTTCAAACCTGAATCCCCCTTGCAAACTGTCTCCGCTCCTTGGGATTCTTGCCAATCGCAGGCGCCATCTTCTGCATCTTAATGTCACGGTGTCCACACAGCACACGCCCTCTGTGGGCCCAGCTCCAAGACCCAGTCTCGGCACTGCTTGCCAGCTGAAGAGAAACTTTGGATCATTTTGCAATAACTTCTGAAATCTACATGCTTTTTCGAACTCTCGTACACACCTTTCCCAGTCACTTCTTTGAAGAGGCTTATGGATCAAGTTGCCAGGCAAGGAAGATGAAATCTTGCTTTTTCCTTCTGTGTTTGGGCTGGGTCGGTTGTTTATAGCTGACTCAGTGCTTCAGCAAGTCTGTTTACCAGGATTTGATTATTATACACACTTAAATCTGCTTCAAGACTTGTTGCTGAAACTTAGGGAGGCTGTTCACTGTAGTTTTTAGGATATGAAAAAGCCTTAAAGTAAAACAAATTTCAGGTTTGACCTTCATTATCCAGGTTTTCTGTGTTACATTAAAAAAAAAAAAGGTGTTTCAGGGAAGTTGTACAACTTTAGAAAGGATAAAAGAACCTCCTTTTCTGAGGTTTTAATTACATCTTCTGATAAAAAGTAGCCTGTTAACAGTTCATCCATAGAAGAAGAAATCTAAGGCAGCAGATAGTGGAGTCTCCTTTGCTTTATCACCAGGCCGTGCTGTAATCTCGAACGCTCTCTGCCCAGCATCGGCTTTGAAGAGTTCCGGGATGGCTTTAAGACGTTCTCAAGGCTACGCAGGGACCAGGTGACCTCAGGGTCCTCCTCCCAGGAGGGTGTGGACAGCTCCTGGGGAGCTGACCCTGCTGTTGGAGGAGCCCTGAGGTTGACCTCTCCCCACAAGCCTTGCTGATTTTCTGGGTGGCTTTTACTCCTAACCCGAGCCACCTCTAAGGATCGGGGTTTAGGCTAAAAGATCTGATAGCTCAGAAACATGCAAATGGATGAAGGATACCAAAACGAACCATGTGAAGAAATCTCACTGAGAGTGTTTGAGTCCCTTGGCTTGTACGTATCATAGGAAGGAGTAATTCTACTTGAGAAACAATTTTCCCTTCCGGTTTATTACTAACCCGCTTATGGCTTTGGTACACTTCAGTTTTCTAGTAAAGGGAAATAAGTAAAAGAGGTATAAAGATTCTTATTGTGCACTAACTTTATAAAATATGCTATCAATCTGTATTTCCTTTATTTATTTATTTTTACATCTTTATTGGAGTATAACTGCTTTACAATGGTGTGTTAGTTTCTGCTTTATAACAAAGTGAATCAGTTATACATATACATATGTCCCCATATCTCTTCCTTCTTGCGTCTCCCTCCCTCCCACCCTCCCTATCCCACCCCTCTAGGTGGTCACAAAGCACGGAGCTGATCTCCCTGTGCTATGCGGCTGTTTCCCACTAGCTATCTGTTTTGCATTTGGTAGTGTATATATGGCCACGCCACTCTCTCACGTCGTCCTAGCTTGCCCTTCCCCCTCCCCATATCCTCAAGTCCATTCTCTAGTAGGTCTCTGATTTTCCTTTAAATTAACTATATTTTCTGAATGATTAAAATCAGAGATTTTAAAATAAAAATCATCCATCTCCTTACACTAGTTAAAACAAGGAGGGGCTTTTCTGATCCCTTTCTTCATACACTCATATCAGTTATGTATATTGTTTTGTACAAAATATTTGGTCTACAGAATGTTTTCAAGTATATGTACTCTTTATTGCATTCCTTCATTTGCATTAAACAATATTTATATTTTTTCAATATAGTTTTGGACAAAACACAAAGACATTAACCTTATTTAACAAGACACATAAGTTAATACAATGTGTGCTGCTTTCATGGGAAGAGAAAAAAGAGGCAAGATCTAAAACAGATAAGGGAATCCAGGATATTGGCCACCAGCAATCACAGAATTTCACAATACAATCCACCTAAAAAAAACACAACAAAACAGCCACAAAATAAGCTAGGGATGAAAACCCAAAAGAAAGTAGTTGTGACATACAAGTCTACCGAAAATATACAGAGAGCAAGACCTAGAGATAATTTACCTTCTACCATGGGGACAGATGACATAGCTACACCCAAGTACCTGATGCGTGACAAGCCTTACAGGTGGTGTTAGGTACCTTCAGGTGGCTCCTGATTGCTTGTCCTAGAAGTTTAAGCAGCAACGGAGAGAGAGTGGCATGTTCCACAAGTCTCCTCACCAAACATGACGACCTGATCAAATGTCTTCAAACTCGGCTTACACCACCGTCCTCCTTCTCTTTGGAAGAAGTGCATAGTGGGGAAAGGAAACGTCTTCAGTGTATTGGAATGGATGTTAAAAGACTGAGGGGAGAGGACTAGAAAGTGGTTTATTTTTTCTGGAAAATAGTGTTTTATTTATGCTAGGTAGTACAGATAATTTAAAGGAAGGATACATTCTAAGTAAGTCATTAAGCTAAGGAAAAAGGAAAAGTGGTGATACTAGATAAGCCTTTAATATTAGACTAAGGGACTGACCCATCCAGAGTTGGACACTAATGAGTGCTGAGAGGGTTTTAAGTTACTTTCATGACGCCTTTCTGTTTAGGGGTGTGTGCTTTTTCCATACACATCTCTCACAAGCTGTTAACAACATCTACCAAATGGTAATGATTAGCATATCTCTTGCCACAGAGCAAATTACTTATATTAAGGGGGTGTCACAGCCAACATGGTAATAATCTGACTTTCTGTTAAGAAAGATCTCCTGACTGCAACTTGGAAACATCTCTGAAAATGACTGAGAACAGCATCTTAGAAATTCAAAGCCCTGTTTCTTTAGGCAAAGATAACCAGGCTTCCGGGAGAACCTTTAACCGTATATCCAATTACCTTTAGTGTTAGCACAAGGAAGTCACAAAATAATCCCTTTGAACCCATACCTCTATTCACTGCTCCTGGTTTACATGTAGAAAGTCTTCCTTCTACTCCGTGAACTGCTGTGTTGCAACATCGTTGAGTTTATTGAGAGTTTTTGGCTGACGGTGGTGGTAGGGAGCTTAGAATGTGTAGTGTTCACAAGCACAGTATGTTTCCCACGTTTAAAGACTGAGCAAGAAGGAATCGGCTTGCACGGAAAGGTGAGCACAGCATATTCTAAAGCAAATCTATACCTTCCACAAAACTGGGTATCTCAATAAGCACAAGGAAGCGAGTTTCACTGCACTAATCATGCAGAGCGAGCACGTGTTGAAGGTAGGGAACATTTCACTTTGTCCAGTATCTTGAGTAAGTCGAGTGAAGATCCCAGGCCACCTTCACCTTGGTCCCTTTCCTTGGTCACTTTGTATCTGAAAATAGTTCATTTTCAAAGTCGAGGGGGCTACTGAAAAAGACATATCCAAAACACAAAAAACAGATGACGGTCTGCAAAAAGCCGTTCATCACAAAACCACACTAAAAGCTTCTTAGTGGCTTTTCTACATTTTTCACTATGTATTTGCTATTAGATGAGCATTTCACAAAAGAAAGTGGTTATGCTCCATGCAATTTAAAAGCAGGTTCCAATAAATATGTACCACTGAGCTTTTTCCTGCCTTGTGACAAGGAAGTTTTGCAAAGCAGGACAGGGAGAGCAAACCAAAAGTACAACCCATTTCCTTGCTTGGTCTCCTAGACCTACAACACAGCCAAGAATTCTAATAAATGGAAACAAAGTTGTCCAAGAGAGGTTGAGAATTCAAATTCACATGCACTGTACAGCAACTCTTAGAATAGGCACATGGGTTTAAAAGAGTGGGAAGTCTGGCTGGCGGTCTTAAGTGTCGCATGTACTTACGCTCCTTCTTCTCTCAAGAGGGCCAAGAATTTTCTCACACGGTATTCAGGATCCATCTAAACACATCAGAAGAAATAAAGACAACGGGTTAGTGGTGCCTTCTAATAACGATGCACTTACTTCATGCCAAGAAAATGATCGGGTTTATACTTCCTTAGCGCTTTGCTGAGTCACAGAAATGTGTTACCTCCTCCTTGACCAGTATTCTGATACACAGCAAAGCAGACTGTGTCACTCAAGGGAAGTGAATGGGATTTCCCAGCATAGAGAATCGCCATGCACGAGGTTGCGAATGACCCAGCTGGTCATCCACAGGCACCTCAGTTGAGCGCTCCCTTAGCTAGCACCGGGTGAGGAGGCAGCACTGAGAGGCACCAAGTGTGAGACCGGGGCTGCCCATTCATGGGGGTGCACACGGCATCCAATCCACAGGGTTCATCGAAGGCATCAAAGTAAGACCCAAACTGAAGAAACCAATTGGTGTTGATTAAGCAACTAGAAAATAGCTTATTAACTCTATATAATGGACACTTGAGCTTTTCTTAGCCTTGGTCTCTCTTGCATAGTTTCTTCTTTGCAATTAATGAAAAAAATTGTGCTGAAACTAAAAAAAAAAAGAACAGTGGGGCTGATTCCTCTGACATGCTCTCTGGATAATCCGGGTCTCTTGTGACTGAGAACCACATTGTGAGTCTAAAAAAAAGATGGGGGAGTTAGTTCTGGCTCAGGTTGTAGGTTCAGGTTGTTATTATTAATTATCCCTACTCATTTTCATTTCATATTCATATTTCTACTAATTTGTTTAATTATATTCTCATTGGTCCACCAGAGATGTGAAGTAATCTAAAAAATGATCATTAGAAACATCTTTAATGGGGCTCCCCTGGTGGCGCAGTGGTTAAGAATCCGCCTGGCCAATGCAGGGGACATGGGTTCGAGCCCTGGTCCGGGAAGATCCCACATGCTGCGGAGCAACGAAGCCCGTGAGCCACAAATACTGAGCCTGTGCTCTAGAGCCCACGTGCCACAACTACCGAGCCCGCGTGCCACAACCACTGAAGCCTGCGCGCCTAGAGCCTGTGCTCCACAACAAGAGAAGCCACCGCAATGAAAAGCCCGCGCACTGCAACGAAGAGTAGCCCCCACTCGCCACAACTAGAGAAAACCCTGCGTGCAGCAACGAAAACCCAATGCAGCCAAAAATAAACAAATTTATAAAAATTTAATTCCTTAGGATTAATTTTTATTGTAAGAAACACAATAAATTTTTATTGTAAGAAACACACCTAACTTTTAAAAAATGTTCCAGGGCAAGGAGTCTGTTTCCCAAGAGGGAACTCCCTGCCCTCCAGGAATAGCTTTCAAATGCTCAGTGCAGCTGTGGGTAAATGTGCAATTGGACTCCCCCCTCCAACCACTATTTTTTTTTTTTAAGATTTCTTCTCTTCTGTCCCAGAAAAACATCTGAACAGAAGTTTCAAATGTATCAAAGTTAAGAGGTCAGACTACAAAGGACTAAGAAAAAGTGTGAATATTTAACAAGAGAAACATTTTTCCTCTTTGGGAATAGAATTACATATGAGTCAATTGTCAAGTTCTTTAAAAAAAATGGAACTGGCTGGAGTTCCGCTGTAGTCAGTACTTGCAGGTCTTTGCCCATTAAATATATTTAATATGTGTGAGCAAGGACTTACTGACTTGCCTGTAGCTATGGAATTAAAAGTCAAGAGAAAGGGAGGAAAAAAGTAATCTAGATAAATGACTTTATTCCCTCAGGTGACATCCAGTCAGAGCAGATCCTCAGCACTGTGCAAGTTTTAACAGAATTGTGTATAGTGAACAGAGAGGTAACATGACTTACATTCTGCTAAACTACATGCCTCTTCACTTAGGCTCGGTCTCTCTAAGGCAGATCTAAAGAGAATTCACTCAGCTGCACCAAATCCATTTGATGTGAAGGGGTTCAAACTCAGAGGCCTATGAAGTGTCAGTCGCTGAAGATTAGGCCTGAGTGCCCCACTCTCACTTTCCACCCCACATACAGAGGAAGCATTAACTTGATCACTGACCGGTGGGCATCAAAGGAAGAGGAAGGGGTAGGGATTGGGGAGAAAAACCCACATAGTTTCTTCTATGCAATTATTGAAAAAAAATTGTGCTGAAACTTAAAAATTGAAGAGTAGAGCTGACTATCTGACAAATTTATCTTTTCCAAGCAAAGAGCCAATGTATATGCACCTTTACCAAGAATAATCCTAAGCAAAGTGGTTTGTCTGTAACTTTAATTTACTGCTCAAAATGAAAAATAAATAAATTGGCTTTAAAAAGAGTCCAGCTGAAAGTTCAGTAAATTAAACTTTAGGTTTCTGAAAGCTACAATTTTATTTTAAAATAAATTTACCGGACTTCCCTGGTGGCGCAGTGGTTAAGAATCCGCCTGCCAATGCAGGGGACACGGGTTCGAGCCCTGGTCCAGGAAGATCCCACATGCCATGGGGCAACTAAGCCCGTGTGCCACAAATACTGAGCCTGTGCTCTAGAGCCCACAAGCCACAACTACTGAGCCCGTGTGCCACAGCTCCTGAAGCCCATGTGCCTAGAGCCCATGTTCCACAGCAAGAGAAGCCACCGCAATGAGAAGCCCACGCACCACAACAAAGAGTAGCCCCTGCTCGCCACAACTAGAGAAAGCCTGCGCACAGCAATGAAGACCCAATGCAGCCAAAATTAAATAAAAATAAAATAAATAAATTTATATAAAAAAAAGAAATTCACCAGCAAAGATTAAAAAGCATTTGCTTCGTGATTCCAATTTGTTATTGGTCCAAGAGCCTATTTCAGAAGTAAGTGAAACTTAAATTTCACCCCATCCACCCACAGCTCGCACTGCTGGAAGAGCAGGACTGAGCATAATACATGACTCTCAGAATGCAGCCAGCCTGTCCACCTAAGACCTGGGAGAGATTCATTCAACGGAAGTTTACTGAGTGCCCAACTATGTGTCCAGTTCTGTTCCAGGGGCTGTGGATTTAGTAGGGAGTGAGAGCCAAGGTCCCTGAACTCACAAAGCTTGGAAGTGATTTATTATCTAACTAGTATGTCAGATAAGGACAAAAAGACACAGGATGTGCACACGGAGGGGTGGAGTTACAAAAAGAAGAAAGGGAAGTTGCCCGTAGACGTGAGAAAGTCCCAAAGAGGTTTCATCTGTTTTTGCCCAGGCAGTAGCCAGGGCCTTAGTTTTCTATGTGATCCTGGACGCTTCAACCCTACAGTAGTTTGCATAAAATTTCTAGGAGCCCTGCCAGGGGAGAATATACACAGCTTAAGTCTAATCTGTACACTCAATTACCTTGTCCCTTGAAACTGTCTCCCAGGCCCCTTTTGGTGTCTGTGCGTCGCTTCCTGACCTCTGATGGACAACGCCATCCCACCCCCCGACCCCTGTAGATAACTGGCTGTGACCCTGCATAACTCATTGACAAACCGGTGGGACACTCAGGACCCTCACCTCTAAAATGAGGGGGCAGCAGAACAATTGTTCTTTTAAGTCCTTTCTAGTTCGAAGATCTAGTGACTCCCTAAATTAAAACTTAAAGTAACTCTATATTCTTTTCTTCTATTTTTGAATTTTAAGAAGTAGGAAAGAAAAGTACCAATAAGTTATTGTTTGATCTCAGAAGCAGGCTACTAACACCAACCTGATTCTGGAAATAATATAAAAGAATTATAATTTAAAACCTCAGCGAGAGGGAATGATAAAAACTCTTGGGATATATCGTGAAGCTTCTATGTCTGAACCATACGGAGAAGCAAGCATCTTACCTGTAGGGACATCTCGATCAACATTAGTAACTTCTTGATTCCTATCCACACCTTCTTCCCTTTGACTTGCTGTGCAATTGTGGTGCGTTCTTTATCCCTGAAGTTGCCCAACAGCTACAAAAACAACAAAAAAAAACGAAAGCACTTCTGTAAGTGCATCAACAACATTAGTTAATTCCCACATTTACCCTTAAAAGAACAGTGATAAGAACTACCTAACTGGTTCAAGCTGACAGAATTCTCTCATATTTTAAAATCTAACCTGACTTGCCTGAGATCCATTAGCTGCAATCATGAAAATGAAAACTGGTATCCTAAGCTCTGTTTTCTTACGGACCTTGATTATAATTTAGAGATATATTTGCTGGGGGAAAAATAGCTCCAATCCATAATAAATATCAGTTAAAATTTTTAACATTCCTTTCTAGGAATAATCTGTTATGTGTCAAAGCAGACTAAATTTAATTCTCTTACTCAACCCCAGCACAAAAACTGCTCAAACAGGTAAGCTGGAAACATTTATCATATAGATAGTTTCTATTTTGTTGGGAATATGCCCCAATTGTATGGGTCTTGAGGATTTTAAGAAGCCTTCCTGGGCTTCCCTGGTGGCGCAGTGGTTGAGAGTCTGCCTGCCGGTGCAGGGGACACGGGTTCGTGCCCCAGTCCGGGAGGATCCCACATGCCGCGGAGCGGCTGGGCCCGTGAGCCATGGCCGCTGAGCCTGCGCATCTGGAGCCTGTGCTCCGCGACGGGAAAGGCCACAACAGTGAGAGGCCCGCGTACCGCAAAAAAAAAAAAACAAACAAAAAGAAGCCTTCCTGACTCACTGCTGAACAAGTCACTAGATAATATTTTCTAACACCTCATCAAGTCATTTGTGCACATTGATATTAATCAAAAGTTTAATAAAGGATATATATTTTTTAAAATTAAAGACTATGTTATCCTCAAAAAAATATTTCCACATTATGAACTTGTTAATAAAGGGGTTGCTTTTACTTCTATAGCTTTTTTCAAGTTTCTAAGGCTTTAACCATTGCTCCAATTTATTAAATGCAAGTAAATGGGCTGAAAGCAACTATGAATAACTGAATTTTCTATTTCTTGATTACTCTCCTCCCTCGCCCCATTCCAAGTTTCTGGTCCATGTAATCTATATGCATTAGTGATGCTGGGCACAAAGTAATTCACTCCTGGCAGTTTGTATGCTGCTTCCACCAAGGAATGAGGAATTACTTCACTCTCACTTATATTTATCTCTTCTTCCTCTAATTCCTGAAAGTGACTGCAGGTGTATCCCAGGTTCCGTGTTCTAGGTTAACATAGAAACTAAACACCAGGTGCGATGTCTGGGGCACCCTTAGCATTAATCCAGCCTCAATTCCTTTCTTTGAACGGTGTGCACTCCACTGGCTCATTCTCACCTCCAAAGCCTCTAGCAGCTGCTCTCCTGTGGCAATGCTGGGCACATGGATGGTGGTGCTGAAGGCGTTAAGCATTTCCATCTCCTGAAGGACATCTTTGCGGCTCGTGGTCCCAATGATAAGAAGCTTGCGGCCCTGATCATAGGGAGAAAATGTGTTAAAACACATGCGAAACGACTGATTAGGAAACTAGAGTAAGCCTGAACAATATCCATTTATTTAATCGCAGAAATGCAAATGATTAGGCAAAAGAGAAGGAAAAAAATTCAGAATTGTCCTCTTGAAAACCCTTCTTTTTGGGGCCGTGCTGCGCGGCATGTGGGATCTTAGTTCCTGCCTGCAGTGGAAGCGCAGAGTCTTAACCACTAGACCGCCAAGGAAGTCCCTTGAAAATCTTAAAAAAATGTATCAACAACATGATTCAGAAAGAGCAACACTTTCTTCAGCACGTGGTTCAGAAAGAGGCAACTGTTCTTTCTCCTTATCCATATCAATAACATCATCGATCAGTAAATCAGGAAGATACACAAACCAAACAGCAAGATACCTGAGTATATGTTTGTAATTCATTTTTCACAGCCAACATAGTATCAATATATGTATGGTTGGGAAAAAAATGAAATGAATGAATGGAAACCCCATGCCACCCACTTAGCAAGGCTTTATTACGGTTTTTAGGAGAGGTAGGATAATAATAATAGCTTACATTTATGCAGCAGTTAACTGTGAAAGGCATGGTGCCAAGTGCTTTACATAATTGTCTCACTTAATATCTTTAATTTCTTTTTAATTTTTAACCCCAAAATATACAAGGCATGTTAAAACTATAGCAGGCCTAGGCCACCATTCCTGATTCCCTCTCTCCAGAAGCAACCATTTTCTACTCTCTTAGTTTCTTTTCTTGTATTTACTTCCTTATCTTTAAATAACAATGGTACACTATTATTTTGATTTTTCTTTTCAGCTCTAAATATTATTTCCTGAATTCCTATTATGGAAGAGGGAGAGTTAATATTAATTTTGCACAGCCCCCCACCCCAATATGTCCTTTTTCTCATCCTTCCAATTATTTCACAGTCTTTAGTTAAATCTATATTCAGTATTTATTATGATTATATAAATATGATTTACAGCTAAGCCATGTAGTGTACTATTAAATTTCCTTTCTTGGGCAACATTTTGTTTTTATTAGAGTTAATAATTGCCATTCCCCCCCCAACCCCTTTGCTTAGTTTATCAAATACTTACCACAAGTTCATCCCAAACAAATACAGACACGGATATCATACCAATATGTTCACACATGTTAGGGAATTTTAAAGTTTTGGCTGTTTTTTCTCAAAGACATTCCCCTCCTGGAGTCCTCTGTTCTCAAAGTTCAATCTGAACTGACTGTTCTCTAGGCCTGCTGCACAGCTGTAGCCCTAGAACTTTCTTCTCTCCTCTGTTAGATCCCCTGTCTCCTCACCTTCCTTTGTTTTTTCATTTATTCTCTCTTTCCATGGTACATATACTTCAAAAGCTTCCTGAGAAAGGGTGTATGGGAGGTAAAAATTTTAAGACCTGGAAATGCCTTTATTCCACCCTTAATACTGTACACTTTATACTTGATAGTTTGGCTAGGTATAGAGAACAAGGTTAGAAACAATTTTCCCCACAGAATTTTCAAGGCATTGTTCTATTGTCTTTTAATTTTCAGTATTGCTGACTAGAAGACTGATGCCATTCTGATTTTCTGACTCATTGTTTCTAACTTTTAAAAATAAATACAATTTTAAAAGAATCTTTTCTTTATCCGTATGTTCTATAAGTTATGAACCTTGAGATAAGTCACTCTTTCTTGTTTACTGAATGTTTCTTTTTTTTAAAAATTACATCCTATTATATTTCATGGATACTACCTTTTAGATCTCTGTGAATACTACACATTTTAAAAAATGTTTTCTTCTTTTCTCTGCTTTGTCTCCTGTGAGTTCCTTTTTCTTTTCTTTCCTTTTTTTTTTTTCTTATTTGTTCATTGGTGGTTTTCTTCAAGTGTCTGGTGATTGTTGGATTACTATTCATACTTAAGAGTTGAACTAGTGACTGGAAGCTCTGAGAGCTTCATGATAGGATGATAAGACTTGGCTGATTACTGGGCGTCTCTCAAAGGTCAGGATGTGTACATTTTCCCCGGAGAATCTTCCAGTCTCCTTCCTGAGGGTTATGGAGACTAGTTCCCAACATACTGCATGGGAGTCGATGGGGGAAGGAGTCTGGGTACCTCACCACTCAATATGGAGACTTCCATTTACTCCTATTTGCAGTATGGCACCTCTTTAGATCAATCTCTCATTCAGTGTCCATTATAATCCTAAGAATTAAGTATGAGCATTATCTCTATTTTACTGATGAAGCTACTGAGTCTTATAGATTTAACTAATTTGTTCACGGTCTAATAACTAATAAATGATGGAGCCAGGAATGGAAACCAGATCCAGAATCCAAAATTGTATACTGCCTTTTTTCACGAAGAAAAACACGTTTTAAAAATGTTTACTCAGAAAACAGAAGAGGAATCGATTTTAAACTATGCCACTAGATTTATGATACACACTCATTCCACAGATAAGCCTTTAATACAATTAAACCTTTCACAGGTCTTAGAAGCCAGGGCATTAAAATAAATGAGAAAATTTAAAAATTATGTGAAAATTAAATTAAATGTAGGAAAAGATTTTAAGAAATTGAAGATCAGATGCCAAAACAATTTCAATTGGGGTTTTGTAAATATTAAACCACTATTGCTAATAAGGTGTGCTAGCCTTCCTCAGTCTTACTGATTGCTTTTGTCCATCTGTTGTGCCAAGAATGGATGATGCACCAACATAAACAAAGGCCTACCAAAGAAACAAGGTTGAGGCTTTCTGGTATAATTAGTAATTGGCATACCAAATGCCTGTGCAAAGACTGTGAGAGAGAAGTATACCTCTGAAGTATACACTTAAAGGGTAATCATTGTTATTATTCAAGAAACCCACTAGCTAAAAATCAAACACATTGTCAACAGACCTTTACCAAGCTCCTGGATGAATACGGAACAGACCTTGTATATACAGAGAGACAGATACAAAACAGATCATTATAATACAATACGGAAAGGTAGAGGTATTGCACATAGAATGTCATGGTAGAGGGAAGAAACGTGTGGCAGAGAAACATCTTCTTTTTCTCTGGAGGAGACAATATCTGAACTGAGTCTTAAGGAGTGAGTGGGGTGATTAGGAGACGAAGGGGAAGGACATCCAAGCCAGAAGGAGCAGAAACAGATAAATCCAAAGGCAAAAAAACAAAAACAAAAACTGGGGTGCTGGGGTAATTACGAACACATAAAGACATATAAGCTTCTACTATGTAACAGAAAAGTGGTGCATTTACACTCGAACTATTTTTCAACTATTTTAAAATTCTGTTTGTAAACTGAGGAACATATCCTTGAAGGCTCATAGATGCCAAAAGCCACACAGGCTGGTATATCTTCATTACAATTAAAGATAACTGTTACTTTGCTTTTTTCCTTAGGTTTTTAATGTTCCAGAGTCCATAATTCAAACCCCCTCATCTTGCCCCTCTCTTACAGAGGACAACACTGGCCCTAGAAGAATGGCTTCTTACCCATTCCCAAAGGCTGGAATTGCCATTTTCCTAGTGAAACTTTGTCTTATGTTACCAGTGACTATGCTCTCCAGAGTGTTAAGACTGGGAAATGTAGAGCAACTTATAATGGAGATGTTAACTTATGTTCTGCTTTTCTTCTTGTTTAACAAGACTGCAAACACTGCAGAGAGGTCATGACCCAGGGAAGCTCAGGCCTTGACTTGCTGGCATCATCCTTAAGAAAACACTGAAAACGTTACCAAATAATTAAATTGTGCTGGGTCATTCTGTATATTAATTAGTGGTAATACTCGTGAGGACGCTTTACCATGAAAAACCAGCTCTGAATATATTATCATAAATCACACTGGAGAACATTTTGGAGAAAAAGTTGCCAGCAGCATGAAATGAGAAGGCCAGCTTTAAAAATAAAAGTAGAGCTTAACCCAGAAAGAGAAATCCAACTACTAGTGGCTACTAGTCTGAGTCTATAACGCCAAAACATGCCCCTTGATGGAAAGAAAAAAAGCTGAGCGACAACTTACTTGGAAAAAATTGTTCCCAGCATACTCTTCACTGAGATTTTCTAGTCCTGATGCAATAAAGAAAAGGCCTAAATAAAACGACTATCTGCCAATCGGATTATGATAAACATTGTTCCAAGGTTAAATAAGTATTAGTTAACTAATTCTTAGTACCATAAGAAGCAACTCAGGTGAAAACATTACCATGAAAAAGGCAGGGCTCAGTCAGGTGTTGATCCTTCAGAAAAACCACTTCTTTACATGATGAAGAATGAGCCAAGTACTAAGCAGTATCTAAGCCTTTTGCCACACAAAGGACTAACCAGATAATCCACACCCTTTCATAGGTCCTCCCCATTGATTGGCCCCAATAAACTGATTTGCAACAAAAGTTCATGTGGAAGAAAGCTTTTTTTCCCTCCCTTAAATAAAAATGCCACCAATATAATACTGCAGTGAAATGGAAGGGCTGATTTTAACCTGCTAACAAAAGTAAAGTCAGTTATGCAGTAAAGAAAGGCCAATTATTTCCATATCATTCAATGCTGAGCAAGGGCAATACACCCTTGCTAAGAAGAATGAACCGTGAACAACTGGAAACCCTGAAATGGATTAAGAAGTGAGTGTGCCGGGGGCCTTAAACTTTATTTTCTCGTTGTAAGAATTTGAGGCTTTTGTAAACAAAAGTGAAATTTTTCAGAATTCAGAATTTATAAGCCAAGTTAAAGATAAAATAGGTTAGTTGATCAGACCATTAACATGAATTGACTCTGTTCAGGTATTTATGGAATTATGAGATTCAGTTTGTGCCTCTCAAGTGAGTACAATCTGGCTGGGGAGACCGAGTAAATATTCAGGGACCACTGCCAAGCAACACACCAGCAAACACCAATGTATAACGGCTGAGGGGACACAGCTGATGGGCACAGCTTCACTGGCATGGGGTCATCCGGGAAGATTCCTACAGTATCATAGAGACACTGATGAAGAGGAGGCCCTGGAGGAGAAGGGACAGGCCTTCCATGCTCCTAATTCCCATGTGGGTGGTGGAGGCAGCTGAGCCAGAGCCCTCAGGGCTGAAAACGAAGTCTTTTTAGAGAGATGGGGAGTAGGCAGCGGACAAAAGGAAGACTCAGAATGCCAAACTAGAAAGGAGATTTAGTATAAAAAGCAACAGGAAACTAAAGAAGGTGCTGGAGGAGGAAGAACTGTGATGACGAGAAAGATGATCCCAGCAGCTTCATGCCGGGCAGTCCAGCAGCCTGTGAGGGGGCTGCTGTGGGAAAGACGGCTCTGAGAAAGGGTCTCAGAGTGAGCGCGCCTGGGAAGGGTCGGCGCCTCATCATCAGTGATGCACACACGTGCCTTCCATTTCAACGCAAGCCCAGGGTGGGCAGAAAGCAAGGGAGGAGAGGCAAGTCCCCTGATGGACAGGTGGCTTGGTACCATACAAAAAGTACAGGCTCCACCATTCATAGCTGAGTGATTTGGGCTAGATTACTGAACTTCTCAGCACCTGTTTCATCCTTAACCATAAAAACGGGATTAAAAATCCTACCTACTTGTCAGAGTAGAACATGAGGTGAGAATGTGTGGGAGAGGGAGGCCTTTGCCATCACTGTCAGAGGAGGCAGGAGTGAAAGGAAGTGAGTGCTTGAACGATGGTCTTGAGAGGAACCTGAAAAACTGTCCTCTGCCTGGGATGTCAGGAATCTATGACATCGGGCTGGGTGGGCGAGCAGTGGGGCACCTGAGAATTCCTCTCTTCCCAACAATGCACGGCACTGGCCGCAAACGATGCCAAGAGAGTGCATTCTCCCAGAAGGCCAAGATTCACTCTGCGTTAGGGGGAGATGAGCGCGCCGATCTTCAGCTTAACGACAGTTAGTCAAGGCCCAGACGAGGCCTGAAGCTAAAGATCAAACGCCCCTCAGAAGCAGCCGTGACAGCAGGTTGAGGGTGAGGGGCCTCGGTGAGAGGCAGGGACTCTGAGGAAGAAATCAGCTCAGGGCAGAGGATGTGAAGCTTTTCTGGTAAGAGGTGCTTCAGTTTGTCACACTAGCTTCATTCTTGAAATGGGAGTAATGTCTGATATTTTAACTTAGTTTGTTATTATTCAGTGCAGATTAAATAAAAAATTCTATCCACCATAGAGCTTATACAACTTTACCACTGCATTTACTTGCAAGTCTGAATCTTGTTTCTAGCTTGTCAGCTCCCTGGGGGCGGGGCCATGTTTTATTCATCTCTGTCCTTGCAGGTCTTTAGCACAGCATGCCTGGCACACAGAAGATACTCTGATGTTCCCTCTACCTAGAATGCTCTTCCCTTATACATCCACATGGTTCTCTGCCTCAAAGTCAGGGCTCTGCTCCGGTGTCACCTTTCCCACAAGGCCCACCCCCCCCCCCCCACTTCATCTCCCTTTATCCTGCTCTTTCCCCCCACATTAGGATCACCTCTTAACATACTATATACTTTACTCATTTACTGTCTTTACTTATATATTCTATTTATTGCTGGTCTTCCCTCATAAGGACAGGACTTGTGCCTGTTTGGTTTCACTGATGGATCCAGGGCTAGCATAGTGCCTTGAACATAGTGACAGGTTGATACATTTGTGTTGAATGAATGAATGGTGATCTCAGTGTAGGTTTCAAGGGCTGCAGATCACTCCTTCCTTGTTACACGTCTCTTCTGGCCCTGAATAATGCACACTATACCAAATGTTCAACAGGAAAATAACTACCATTTCAGAGTCTATACATCTGAGCCCCAAGATAACAAGTCAACAAGTTTTAAAGAAAACAATCCAGAATGATCAGCATGTATGCTTCATTTACAACATAACTAGATGCAAAGGATGTCATACCGCTTTCTTTTAGCTAATCAATTGATCGTCAATAGTTAAGCTATTCATAACTATTCATAATACAGACTTCTCTGACAGAGAAAAGATAAGACTCATTAGAAGCCATTAATTTAAGCTAGCGAGATAACTATCATTAAGCATCTCCTACAACTCTTGGTTTCCCCAAATCAAGGGAAAAATTTGACTACTATTAAAAACAACCAGAAGTCTGGACAGCGAAAGGAGAGGAATGGGGCCTCTTTGCATATCCTGCATGCATTTGATTTCTCACGCTCAAACGTCTGTAACTTCTTTTTTTGGTAGTTAAATGTTTAAGTTGAATACCAAAGGAAGGATGTTTCAAATAAATCATGTTACAACTAGGCAGACAACTACATTGAAACTCTCCATTAGATTTTACCCTGAAGCAAATTCTTGGCCTACTGTCTTTGTAACCATCCTCCTGGTGCTGTAGGCAGGACAGAGGACAATAAAGAGGGGGAATTCATAATACATATTGAATATGAAATGAGGAACTTCACCCCAAGTAATTTTTTAAAATTACTATAGGCAAGAGCAGACCACTCTGAGATATTAAAGAATATTCTAGTACCAGTTTGTGAAAAAGACATGGAATCATCAGATTTTATACTCGGAGCAGCTCTGAAAGCTTGCCTAGTTCTCTCCTCCTCCCTCTCCTCTCCTGGCTATTTTGTAGGTGAGAAACGGGGGTAAGATTTTACATCCAGGGAGGGAGCTGAAACCAGAGTTCAGGCCTCACCGATATTCCCACTATGCTTTGCTGTCCACTCTTTTTTTTTTTTTTTTTTTGCGGTACGCGGGCCTCTCACTGTTGTGGCCTCTCCCATCGCGGAGCACAGGCTCTGGACGCGCAGGCCCAGCGGCCATGGCTCACAGGCCCAGCCGCTCCGCGGCATGTGGGATCCTCCCGGACCAGGGCACAAACCCGTGTCCCCTGCATCAGCAGGCGGACTCTCAACCACTGAGCCACCAGGGAAGCCCTGCTGTCCATTCTTATTTGTGTAATTTTTAACTTATATCAGCAATGGCTGATCTCTTAATTATGAGTTAGATATATCACCTAGAAATTACGACCTCTGAGCTCTTAGGAGAAAAGGTTAAATAAATTAAGAAAATAAAGACGTACTGATGTACGGTATTCTTAGTGCCCAGTTTTGTAGGTGCTCTCTCATTAGAAACGTAACTAAGATGATCACTGACTCATCAGCAAATCCAAACTCTTCCACCTGGCACCCACAGTACACTTTCCCTCCCTCCCTCCGCTTTTAGCTGAGATGCCCAAAAATGACCCCTGTGCTCTGATCAGTTCAATTCTCTTCTTCTTTCTCATTTAACTTCTACCTCTGTGATTTTTATCCATAGCATTCCTCTTTATTAAAATGCTTTCCAGAGTTTTCTACCAGTTCGCAATTATCCCTTATGTTCAAGATATTTCAGAACTTGCCTTCTCTCCACATTCTGCCCTCCTTTAACCCTACACAACCCAGTTTGCTCCTTCAGGCTCCACCCTCTCTGAGCATGGATTCAATGTGCCCAGTAAAAACACCTCATTTATCTGGAGGCCAATTTACTGAACAATTTCAACTATCTAGAACATAGCCAAGAACCAAGATACATGCAAAATTCTCTAACTTCTAGAACTGAAAAAACACAATAAATTGAGGTTCAAGTGACTACTCACAGGTAGTACCAACTTATCCACTGGGCACAGCGGGCACAGGGGCAAGGGCCCACAAAAATATTCTAATTTCTTCTAAAATCAGAAGAAAAATAAAAGAACTTTCAGGTTGAGGAAAATGTTTTAAATTCCAACAGTTGGAAAATAAAAGTTTAACATTTTCTTTATGAAGAAAGGGATCCACGGAATTCACGACATGGCCCTGCTGGCAGGAAGCTCCTCCGCCTCTCATCAGAGTCTAGTTGCTCTCACTTTACAGACAACTCAAGGGTCCTGGAGGTTGCCTTTCTTAGCTCACAGCTAAGAAGCAGCAAATTAGACGAGGGGGAATTGTCAGAGGCAGGCAGACTGACACAACTGACTTGAATTCCTCAAGTAAAAGCTGATAGCAAAACCATTAAAAACAAGAAAAAGTACAACAAACTCAAAAAAACAGGGCACACTAGGTCTACTTAATGACTCCCAGGGCAGAGTCCTCTACATTCCAATAGTTCTTGCATAATCGCCATGTGATTATGGTTTGTAATGAAGATCCTTATTCATTGACGTAGTGTTTATAATACTTTGCTTCAGACACCAAAGATGTATGTAGCATTTCTTTCCTTTTTAAAAAGGCTAAAGTATAACAGTAATTAATATTTAAAGAGGTTCAGCTTCAGTCATTTCGGAAAAATGAAGCCTTTGATTTCTTACTAATTCCTATTTTTCCCTCCAGTGAAACTGAAGATGCCATATGAAGCCTAAGATAAGTAACTGTACACAAAACGTATCCTTAAATTCCCAAGTATCAGTTAGTATGTAAATAATAAAAATGTGCTAGTTCTGGCGCAGGCATATCCTTCACCATCTCTGCCCACTGCTGCAGAGCTGGAATTCCTCAGCACAGCATAATGGTCCTGATCAATCTCCCTTTTACTCATCTTTCAAGACCAGGATCAAGAACTACTATTTGTGAAATACTTGCAGATTTTCTTGGGTAAAATGGACCATACTTTCCTCCATAGTCCACTGGAACCCACATAAGTTATAAAACTTAACTATTTACATCATCATGTTTACACATCTTTCTCCCTCACTGGATTGTGTCAGGGACGCTAGTTGGCCTGCATACAAAGAAGAAAATAAATACCCCTCCTAGGTGGATGAATTAGAAAAAAGCAGTCATCTAGGTATATGTAGCCACCCTTGTCCCCATCTCCTAAAGCCCCAGCACCTTATATGAGTAAAAAGGCACCCCTTTTCCTCTTCCTCAGGCTAGGGTTGCCAGATAAAGCCCTGAGTATAGGTATGTCCCAAACAATGCATGGGATATACTTACACTAAAACATTATTTGGTGACTTTCTGAAATTCAAATTTAACTTGGCATCCTATATCCTCATCTACTAAATGTGGCAACCCTACTCAGCTGGGCAGTTACAGCCCACGTCAGGGTACACGGCTCACAGGGCGACTGGAGTGTGGGCTGGATGTTAACCCCCACTTGCCAGTTGACCTTGTGCACAGCTTGTGCCCAAACTGCGCAACTGAATAGGTGGTCCTGGATTATGAGCTCTTTGAGGGCAGGTAGCATGTCTTACTCATCTTTGTTATTTCTATAGTACAGAACAAAAGTTTATGAAATGTACATCCTAATAAAAGCATATAGAAAGAAATATTTCAAACTTGCATTTCAAAAGAAATATTTTTGGATAGAAAGAAACTTCTCATCTCCTTTCCATGAAGCTTAGTAGAACTGTCACCATCTATCCTGGTCAACCTTGGTCACATTGGCATTCAACCATCGTTAAGTTCAGCCTGGAAGCACAGCACTGAGCTGAATGCCAGGTGGGTGTCCAAGGACAACCATGAGAGTCAGGAGGCACTTACATACACACTTTTACTTGCAGGACCACAGAGTATCTTACAGACCAGACCTTAAATTAAACCAGCCTTAAAGAAAAAACAAGGCTAACAAAATATATTGCATACAGACAAGCTTAGATACAAAGGTAGATTCATTTAACGGTTATTGTTAGTCAAGCAGCAACTTAGTTGCAAAGGACTGGAATTTTGACAGTTATACTGCTGAGTTAAAAATAAAAATGACTGGGCTTCCTTGGTGGCGCAGTGGTTGAGAGTCCGCCTGCTGATGCAGGGAACACGGGTTCGTGCCCCCATCTGGGAGGATCCCACATGCTAGGCCTGTGAGCCATGGCTGCTGAGCCTGCGCGTCCGGAGCCTGTGCTCTGCAACGGGAGAGGCCACAAAAGTGAGAGGCCCGCGTACCACACACACACACAAAATAAAAAATAAAAACGACCGTATACACATTAAGTTTTTATTTTTCCTGATTATAAAGTAACAAATGCTTATTGTAGAAAATGTATAAAATGTAAGAAATAATAAAGCAGAAAAACCCACCTACAATCTACCATCTAAGAGCAGCTGTCTTTAAGATGGAGAAATAATAGAACTTCCTTTAACTTTTATTTTTCTCTTCATTCTTTTCAAAAATTCCTTTTTTGTACATTTTAAAATGAACATCAGCTAATAGAATAATAAATGCATTAAAATATTGGGAGGATGAGCTCAAACTTTATTTTCAAAATTTTGAGGCAATCACAGAAAACAATTTTGGCATATTTCCTCCAGTCCTTTTTTCTTCATAACTGAAATCACACTTAGAGAATAACTGAGGATTAAGTGGAAGGTGATTTGATCCTTAGGCAGGCAGTTTCTGACACGGGCCCACTTTATATAGATAATGGATCACTAGCAGGGCGGCCACCAAGCTTTTCATCTCCCTGCTCTGGCTGGTATTTCTCCCTGTCCTCCCTTCCCATTATTACTCCTTACTTGGGGAACTGGCACCCTTCTTCCACCTGCTCCAGGGCTGGCCCCAGCAGGGTCTGTAGGAGCCCGATGGCTGGCAGCTAGAGGGAAAGGAAGCTGTCATTCCTGCTGACATTTCTAGGGCTGGCTTCTTCCGCAGCAGCCACCTGGAGCCTAGCTCCTTTGATATGGGTTGGTTACTTTGTTGGTTTTACATATTTTTTGTGTGAGGAAAGACAGAGTCAGAATTTTCTTTACAGTGAATAATAAACTAACAATTGAGTTGTGATTTGCAGTTTACAAAGAACTATAATCAACATTTATCTTATTTAATTCTCACGATCTAAATATTAGTTAAATATTACTACTGTTCCCATTTTACTATGAGAAAACTGAGGCTCAGAAATTAAGTGACTGAATTCAAGTTCACGTCTTCTAATTCTAACTCCTGAGCTCTTATTTACGCTGCCAATGCCATTCTACACATAGACTCACCATCTTCAAGATATCCATTCAACAAATATCATCATCTATGTAGCCTAAATAGGTCTGCAAAGAGAGAGAGAGGGGAAGAGAAGAAGAGAGGAAGAGAGGGAGGAAGGAAGGGAGGAAGGAAGGAAGAGGAGAAAGGGAAGGGAGGGAGGGGGGAGGGAGGGAGGAAGGAAGGGGGGAGGAAGGAAGGGGGGGAGGAAGGAAGGAAGGAAGGGGAGGAAGAGAGAAAGAGAAAGAAAGAAGGGAAGGGAGGGTCTAGGCAGATTGTCTGGAGCTTTCCTTGTGAAAAGCACTCTTGACATTTGCCATTCCCCAATGTGAGAGGTAAGCAGGATTGTCAAGATGAAAACGTGGTTACAGACCAAGCTGTGACGTGAAAAGATCAAGGCCTTGTTCCATCTACATTCCAATAACTATCAGGAATACTGACAGATTGTTTTGGACCCTTTGTAAGGTTCCCCTTATTGGTTCTTCTCACCCAATAGTTGTTATGTCATATAGTATAAACCCTTACGGATCTTCAAAGATCTGTGTATTTGTTTTGGGGAAAGGTAGGTAGAAGAGAAACTGTGAAATGCTATCCTGTTCCACCTTGGATTAGAAAAAGAGGTGAACTTTAGTCACAAGCAACAGGTAGCTACAGGGAAAAAGGAAGGAGGGCCAGTCCCTGGAGGCTAAGGACAAGTGTAATGGGTAGTGTACTTGGGATCCCACAATGGCCACAATCCCTGGCTCTCTCTCTACTCCTCACGCTGTTGAACTCTGAAATTCCTGTTTCTACTTCATTCTCCCTTTTATAATAGGGATCTCCAATCCCCAAACCAGAGTATTTGTCTTAGGACTCAGGAAGCTTCTAAATTTCAGTGAATGGGCGATGGGGAAGCAGGGTGCCTTTACTTCTTTTTCCAGTATTGCAAATGAGAGAAGTTGAACTTGGGCATTCCAACTTGAAACACTGAACTCACTTTCCATGGAAATTTGCTATATACAGTTACATTCTTTAGTTTTCCTATCTTAAATGCTAAAGAGGTTCTGTGGACTATCTAAAGGCACCTCTTTTCTTAAAACAACAGCTGGGAAATACATTTCTAGTTCTATACAACAGCCTTAATAAAATACTAAACCCCTAAGAACTTTGAAACATTAAGAAAACAGGAAGAAACAGAATCTTAGATGTCAACCCCTAGGCTCCAAGCAATGGGAACATTCAAATCACGCAAGAGAAACATTCATCCTTTTTTAAGGATAGGACTTTATAAACTGATTCTTTACAAATGACATTCTCTGTGGAAACAGCATACTCCTACTTCTCAGTAACTCTATGCTTTTCACAATCAGGCATTAATACCTTATATCTGTGCAGCCTGCAGGTTTACACAGAACTTACATTATGTGAGTTGGCCGTCACTGTGGTAGGTAAGGAGGAATTATCTTCATTTTACAGATGAAGAAATAGACACAAAGGTATTAAGGGACTACTTCAAGACTAAAATGCCAGGGCTGTGCTAAGACTCAAACTCAGGTTTTCTGACTCCAAGTCCAATACAATGAGTAAGTTGTGCAGAGAGGATACTCATAACTAGATTCATGGCCCCATGGAACATTATGATGGTATAACCAACACTTTTCTAATGCTGATGTCAAGTCACAGTAATATATTTAAGGCAGTGAGAGGATATTTTGTCTCAGCACCATTAGCATTTTTCTATGATTAAAATTTAGATATTTAATTTTGAGCTACCTGAAAATGGTGTATGTGTGTATATATATTTATCTTATAATTTTTTGCATTAATTAATACATATTTTAGATGTGCTCTACTGAAAAACAAAACAAAAAGCCCTATTTTGAAAACATGGTTTTATTTAGCAGATATCTGCAGCAATGTTTCATGAAAGGACTCACCAAATTTCTTTCACTGTTTTTTCTTTTTTTTTTTTAACATCTTTATTGGAGTATAATTGCTTTAAAATGGTATGCTAGTTTCTGCTTTATAACAAAGTGAATCAGTTATACATATACATATGTTCCCATATCTCTTCCCTCTTGCGTCTCCCTCCCTCCTACCCTCCCTATCCCACCCCTCTAGGTGGTCACAAACCACTGAGCTGATCTCCCTGTGCTGTGCGGCTGCTTCCCACTAGCTATCTATTTTACATTTGGTAGTGTATATATGTCCATGCCACTCTTTCACTTTGTCACAGCTTACCCTTCCCCCTCCCCATATCCTCAAGTCCATTCTGTAGTAGGTCTGTGTCTTTATTCCTGTCTTACCCTTAAGTGTCCATCAACAGATGAATGGATAAAGAAGATGTGGCACATATATACAATGGAATATTACTCAGCCATAAAAAGAAACAAAATTGAGTTATTTGTAGTGAGGTGGATGGACCTAGAGTCTGTCCTACAGAGTGAGGTAAGTCAGGAAGAGAAAAACAAATACCATATGCTAACACATATATATGGAATCTAAGAAAAAAAAAAAAGGTCTTTCACTGTTTTTTGATGAACTTGAAATTGTTCTCTCTCTCTCTCTCTCTCTCTCTCTCTATATATATATATATATATATATTCAATTTACATAGAACTTTCTGAGATAACCTAGTAAGTAAAGTACACTTTTAGAGAATTTTTTAAACTATAGTAGCCATCTAACGTCACTGACTTAATAAATGAGAAAACTGGGCTACTAAACAGTCAGTCATCACACAGATTTTTTTATAAAGAAGTCCGATGCAGAAGTCACCACATCAGTGATTACAATTAATGTGTCTGGCAAAATTACTAAACCTCTCTCTTAAAGTGGTTATATATCTTCTTGAGTCATATTGTAGTCATTAGCCAGAGTTAATTTTGAACAGACAGACAGAGAGATGTTCATGCTTAGGCCTGTGTGACTTGGAATCTCTTCCATTAGTTGGTTATTTTGCTAAAGCAACCCAAAGACTGAAGAGTTGCTTAATATCACCAAGACTCCTAATAACATATCCGAAGTAAGACTGCACTGAGATGTCATATAAGGATTACAGAAAAAGCAATCTTGTAGAGAGACTGGTGATCTTAAATTAAACCCATGGAGAAACAAATATGTCTGCCTGAGTTCCCATCAGGAATTTACTAACAGTCTTATTGTTAGTTATACTCTTCCCAGCTCTAAGCCCTACTTCTTTCTTATCAGGTAATATTCCTAAGTGCCAGAGCAGTAAGGAAGTAATTTTTTCAACAACTTTATTTTTCAGCTAAAATTCTAACAACTGTCAGGTCCAAGTTCTACTTCAGTAATATTGCTATTAATTTGGAGTGATCTTCTTTTGTAAAAGTTTACAGTTTCCAAAGAGTTTTCCAGCTGGCATGCTGCGAATGAATTATAAGTGTTCTAAGATATCAATTCTCGTCAGCCCTTGGGAAGGCTGGGTGGCACTTGGCGTGGCTGCATCTCTGGCCAGCTGTGAATGGCCTCATCCACTTACCCAAGTACATCATCAGATGTTATCATTTTCTACATGCCATGATATGAAAAAGGCTGGGAAGCACTGAAGTGAAAAAGGAGTGGTTCTCCATTAGTTACAAGGTTATTCTGGTACATATGGATGAAGTCTTCCAAACTGATTTGCAAAAGTGTCAGGTAAACATTAAAGCAGTCAGGTTAATGGGCTTAACTACTCTCACACTTGTTGAGGAAACTGGAAGTCATGTCATTTTACAGCTGAGGAGTTCCTTTTCAGGCACTTTGTCTCCCAAAAAGAAAAAAAAAGAAGGTGCCAGAAGAGACCTATGAGGAAAATCATAAAGCCGCTGGTGCTGCAGTTTGCAGGAAGATTTACCTGGCCTTACTGCATTACTACTGCCTCTTCCTTGACACGAAGACTAAGGCTTTCATCCTCCTGATCCTGAAAGGCACATTCCCTTCGACTTCCATAAATCTGCAAAGCTTGAAAAGAGCCCCAGTGTCATCAAGCAAAAGAGCCGGCTTTAGGAATCTCACTGGAAGGAGGGGTGTCTTCAAGCCTCTCACTGCTAAGCCGGACATTTCCTAACACTGGACAAATTGTACGTCCAGCTCAGGGAGGGTGAACTGCAGTGGTCTTTTACCCTCCAAGCCAATTGTTAGCTTTTCACAAGAATCAGCAGGGAAGCACATGTGAAACCTCTGTGGTGATGGTGAGCACCCCCATGCCTTGTGTGACTCTGCATGTAGATGAAGCAGGCTGGGAGCTTTCTTAGCTACTGCTGCTGAGTTCTCAGAGCAGCCCTTTTCTGCGGCGTGGCTCCCTGCTGGGACAGCCCTTTTCAATTTTTCTATCCCCCCTCGATCTCTTCTCCTGCAGAACACAGGGAAACTTGATTGAAATAAAGACTTAGGGAACATGTTTTATTTTCTCCTGTTCAATCCATTTTAGAAAAGCTTTTAATTGGTTTTAAAAAGATGCTAAACAAAATGTGATGATGTTTTTCAGTCTTCATGAACTACAGATACCACTTTTTATACTTTCAAAGGGCTAATAAATCAATCATGAAATTAACTCTCCAGCTAAATTTAAAGCAAATCCACTGAATACTGGGTTCATTAAAAATCTATGCATTAACTTGGAAAAATTTAAAATTCAAAGAAAATTATCCTAGTAACTGAAATCTGACTTGAATTTTTAGTCCTACACTGAAAATCCAAGACCAAAGCAATCACAAAGGGAAAAAAGGAAGGCTTGTGAACCAGTTTTAATAAGCCAATTTACAATGAGGGAGGGGAGATGGGGGGAGGGGGAGAAGTAGAAAAAAAGAATATCTTGATACATAACAACATAGTACCCCTGAAGGGATTCTTTTATTTGAGCATGTGCACACATGCACATACAATTTTTCTATGTGAAAGCTGAATTACAACAAATGCAAAATTAAGGATTCTGTGACTGATATGATTACTGTATTGTATGCATGTACAGTTCCTCTTTTGAAAGAAAAATGCCTACAACTTTTCTGTTTTCTTGACAGTGACAAAATAATAGCTTTCTACCAGTCTATGAATCTCTACAACATTCAGATTCATATACATTTAATATTTAATTGAAAACATCTGAAAAACCTACATGATAATGGTTTGGTAAAGTGAATGCTTCTACTTTAGAATGACAAATAGTCTTGACCCTGGATCAGCCTGAAAAATTTTCCCTTATTGTCCTGAGAGAATACAAACTAATTTAAAAAAGCAAGGTGGTACAGAGAAAGCATATTTTTATTTTGTTAAATATATGCCAACTAGAAATATTTTAAATGTTACCTTCTTCTGCCACTGATTCACTTATACAGCAGGTCATCTAGCAGTCCAGGTCAGAGTCACCAAATTCTGATTAAGGACAGGCTGGTATTCTCTTAAAAGAGAATCCCCACCATTTCCAATCACTAAGGCAACTAGATCTATCTTCTACTTCTTACATGCTCCTATATCCTTCCTTTCCAATCCTTAGAGAAATTCATTCCACAGCCCTTTTTTAAGGATTCAACTCCTGTTTCTAAGATTTTTTCCAATCTGGGCCATGTATGTTGTATGCTCACTCCTTACCTCTAGCTCTGCATGGAATCCTCCTTTCATCATTTAAGCTTCTGACACTATCTATCTATGTATCTATCTATCTATGTATCTATCTATTGTAACCATTTTATCAAGATGTAACTCATATAACACACGGTTCACTGACTTAAAGTGTACAATTCAATGGTTTTTAGTAGATTGCATGGATATGTGCAACCATCACTGGAATCAATTTTAGAACATATTCATCATCCCCCAAAGAAACCCCGCACCCATTATCAGTCACCTCTCATTCTCCCTATCCACCCCTCCAGTCCTAGGCAACCACTGATCTGTTTTCTATCTCTATAGATTTGCCAGTTCTGGACATTTCATATAAATGGAATCATACAATATGTAGTTGTTTGTGACTGGCTTCTTTTGTTTAGCATGTTTTCAAGGTTCATCCATGTTATAGCATGTATTAGTACTTCATTTCTTTTAAATGCCAAATAATACTCCATTGTATGTATATACCATAGTTTATTTTACTTGATGAACATTTGGGTTGTTTCCACTTTTTGGCTATTATGAATAATGTTGCTATGAATATTCATGTACAAGCTTTTGTGTGGATATATATTTTCATTTCTTTGGGGTATATACCTTGAAATAGAATTGCTGGGTCATATGGTAACACTATCTTTAACTTTTTGAGTGCTAGACTGTTTTTCAAAGGCTGCACAATTTACCTATTCCCACCAACAGTGTATAAGGATTCTAATTTCTCCATATGCATATCAATACTTGTTATTATCTGACTTTTTGATTATGGTAATCCTAGCTGATATAAAGTGATATCTCACTGTGGCTTTGATTTGCATTTCCCTGATGGCTAATGATGTTGAGTATCTTTTTGTGTTATTGGCCATTTGAACTTTACTTATTTTTGAATGTTTTCACTTTAGTCATATCTTGCCAAATATAAACTACAGCAATACTAAATACTCAATCCCACCAAAATGAGGGGACACTCAAAAAATATTTAAAAGTTTATATATATATGTGTGTGTGTATATATATATATTTGAATAAGTTATTCATGAAGCATATCTGTATAAACCTCAGTGCCAGATGCTGTAAGATTTAAAAGCATAAGATAATGTTCCTTTCCTCAAGGGTGTTAACAATTATTTTTATAAAACAAAAAGTTATTCCTAAGTCTTTATTCAAGATTTTGCAAATCATTTGTCAATATGTTCTATTTATTTCTATTAGTATCTATTTTGGATTACAAATAATTCTCAGGGGATGTCTCTGTTTAAATCCATGTGTATAGTATTTAACAATGTAAAGGGATAAGCAGTTTAAAAAGTACCATTGAAAAATTATTCTTTCTTCTCTCAAATGGCTTGTAGCATAAATTATTTTTAGCTAAAAACCTGAATATTATAAGAAGTAAATTTTAATACCTGGGAAAAGTCTCCTAATCTTATAATTTTTTAAATGCTGATTTCATAAAAAGGATTTTTTTTGTGTGTGATATATATATTTTAAAAATTTATTTATTGGGGTTATTTTTATTCTAGAAACTTTAGATATATCTATATACATAAAAAATTTTTTTAACATCTTTATTGGAATATAATTGCTTTACAATGGTGTTAGTTTCTGCTTTATAACTATATACATATTTTTTGAAGGAATCAGAAAAGAAAAAAATTCTCACTTCTCTAATTTCAGCTTCAATATAAGCTAAAACTCCAACTCCTGGGAATAACAGTTTACAGAAAAATGATTTGAAAAAATCCTTTCACTGTGCAAATATGTAGTAAATTTTCAAGGTTGTTGTATGTTTCTTTTCACTAGTTTAGGGAAATAAAAAAAAACCCTAGAAAGTCAAGACAAGTCCTTTACCTTTAGGCCTAACACATACACACATATAATTTTAACTGTTAAATTAAATATTAGATTCACCAGCTTAACACTAAATATTTTCCACACAGCTTAGTTTATATCTCTAACTTCAAATATGAGATTCCCATACAGACATTAGATGTTTTTTTAAGTTAGTGCTTCACCCCTTTGTATCTGCCTTTGATTGGCATTTCTTCAAGGTTACAACATGCAGAATCAACCAAGAGAATTCATGTCTTATGTCATAGCCAAACATGCTCTGGCAGCCTCTACATAATTAACATATTTAACCAACCCTCATAGGTTAGTTTAAATGTGTTAACCTATCAAAATCACCAGTCTCCAACAGCCACATGAGTAAAAACTACAACCACATGAACCAAGGTTCTGGCTATAAACTCACTCTTCAAAACTGCCACATTACACAAGAAAAATAACTCAAGCTCATCCTTAAAAACTAAAAACAAAACAAAACTCCCTACAGGATGTAAATTACCCCAAATACAAATTCTTAGGAAAACTTATGAAACGAAAAACAAAACAAATGGGAACATGTGTTTAATCCCTTCTACATTACTATCATGTATTAATATCTCTCATGGGAAACGGAGGGAAGTAGGGATGTGTAATATGGTGGTGAAGTTATAAAGCAACACAGAATACTAACTGAAACTGGGATTTTGAGATCTTCAGAAAAAGAACAGAAAATTTCTCTGATTAAGAAAACTGATTAAGAAAATCATTTACCTTAAGGCAGAAGGCCAGACCAGACAACCTTTCAAAATCTCTTCAACAAGAAAATTTTATATGTTTATGATAATCTGCTTATTTAGAGAGTGCACCGTTGTATAATTTACTGGAGAAACTCTGTGAAAATGTTCCTTATATTATTTTTACCTGAGGAGGCGCCTTTTTCAGTAACACAAGAAGAGCCTGTAATACCAGATTAGAAAATCGAGGGCCAATAGGGACATAATCTGGAAGAGAAACATTGCTATGTTTAGGGATTCGATATACATATGCACATATTCCAAACATTCTGATTTTTCTGCATAAAGAGTCCTGGGGGGTGGTGGTGGGATGAACTGGGAGATTGGGATTGACATATATACACCAATATGTATAAAATTGATAATCAATAAGAACCTGCTGTATAAAAATAAGATAAAATAAAATTCCAAAAAAAAAGAGTAAACACAGTCCTAAATAACAGTCATGCAACTAACGATAACAAGACAAAATATCTACAGTAACTTAAATGCTTAAAATAGTACGTAAGAACTCTTATCTGTAAATTTTTAAAAAAGCGTCTAAATATCCATTTTGAGTTCATGTAGACATCTCTGTCTGATATTCAGAGACAGGTTTTTTTTTTTAAAAGAGGAAAAAAAAAATCCCCAGGAGTATTTACTAAACATTTCCAAGAAGTTACTGCAAGCCATGGTAATACAGTGAGTACGCAGGCAACAAAACATGATACTAGAAAATGGGTAGAGGGGGAAATGGCAAGTAATAATAATGTAAGTAAGGTACTTCAATACAACTGAAATGATGGTAAAGCCACTAAGATTGGTCCACAGATGGTGAAGAACAGTGAACTTCTCAAATAACTTTCTACCTGTTAAAACTTCTACCCATCCTTCAAGATTCGACACTAATGCCACCCGCTTTGCTTTCTCTGCATGTTGCACATGCACCCTTGCCCTGTGCTTAGAGCTGCCTTCAGGCATCAGCCCTCTGAAGTCAAAAGTGATCCTCCCCTTTCTGAATATCCAGAACACATGGCACATTCTACTTTGTATTAATTTTTGCCAATGTATGTCATAATGACAGCATCTTACTACTTATTTTTCTGAAACCCTAATAATTCTAGCACAGTGGTAAGGGCTCAGCAAATGCTTACTGAATAAATGAACAAATAAGTACGGATAATAACTATTCATACAAGTGAAAATATACTCAGAGGGCACACATTCCTGACATAGTACTGTTGCTATGACCACACATCTCAATTGTGTTTAGATAAAGGACTTTACACAGAGCTATGAGTATGTGCCTAAAAGCTTTTAAAGAAATAATCCCAGAAACTGAGCTGAAGTGTATCAAAAATAGCAGACCCAAAACCCAGGTCACTAGATAAAACTATTGATTTAAGAAGACCTCATAGATATACCTGCTTTGCTTTGTAATAAACATTGCCTTAGGAAACAGGAAAATAAAGAAGTAATAGAGGATGTAACCCAAGTCTGAAAATCATGGGAAAAATGTAGTAAGAACAGTTAATGTGAAATCATTACTACACCATTATGGACCCCTTAATGAAGAAGGGGTTAGTTAACCAGGTGTTGGCAGTATTTTCAGATATTTATTAAGTTACCAGGTAGGTTCAATTTCAATCAAGTTTATTATAGCATCCTGAGCCATTGTTACAATGAATTTATTCCAGATTTATCTATTTTTTTGCAATGAAATAAAATGTAAGAGTAATAACACTGTTCTGGCATTTATTTGTAGAATACATCTTATGAGCTGAGTACAGGGACTGTTTTATTCATCTTTGTGTTCTGTAGGAGTGCACTTAAACGTAGGAGATGTTTAATAGGTATTTTAAAAAATTACTGTAGAGCAATTTTAACTTTCAGAATGTTTTCAACTTTCACAATATTATCTCATTTTTGTCTTTACAATTACTCTGTGGGATAAGTAAGGAAGAGAATACAGTCTCTTTTTTATGTGAGCAGAAACTGATGTACAAAGAGATTACAACTTCTGCCCCAAGTGTTACAGCTAACCTGTAGATTTCACTCCAGCCCTAAACCTTCTTTCCTTAGTTCTGTCAAAGTTCACAAATGGAATCCCTAAGCTACAGGCAGCTCGAAATAGTATACAGCAAATATATCCATCAACGAAAATTACTAATCATTTATTATGGGCAGAGAAATCTGTGGAAGATACAAAATAATATGAGACATGGGCCCTTATAGGAAAGCAGTTTATAATGTAGCTACGGTCATAAGGCATATTTAACATGAATACCATTGTTGACTTCAGATATAAGCGATAGCGTTATATTTCCTTATTAGACAAACAAAGGTATTTCTATTGCCCTATAGATTATAAACGCCTGTATTTTCTCTTGTAATTTGTGAGACATTAGCTGTAATGCGGCAAGGATAGTACGATGGCAAAAGTCATGACTCACCAAGCAGTCTCTCAATGTCATCCACAACCACACAACTGAGCTGGGATTTATATGCATCATCAAAAATCTAGAAGAAAGCAAAACCATTTATTATCTCACTGCCCTCCATAATTATGACAATTTCCAAGAAGATAAAATTTAGCTAATTCCTGACCAATGCTCAAACAAAACACAGTAAAACACCCAATATTTCTGACTACACAAAACTAGAATTTAATAGAGCTTCAGAACTTGAAGAGTTCTTACAATTTTAAAAAATTAATTAATTTATTTATTTTTGGCTGTGTTGGGTCTTCGTTGCTGTGTGTGTGCTTTCTCTAGTTGTGGTGAGCAGGGGCTACTCTTCGTTGAGGTGTGTGGGCTTCTCATTGCGATGACTTTTGTTGCTGTGGAGCACGGGCTCTAGGCATGCAGGCTTCAGTAGTTGTGGCTCGGGGGCTCTAGAGTGCAGTCTCAGTAGTTGTGGCGCACGGGCTTAGTTGCTCTGCGGCATGTGGGATCTTCCCGGATCAGGGATAGAACCTGGGTCCCCTGCACCGGCAGGCGGATTCTTAACCACTGCCCCATCAGGGAAGCCCAAGAGTTCTTACAATTTAAAAGGGAGGAAACTGAGGCCCAAAGCAGTTAAATGACTTGCCCAAGATGTCACAGCTGGATCACGGCTGAGCAAGGGCAGGGTAATGCTGCTTTCAGCTCTAAGAGCTGGATGTGTCACATTGGGGCGTGCTGAGGAACAGCTGGAATTAATCAACTGACAAATCCATCAAGTTTATCATAATGGTCTCTCCTATCTATGTCAGAAGCATGACTTCAGTGTTATGACTCAAGAGCTAGATGGAGCCACAGGGATGTGTAGGGTAGAACTGAATATCATTTTATTATCTATAAGAATTGTGGCCTGTCAAACAGGAATAACACAGAAAGCAGAGAATTCTGTCAACTCAAATCAGACCACAGCAACCAAAGTGTTTACAAAAGAATTAAAGCTGGTATAAAGGATCAGATAGATGCATGTTAGAACTAGACAAAAGATAACAGGACATTATCTTAAGATAACCAAAGAAATGCAAATTAAGCAAACAGTGAAGGAAGCTGTTATATGCTGGCAAGGATGTAGCAATTTCAAGCCAGACAGAAGAATTAATTTATGTATAAATTTAATGTAAGTGCTCAAGGCCTTGAGACCAGCCTTTTTGTAAATGTTGGGCATTCCTATTCCAGTGACCATAACTGGGGCTCAGTGAATCCCACTGGTGTCATCTGTAAGAATTAATTCCTGTATCCCAGCCTAATCTGATTGATAAGTAACCTCAGTGCACCAAGATGGTAACCACGCCTCTCCCAAGTTTGTTTGTAGTAGCACAATATTCCTTACTGGGTATCTTTTAACTATAGAAGATTAAGAACTAGGTATAGAAATAAAGTAAATTAAACCTAAAATATTAATCTTTTTCATATTAAGTTTAAAGACAATCTGTGAATAGTTGGTCTTTAAACTTCTGTAACAATTAACTTACCATGTTAGATTAACAGATTAGCCTTGCTAGTTCAATTTAAAATATGCAGTTGAATAATTAATTTTGATAAACTTTTATGTTGGAAGGTAAAATATAACTTTAATAGCCCTCCAAATGGTAATGGTAATCTGAGATTCACCATAGTTATATTATTAGTTTTAATTTATTACTAAGTAAATGTACTTATAGATTTACTTTGAAATTTAGAATGTTTTGTTTGTTAAACAACTGAAGTACGTCAAAGAGAAAATAAAATATTTTAAATGTGTAAATATTGTTTAAAATATTTAAAGAAATTTGTTACAAAAGTCTCTTTTTGAACTACCTTTTACTAGACTTACAAATAGAATAAAAGAAGTGGACTTAATTTATTTTTATTTATTATGTATTTATTTATTTAAATTATTTGTTTTTATTTTTGGCTGTATTGGGTCTGCGTTGCTGCGCGTGGGCTTTCTCTAGTTGCAGCGAGCAGGGGGGCTACTCTTCATTGTGTTGCGCGGGTTTCTCATTGTCGTGGCTTCTCTTGTTGCACAGCACGGGCTCTAGGCTCGTGGGCTTCAGTAGTTGTGGCGCGCAGGCTCTAGAGTGCAGGCTCAGTAGTTGTGGAGCACAGGCTTAGTTGCTCCCCGGCATGTGGGATCTTCCTGGGCCAGGGATCGAACCCGTGTCCCCTGCATTGACAGGCGGATTCTTAACCCCTGCGCCACCAGGGAAGCCCCAGGGGTGGACCTTTTTAAAGTTTAAGTTTTCTTTTGTGTTGAAATACTGGATTTTAAATTATATAATTTTAATATGTTGAATTTTAATTTTTTAGACCTCAAATTAGCTACACATGGTCTTTTCTATGCTCAAAAGTCGCCCTCAGAGATGCAAAAACAACAAAAACAAAAGCAAAATAATAACTCATGTTGACAATCTAGATGGTAAGTTCCTCCCCAACATACTGTGTATATATATATATTTTTTTTCTTTTTTTTCTATATTATTTAAGGTAGGAATTGTCTTCCTCAGTATTATGTTTTCAGGGTCTGATGCCTCACTGGTGCCTAATAAATGTTTGCTGTATGCATGCATGAAAGAATGCCTCTGTTGCTTTCCTTTGCACCATCCCCCATACCCCACAGTCACCCTCCCACATTGTATCAAAATCTCACCTAGCCTTTCGTCCTTAGCTACCTGTCTCCTCACTGGACTGTGAGGTGGAAAAAGAACTTTATTCATGTTATCCTCAGTACCCAGCATAGAAGAGTATTTAGTAATAATATTTGCTCAGTGGATTCAATGGTTGAAACAACACAAGTTCTAATTCCATCTTGCCGTAAGTCACTTGTTTCTCTTCTCCTTTGGTATAGCATTTTGTGTATTGTGTATATATTAACGGATTCATTGTATTCTTCCCTATATTACACTAGATTTTAAGCCCTGTGAAGGCAAGTACTATTGTATTTATCTCTGTATCCACATCACTTCATATAATGCCTTATCAGAAAGTAATCAATAAATATTTACTGAAGGAATAAATTTAAATTTATGCATTAAATTCAAGTAGAAATACCAAGTAAGTAGTTGGAGATGTAAGATTGAAGTCAGGGTATGGACATCACCCTCAGGGCAATGACTGCTGAAACCATGAGAGAGGCATGTGATCTTCAAGGAGAAATGGTAGAACTAGAAGAATAAAGAGCTAAGGCCTGAATCTTGGAGTGTTGTTCTATGCATTCATTCAACAAATATTTTTGAATTCCTATTATGTGTCAAGCACTAATGAAGGCAATGGAAAGAGTAATGAGTAAGGTCACATGTAACTATAATAAAGCATGGCATCACGATGTTAGAGGAAATACAAGATGATGTGCTGGTATACAGCACGGGAGCGGTGGTAGTCCTTGGGGATACCCTACACATCCTGGTTCTCTCTCTGGCACATGGTAGGATTATACTTCCTTACCCCCTCTTAAGTTAGGGATGATTACGGGGTTTGCTTTGGGTAGTAAAATGTGAGTACAGAGTATATCACTTTCTGAAAGGAGCTTTAAGAGCCACTGCTTGATTCATCATACATCCTTTATCCTGCCTTGGCTATCATGGAATCGCATGTGAGATGGAGTCTCTATTACCTATTAGCTTGAATCTCTGAGAAACTATGGCAGAGCTTCCCCTCTGAGTCATGACGGACAAGTAATGTGGGCAAGAAATAAACTTTGTTGTGTTAAGCCCCTGAGATTTTCAGCGTTGTTCATTATCGCAGCATAACTTAGCCTATTGTTACTGATAAGAGCTTATGGAGTCAACGATGGTCTCCTAAATTTAGGAAGTGACATTTAAGCTGAGACCTGAAGGATGAACAGTGCAGTAAAAAACAGGAAAGAAAGTGTTCTAAGCAGAGTGTACTGATTATTACGAGGCACAGAGATGAGAAAATTTAGGAGCACTGCAGGAACTAACATACAGTCAATAAGAATTAAAATGAAGAGGTGTCAGCGTTGGTGCTGTGTGTATGGGGAGTGGTGGGTGAGAGATGAAGCAGAAGAGAAATGGAAGAGACAATGGAAAAGTTTAGAAGCAGTTCCACTGTGGTTCTTTGCTCTTTTTTGAAAACTGGACCATATAGCAGCCAATGTGGTATCCTGCGAACTCCGGTGATTTTAAGAAGTCACTGAAAAAAATGCTTGGCTCTTTAAAACATTTGTTCAGAATTCTACTAAGGGCTCTGATGCAAGCATATCATTCTGTCTGACAGGCTGTAATATCGTGGATTAAAGCCACAGGGGCCCAAGACATCATGGACTGGCTACTTGCATTAGTTTTACACTTTCCCTGAATCAGCCCTTCTCCCTTCTTAAAGCTTACAGGGCTACAGGAACCTTATTCAGGACTCTGCTGGGGTCTAAGCTGATGATAAATTTATATGCAGTCTCACTAACTTATCTCAGATACTGTGATTCACAAAGCATTACAAATCACTTCACAGCTGACCACATGGGTTACCTATAACATTTTAGAAGAAAAATACCTAGAGCAGTCTTTAATTTAGTTTTTTTTACAGACAGCTCTTAATGTACTAATTACTACCACGGGGATAGGAGTACTCACAGCAAACTCTCTTAACAACATACTAACCATGACAAACGCTATGCAATTCCAGTTGTAATCTGACCAGTTTCAGTTAACTCTGCTTTAATTTAAATACACACACACACCTTTCACTTCTTACACACACATTCTTTTCCTTATGTAGTCACGAGTGTAATATAAGGTCATCACTCTTTCCCTGAATCCATGTTTCTGCCTAGTCTCCTCAGCCTCTTCCATTCTTGGCTTCCTGGCCCAATGCTAAATAAGGAGATACTCAGATTCCACTGGCAAATATATGCGTTTAGCTGCCAGACTAAAATCTAAGTGAGATATTTACATACTGAGCTGGGAAGTTCTACCATAACTTTAGGTAGATAAACCCAAAAAGTAGGAGAGGTACAAGAAGGAAAGATGAAAGAAAAGTAAAATTGTACAAACTGCCGCAGCTCGAATTGAAGAACTGAAGTGCCAAACTTGCCGTCAGTAACAGCACACAGCAAATACACAGTGCCTGCTCCAGACCAAACGCCCAAACAACATTTAGCCAGGCGGGCTGAAGCTCGGGCTACTAGTGGTATCTTACAGACTCTTTAAAAAATTAACTTAAATTTTGATCCTTTCATTTAGTAAGATGAAAGTATGATGCTCAAGTCTTTTCTTGCTGAAGAGGTTATCAGAAGGGGATCATAGAAGTTATCATGCAAAGCAGGACACTTGAAAGGTGGGAGTTGTTAATAATCATGCTGGAACAACAGGTAAAAACCATGATTGCACACAGCACATTGGAGTGTATGGTCATCCTAGTTCTATCAGGGAGTTTCCTGTAGAGCAGGTAAAATTAGCAGAATAGACGTATTCTTAGAGTCAGGTGAGAAGTCTGAAAGAGAAGGCTAAAGAAACAGAATGGAAGAACGGAAGAAAGGAAAAGTGTGGAAAAGAGTGTCAATAGTCAACAGGGAAAAAATGAGAGGTCTATTCTAGAAGATGAAGAACGTCTCTAGAAAACAGAGTTCCATAGTCTATCTCTAGCTGTGGACATAATGAGGTTGTCATCGTTAAACTCTCTGGTGCCTCCACTGTTGGGTGCAAAGGCAGGTGTAGTGGGTCATGAGAGACAACGTGGAATGTGTGGGGCCTGGGACTGCAGCAAAGGCATGCTGGAGGCCCTGTGAGAGGAGGTGTGGGGCTCCTGCTGCCAAGGGTTTAGGGGCAGGTCTGTTATGGTCCTGAAGGACACAGCAAGCTCTCAAGGCACAGAGCCCACTCCTGGAATCTTCAGACAAGCTGGGAGCCACCTGTGTGCAGGGGAGGGGCAGCAGCTGCAGACGCTGGAGTCTACACGAATACAAATGGGAACACGCCAGCATTAGCTCCATGTTAATCCCAGCCTTTCAGAATCACAAACCACAGCAAAGCGTGTACTAAGTAGATTCTGTCCTCCTTTTTCTATAACCTCTTTAGCGCTCTGAGGTAAGTGAAGCCAAATTTTCAGGTTCTTTGGGGGCTGTAAGAGCTCATCTCAGTTCTGAAGTGGCTGGCATGAAGTACCTAGTTAGTAGAAATCTGATGACAGTAGGAATCTGATGACTTAGAAAATCCCTAATGTAGTAAATCTGTCAGCAATTAGTTGAAAGAATACTCTAATCATATTTGGTAGCACATAAAAACGTAAATGAGCAAATTCAAATTGGTGCTATCAGTAATAATCTCTAGTTTCTAAAAATAACTTGGGAGCAGACCAAGCAAACATTAGTTGTCTTCTGATGAAACTGCCTCAGGAAGTGGACCTAAACTTTTGGCAAAGCACTCAAGCTTCCTGGAATGACCTTAAAATCCCTTATTTGTTCTCCCTGCTTTTCAGGAAAAATTCTTAAATTTTCACATGACATGAGCGACAGAGTGGGGTATTTTAATAATATAAAAAGTCACAAGATCTGAAAGTTAAATTCCACTATAGAGCTACATACACCATCTTCCTTTGTGTGCCGAACAGATACAAACGTCAAAAGACAGAGTGTATTAAACAAAAACAACAAGTGCTCTGTCCCCCAGCAGTACAGGGACCTGTAGTCACTTCCGGGGTGTCCACTTCTCTCAGTTAATGCATGCACAATCTTCAACAAATCAGCTACATGATATATTAGGATGTTAACCAAAAACATCCAAATTCTGTTGCTTAGTAACTGCTGTCAAAAGATCCAATTTCCAGCTCTGCTCTTTGTATGAACTAAACCATGAAAAGAGGAGGATTAGGCACCATGATTCTGTTCTGTGCAGACTACAATTTGCAGTGGGATTTACAGGAGGATATTCAAAGAAGATTATTTCTTTCTTGCAAAGCTAGTGGAAAGGAAAATTTCTTCCATTAATTTTCAGTCCTTTTAAAAACAAGACTATATTATGCTATTAATGGGTATAGTTTTATAAATCACTAATTTTCTACTTAATTTTGTTCCAACAATGTAGTCACATCGGATTGTTCTATTTCACCTCTGTACTGATTGTATACTCGGAAAGCACCAACATTAGGTAATTAGTTAAAATCAAATTCTACTGCTTTGTTCTTTTGTTCATTTAATGCCATTAATAGAACTAGTAAAATAGGGTTTTTTTTTAAGTATAGATGCAAAAATGGATAAAGGAATGAAAAATTTTAAACAGAATAAAGTTGGGGAAACAAAAATAAAATGGGGGAGAAGAGAAAGATCTGTGAACACTTCAAATATCTTAATGGAACACATAGTATCCCCCCCAGAATGTAAGGATAATACTTCATACAGACTTTGCTAGTATTGAGGAGTTTATCTATGGAGAAAGGATTTATTAAGCAGATTAAGTATAAGGTGAATTTTAAATTAATTGAGAATAAACTACTTTCATATATTTTAGCATCATCTGTATGTGAATAAGAATACCTTAGTTGCAATTAAATCTTAGATACTCATTAAAGCAAGCCCAATGGCCCTCTCTACTAACAAAAACTCATCTCTTGGTTTAAGTAATAAAATGGTATATAAAGATATTCTATGACTTAAGTGTTCAGACCACCTCTCTCTAAGAAAAATTAATGTGTTATAATATTTCTGAGTTTCACAAACTATTGCCATTGCAAAACATTTTGAAAAATCTTTAAAACTGAGGATCTAGTCATTAAAATGTAGGTGAATAAATGATTTTAATGCCAATCTTTTACCTATCAAATTTGCAAAAAATATATATATAGATTTTTAACATCTTTATTGGAGTATAATTGTTTTACAATGTTATGTTAGTTTCTGCAAAAAATATTTTAACAACATCAAGTTCGGGCAAGAGCCCAAGGAAACTGACATTCTTATATGATGGGGCCGCAAGTGTAAATTAGCACAACTTTCTTAAGAGGTGGGCTTTATAAACATTAGTATTTTTACATAAGTTTTAATAGCAATACTTACAAAAATTTGAAAACCATTAATATTTTTACCTTAGCAATCTCAATTCTGAGAATTTATCCTAAAGAAATAACCAGAAATGTATGTGCAATAATAATAAGTAAAAACAACCACTATACTTTACTGAGCACATATTATATCCCAAGGCACTATGTGATACCGTACATAAATCACCATCTCATTTAATTCTCATAACAACCCAATGAGGCAGCTTAATATTATCTTCATTTGGTAGATGAGAAAACAGAGGCTTATATGTTAAGTGACTATAAGAGCTGGTAAGAGCAGTGGAGCTGGGATTCAAATTCAGGTCTATTTGAAACCTAAGTCCAAATTCTCAGCCAGTAAATCAGGATGCTACTCTCAGAAAAATGTAATAAGAAAATGGGGGCAGTGATTGGGAGTTCTACAGAATATTGTTTATAATTGTGAAAAAACCTGGAAACAACATAAATGTTCAACAAAAAAGCAATGTTTAAATGGATATTATACAGCTATTAATTTAACATAATATTGAGATACATTTAATGACAATGAAAAAATTTCATATTAAGTGAAAGAACCAGGTTTAAAACAGTATGTCCAATGTGATCCCCAATATATGTGTGTGTGTACGTGTATCTGAGTAGAGAAGAAAATAGAAGGACAAATATGGGCTTTATTTTCTTCTGTATCCTTTTCTGCATTTTCTAAATTATTTTTGAAATTGGGAAAAGCTACATTTTGGGGGTGGGAGGGAAGCACTTAAAAGGAAAGAAATGTCTTCTCCCTAATGATAAAGAATTATAAATTATTTGTGCTTTGAAAAAAAAAATCTTTCCATCTTCACACTAAAAAAAAAGAAGGGAAGAGAACAATGGTGGGAGGGAGACTAGAACTACTAAAGAATGGCATTAATATTTCATTTTCAAAAGCAAACTGGAAGACTTAGCACCTTTAGATGGGTTTGAGCCCTCAGGCTTTTGTCAATCTATCATTAGGCAACAATGTGAAAACTATTTGCAGGGAAAGATTTTGCAGTATTTCTAATATATTTCTAAGACACCTATGCTTCATTCTTTTCTCTGTTCTGTTCTTTAGTCACAAGGAATAATATTTTTCCCCAAGGAAAACCCAAAAAGTCTTAATATGAATTTATTATACTGTTGAAGCAGAAATGATTTTTGTAACTTTAAAGGTACAAGGATGATCCAGACAGTGAATCATGAATCCAAACCATTTCAAGTAAGCTTGTATAGACACTTATTTTTATACACCTTAGCCTTCTACTCATCTGAAACCCTACCTTGAAAGGCTTCAACAATTTAAAGATTAAATCATAAGTTATTAAGCCATTAATTTAACCATTTAAGCCTCTAAAATCAGCACATATTACCTTCCCCCCTCAAGTCAATTTGCAAGAGATTGAAATAATAAAAATGATAATATCTCACACTTGCAAAGCAGCTTTGATGTGCAGGAGCCTAAAATACTTCAAAAAAAAACTTTATAGAAAAAACCAGGACCATCCACCCACATCTCAGAGTACATGTGAGGTAGAAGCTGGCAGCTGGTGGAAAGCAGTGGAGTAATTTACCATATGCACAGAAGACGACTACTTTGAACAAGTATAAGGAATAGATGGAGTTAGGAAAATAGAATCAGCTGTTCAATTAAATGCTAAGTTCAATGGCCACCAATTCCAAAGGCTATTTAAATTTTCAACAAAAGCGGTTTAAAGGTTCTCTTTAAAGGGAAAAAGACCAAAAAATAAAGAAAAGCAACCCCTACCTACATTAGGGAGGTTACTGGTCCTAGTGATTCTGTCCAGATTTTCCTGGGAAGGATAGATACTACAGGTCTCACTTAAGACACAGAATAAACAGACTATGATATTTAAGTTCTTGTATCTACAACATTTCCCTCGCTTTCACACTCAACTTCAAAGACCTTACGCAGAATATTTACCTTGACGTTTTGGTGTGGAATCCTGTTCCAAGCTCCGCCTCCTCTATCCATTTCAAGCAATCTACACAAATGATTTTCTGCTACCTGCACAAACATGAGACTAACTTCTCAAACTTATATTTTTTTGGAGTCTGCTTTTGAAAGAATGTATTTTCCTCTTCAATCTCTTCCCTAAAGAAAAACTAAGGTAATTCTATCCTACATCTTTATAAAGTGAGGGCCTAAGAACAAGGTAAAAGAACATCTGAGCTGTCTTTACTAGGCAGCAAGCCCATTCTCAAGATTCTTTCCCCTCATTCTGATTTTCTCACATCTCTTTAACTTACAGTAAGTTCTTATTTATAAAAGATCAAGCATGAAAAAAAGGATTTAAGTAAAATAAATACTTCAACTAAATATATAAAAAATAATCTTTCTTCACTGTCTGGGAGTATGCAAAACCAGAATATCAATGGAAATTAAGTGAGGTGAAACAGGCATTAAGAGTGTTCAGCATTGATTTTTGTTGTTTTTCTTTTCTGTTTTTAATGAGCAACCACCTACTATCCTAAATGCCTTACATGGTACCTGCTTGAATGTAAGAACGATGAACCAGACGATCTTAGAGTTCTTTCAGTGCTAGGATTCTATGTTGTTCTAACTTTCACCAGTGGTTCAAAGCAGCTGTATTAAGAAGGTGACAAATGGCACTTGGAGAAAGGCAAAAAGACAAGGACCGCACTAAGTCTGCCAAGCAGACTGATTACTATCTAATATACCACCATCTTTCTGTAGGGGTTTTGAGAATATCTTTCCAATGATACACCTCTGTTCTTTCCCAAACTATACAGTCAATTTAATTGACCCTAGTCTGACTTTATACATTGATGAAAGAACTTAAAAATTCCTAAATGAATTTGCTCCACTCTACTCAAACAATCTTAACTGTGATCTTTCAATCAAGTCAATACAAACTTAAGAAATGAAAATTAATCATAATACACACTAAACAAAGCATAATTTGGAAGATAAGGATACTCTAATAAAAATGCATTACAAAGTTAAATACTATGTCTAAAACAGTTGCTGTTTCCCACCAAATTCTGCTGATAATTTAATTCTACTTGAGAAGAACATAACTGCCATGGCATATATATATACACACACAAGGACAGATATATATGTACATGTGTACGTACACACGCACACGCACGTGCACACACATCTAAGAGATAGGAAATTAAAATGAAAGTAAAAATCCTGATACCTTCTTCATGGCCTGACACTTGGCTGTCTCAGAAAAGCCAATCATCTTATCAGGAGAACAGATCTTGATGAAGGGGAAGTTGGATTCCTCTGCGATCTTTGCAGCCAAAGCAGTCTTCCCACTGTGAGGAGGACCTGCATAACAATACGAGCAAGTCAGGGGAAAAAAGCCAACCTAAGCAAAGAGGAATAAAACAAGTTTAAACTTTTATCCACAATGTACTGAGGCCTCAACTAGTTGCTCATTAACATTTCCTGACACAATTTCATGGCAGACATGTTTTCTCTTATTTATTAGCAACTAAATTTAATGAACTGATTAGCACTTCTCAAAAGTATACTGAAATATATTCCTTCTTTCTTTCTCACATAACCTTAATCTTTCAAACTTCTGGCTAAATATACAAAATGCAAGCGTTTTGCTTCTTTAAAAAGAAAGAGAATGCATTCAAATGCATATCAGTACCTATGTTACTAGTTCTATCAAATCATTTGTCTGACAAAAAAATACAATCTTCTTAGGAGGTGATATTAGGGGCAGAGAAAACTGCCTTATTAGAAGCAAACGTGACTTAAAGAGCTAGGAAACTAAAGACTCAGGTCTTCTCATGAAAGCAACCAAAGCTACTTACTTATATTTAGACATCTCCTCCTTCCATTCTGTGTAATAAAAGATGTGCCCCTCTTCCAACCATAAATTGACCAATCATTCTTTCCCATCTTCTCAGGAACCTGACATTATTATTATTTTTTTTAATTTTATTTTTTATACAGCAGGTTCTTATTAGTTATCCATTTTATACATATTAGTGTATACATGTCAATCCCAAGCTCCCAATTTATCACACACACACACACACACACACACACACACACACACCACTTTCCCCCTTGGTGTCCATACATTTGTTCTCTACATCTGTGAGGAACCTGACATTATTGACTCTACCCTCTCCCCAATATGTTCCACCCCTCCCTCTTCCCTGGAGCCTTACCAACGGCATTTAAACATGCTCTAGTCTACTGACAGTTTAATAAACAAAACAAAAAAAACCTCTTTCTTGACTTCACTACTCTCAACACTACTCTGCCTTCTCCCTTCGAAATGGAACCTCCCTAAATAATCATTTACACCAGCTGCCTTCACTCTTCACCTTCCATCCATCCTCAAACAAATGCTATGGCTTCCATTGCCATTACATGGGACAGGCTCCCATCAGGGTCACCAATGACCTCCACGTCACCAAATCCAACACTTTATCTGTTGGCCTCTCAGGAATATTTGATACAACTGATAACTCTCCTCTTTATTTATTTTTCTTTTTTTTATAATTAATTTTTATTGGAGTATAGCTGCTTTACAATGTTGTGTTAGTTTCTACTGTACAGCAAAGTGAATCAGCTATACCTCTCTTCTTTCCTTAAATACTTTTCTTGGCTTCTGTGACAGCACATTCTCTTTTTCCCCCCTCTTACCTCTCTGGTTATTTTTGCTCAATCTCCTTTGTCAACTCTTCCTGCTCTACTTAGTCCTTAAATGTTGACACACCTCAGAGATTAGTCCTAGGCCCCCCATTTCTTCTCAACCTACCCTTTCTGTAAGTGACTTCATCCACTCCCATGGATTCGACAACAGTCTACATACTGACAACTCATGAATGTATACTGCCAGCGAGACCTCTCTTCTAAGCACTAGACCCACATATCCAGTGGGCTACTCAACATTTCCCATTCAATTATCCTATAGGAACCATGAACTTAATGTGTCCAAAACTGAACTCATGATCTTTCTTTCTGAAATGTACTTCTCCACTAGCGTTCCCAGTCTTAGTAAACAATAGTATTTACCAGCCGTGAATACCAGAAACCTGGGGATCATGTTTGATCTCTCCCCATTTTCAATCTACTTACTATTTCTAAGCTTCAGCTTCCTTATCTACAAAATAGGGATAACAGCAGCATCTGCCCCCACAGGATTGAAGTGGGGTTTAAATGAGAAAGTATATGTAAAGTGCTAGTAGACTGACTGGCAAATAGTTAAGAGTTCAAAGAATGTTAGCTTAATTATGCTTAATAATTAATTAATCATTATTATAATTATCATAAAGTCTCTTTTATTCTCCCTCCTAAATATTTCTCAAAAGGGTCTACATAACTCCATCTCTCCTACCACTACAGTACTTCAAACCATAATCAGCTCTCATTAAAACTAATGCAACTGCTTCTCACCATTGGTCTTTCCTGTGTATTTTCGCCACTCTAATCCTTTCTCTATCACAAAGCAGTCATGACGTTTTGAAAATATAAATCTGATCATGTCACTTCACTGCTTAAAATACTACAAATGGCTCCCCACTGCCCCCTGGACAGAGTCTAAATCCTTAACATGGTCTACAAGGCTTTGCACGAACTGGCTCCTGTCTAATTCTTCAGTCTCATGTCTTAGCCAATCTCCCTTTCTGGTTCAGTCTCCTTCCAGCCCAGGGCTTTTTCACACGCTGGTCCCTCTGTTTAGAACATCTTCCGCAGTTACTATGCACGCCCAGCTTCTCCTCGTCCTTTAGGTCTTGGCTGAATGTGTTTCTCTCAGGGAGCCCCCACCCCTAGCCCTTTGGAAGGGGCTGGATTCCCCTGTCATGTGGACTCACTGAACTTTTCTGTTGTTCTACTAATTATAACTATAAAAAATAATTGGTAGAATGTCCTTCCTTTTTTGTCTACTTGGTAAAATCCTAACTGATCCTACAAAATCTAAATTGAACACTTTCTTTGATCACCCTTGGGCAAAATGACTTGCATTCACATACCCTTACACACATACATGGTAGTTAGGTATTTGTTTACATGGTTTTTTTCATGACCAGACTCAACTCTGTGAAAGTCTTTGTGTCTCCAGCAACCAGTTCAATGCCTAAGACACAGTAAATACTCAGTGAATATTTTTTTAATTGAATTGAATATTATGTGGTATCATAGAGTCTATTAAGTAACATAGAAATTTAGATACAATCTTATAAGAAAACTAGTTGCTATCATTCATTAGTAACATTCTAACCCAAGAAGATTTAAATTCGTGCACAATATCGGAACACAGAATGGATTGCTATTTTCAAATCATGAACAGGTTTAGAACTGAAAATAATTCATTTTTCTGGAATGTGCTAAATGGCTTTGTAAAAGTGCTTCTTTTTCTTTTTTCAGCTTTTGATGCTATCACATCATTTTTTCTCACCTTCCAGAAGGACGCTAACCAATGGTGTGCGGTCACTGTTTTTAGTCTGTTGGACCAGCAGCTCCCCATCTTCTAGGACTCGAGTAACTGGATCACCCCATTTGATGATACCATTCATAATGTAACTTGCATAATCCTCTTGGTTTGTGCCAAATGCCTATGAAGGAAAAGGACAGTTTAAAGCATTTTCAGCGTCAGTATTAAAAATTAAATATTTAAAGGTATAAAGGATGAGTAATAATTCCTACATGCTAGGGCTATAGCAATATCCCATATTAATATAAAAAGCCTGAAAAGAAAAAAAAAACTTTTATAATTTCTCATTTAACTTTTTACCCAATTGGAGCAAAAACTGCTTCACGTGACTTAATGGAATAAAAAATATATTTAGGCTCAGATTCTGTGAGGGCTCAAGCCCTCGCAATCCCTGAGAAAGGGTATGTTCCAACGTGCTTGTTTCTATAAGGAGTACATGGGTTGTGGCCTTCTGTCAAGAGCAAAGAGAAAGAGAGAATATGGATTTAGAAATTAGAAACAGTTGGCTCAGCACACAAAGATACTATCCTAACACTGACTGTAGGTGTCAGATATTAAAATGGAAATATGAAATGGTAATGAGGAGATCTTGTCCACATACGCTTGGTGGTAGGGGATATAAGTCGAATCGCACCAAAAGGTAAGTGTGTGTGTAAATGTAAGATTTAGAACGAGCTAGAAATGAGCAGAGGTAATGAAGATTGAAGGGTTAGGGAAAGGAAAGAAAAGCAATTGCTATATATAATCATTTCATTTGTACTATATATGGGGGCATAAATCACAACCCTTTTCATTTTCAACTTCTAATCTCAAATTGTAACGCTCATCAAACCAGTTACCAAAAGTAGTTAAAAACTTTAGTACTTATTTACTTAATTGAATAGCATTTCCACAAGGTTAACAGGAGAAAAAATGAGTAGGAAAATATAACCCAATGTAATATAAAGCTCATATAGCTTGACAATTTCTAATTTAAAAAAATTATCACAATCCTAAAGTCAAATTTTCACTCCCCAATGTATGGAATAACTTTAACAGTTCTTTAGAACTTGCACCTAACAGAAAGTCATCCTTTGTAATACTGTTTATAAACAGTATACAGTGGTCTCATCACTCTATTACTTTGCCACCAAATCATTTTTCAGACCACTCTTTGGTCCTTGCATACACTAGTGCTTTGATTCCTGAGTACAGAGTAAAGTTCTTATTCCCTGGTCTGAATATGGTAAATGCAGTGGCTGTGTAAAAAGTTATAAAGGAAGAGCCTAATAAATACTGGTTGGAAGGCTGTTGTAGGAAATATGTAGATTGGCTGGCTTTTGTCTAACAGAGCTGAGATACGTGAACCAGAAAACAGTGACCCTCCCAAGCTATATAATATGTATGAGTCATCCTTACTTATCCTGTCATTTCAGTTTTTGTTTTATCCCCCAGACCCCTGGAATAAATAAAAGTTACTGCTTACTTAACTAAGTTATCTTAGTTGCCCCTTTCCTTGTAGCCAAATTACCTGCCTTGAAAAAATTTTAAGATAGATCAGTTAGGCTGGGCTCTAATATTTTTGGTAACTATTACAAATAATAACAGCAAAAGATTAAACCATTTCCACTGCTGAGTAACTTTTGAAAAGTCAGTTAAAAGTCAGAATAGTCATAAAAAAGCAGACAGGGGGCTTCCCTGGTGGCATAGTGGTTAAGAATCCGCCTGCCAATGCAGGGGACACAGGTTTGAGCCCTGGTCTGGGAAGATCCCACATGCCACAGAGCAACTAAGCCTGTGCACCACAACTACTGAGCCTGCGCTCTAGAGCCTGTGCGCCGCAACTACTGAAGCCAGTGAGCCACAACTACTGAGCCCGCGAGCCACAACTACTGAGCCCGCGAGCCACAACTACTGAAGCCCACGTGCCTAGAGCCCATGCTCTGCAACAAGAGAAGTCACCACAATGAAAAGCCCGCACACCACAACGAAGAGAGTAGCCCCCGCTCGCTACAACTAGAGAAAGCCCACACGCAGCAACAAAGACCCAATGCAGCCAAAAATAAATAAATTAATTAATTAATTAATTTTTTAAAAAAGCAGATGGGCTAAAACAAGTTGATTTTTGTCTTTAAAGGAGATACTTGCAACAAATAATTATTGTCAAGGATATATAAAGAACTTATACAGATCAAATAAAAATAAACAATACAACAGAAAAATAGGCAAAACACATGAATGGCATCTCACAGAAGATACTCATATGGCCAATAAACATATGGAGAAATACTTCACAGGTAATCAGTGAAATGAAAATCAAGACCAAAATGTGATCCCATTTTACATCCAACTGAATGGCAAAAAGTAAGTCTGACAATACCAAGTGTTGTATAGGATGCAGAGAACAGGATCTCTTTTACATTATTGGGGGAAGTGTTTATTGGTTCAACCACTGAAAAAAACAGCTTTAAAGTCTTAGTTTGAATTGTACATTCATATACCCAGCAACCCAGCAATTTAATTCCTAAACATGTATCTAGGAGAAACTCATTCAAGAATGCTTTAGCAGCAGTTGTTTGTAATAACAAAAAACTGGTAATGTTCCAACTGCCCATTGACAGGAAAACAGACAAATTGTGTTAGTCACACAATGGAAGGCTATCCAGCAATGAAAATAAATGAGGCATAGCACAATCATATAGATGACTTGATAATAAAATACATAACAAAATAGCAAGTCTCAAAAAATCAATACATACCATATTTTATTTTACACACTGTAGACTAATGACAGTATGTCATGAATTAAAGATTAAGGTTAATCCAATTCTGTGCACCCAAGGTCCATTGAAGAAAGAAAAACAACATACACACCTTTTTAAGGTTCTACAATTTGTTTTTGTATTAATATAGGACTCCAAGTAATGGTTACTCAAACATGAGTGGTTGTTTTATAGAAAAATGGGTTAATGACCTTATAATGTATTCTAAAACTCCAACTATGACTACTGAGTTTTGAGTATATTTTAAGAAAATTGACACCTTTTTAAAAAAGGCCACTGAAAATGGTTAAAAGTTTTAGAAACTATAGCAGTTAGAGGAACTGGAGGTATTGAGCAAGAAAAAGGGATGCCTTGGAGGAGGGTGGGGAAAGGGAGAGAGAAAGGAGATGAGAATTACTTTTAAACATAATAACTAACATATGAAGGATGGATGAATTAGGATGAATTTAGGTTTCTGTAGCTTCAGATTATATAAGAACTAATGAGAAAACTATTTCTAGTTCAAAACAATTTAAGAACTAATAATTAGAAAGTCTCAAAATTGAATGGTCTGCCTTACAAGATGGTGAGCTCCCTATCATGAGAAATATTTCAGTAAGTCTTGGTTAATTACCCAGCCATCAGAGTTACTGAACAGATGTTTCTTATATTGGACAGTTCCAGTACTGAGATTTTACGATTTTTTAAAAACTACACGTGATATAACCTTCCAAAATATTGAGTAAAATGGCACTTATTTTTCCCCTGAATTATTATTATTATTTTTGGCTTATACATCACTCAGTATTCATACTCACTGGTTTGATATCATTCTCCAAAGAAGCAAGGAAGTCTCCTCTTGTCACCTGCAGGCTCTCTGCTTTCTCCATGTCCACTTCCACTTTAGTACTGGCCTGATTAGAAATGAAAACAAAACGTTAAGGACTTCCAAGATTTAAGAATATTTTCAACCTAAGAATATAACACCTGAGGATATAAAAGGCATATTTCCACAGACAAAAAAAATCTCTCTCAAATTCACAAACATACATACACACACACACACCTACATATACATATATTATGCCTTTTGCCTGAACAACTCCACTTCTAGGTGTTTATCCCATGAATATACTCACAAATGTGCACAAAGTTATATGTACCAGGATATCTACTAGAGTAATTTGTAATAGCCGAAGACTGGAAGCAAATTAAATGTCCATGAAGAGGGTACCAGTCAAGTAAATTATCACATATCTTTACCAAAGGACACTGGATAGAGTTTTTTTTTTGTTTTTATTTTTCAAAATGAGGCATGAGGAGGAGAAACTATATAGAGAGGGTCTCTAGGAACAGTGGTTTTCATCCTCAGCTGCCTATCAGAATAACGCCTAGAGTCTTTAAAGATATACACACACACACCCCTACATACTTATACAGATGCCCAGCCCCACCCTGCAGGATTTTGATTTAAAAGGTCCAGCAGAGGGTCCATGCATTTACATTTTTATAAAGTGCACAGGTGGTTCTGATGCTCAACCAGGTTTGTGAACCATTATCCTAGGAGACCAAGGACCTACAACTTTGATTTTTACTCATACTCTCTGCTTGAGAATCTATGTGCCAGCTCCAAATATTCTGCTTATTGCACCTGAAGCTACCACTTAGAACAGACATCTGGAGAAGCATCAAGGCCTTTATCAGCACTTGGAGCTGCCTGGACCTGATGAGTGACTGAGATACCAACACACTTTTTAACGTGACTGGGCTCACTCCCAATAGCACAAGGCAAGTGAGTCTAATTTTTAAAATGGTACTATGGGCTTTAAAAAAACATATCTTCAAAAAAATCTGACTACAAAACCAAAGCATGTTAAGCAGTATCAACCTTCCAAAGGTTATTATAAAATATGAGTCATGTTCCTTTATGAATGGACTGCTGAGACAAATAAAATGACAAACATACTGTAAAACTCAGCCTTATGGGACAAAAAGAACTCTGTCAGAAAACTAGATCAAGATGGCAAACAGAACACTTTTATTTGTCTCCCTTCCTGCCCCAAATCCCATGAAATGACAGAAAGTGAGAGAGAATGGTTAAAAAGCATGGAACATGTATCTGGAAGTTTTAACACTGATCTAAGAGGAGTCTCAGAAGGAAAGAAGAGAAAGAATGATAGAGAAAAAAACAATAAAAGACAGAAGAAAAAAAATTTCTCCGGCTGAAGAGAGGTGTATCTTTGCAATTTAAAGGTTTCAATGAGTGATCAGGGTAAATGAAAAGAAACCCACATCTGTCTAGACACAGTGTTGTAAACTATCAGAACACCGAAGGTGAAGAGAAATTTCTAGAACCTTTTTGAGAGACAAAAACAGGTCACCTGTAAAAGGAACCAGAATAAACACTAGAAACTAGAAGACAATGCAACCATGTCTTCAAAAATCCATCTGGCTATCTATCTATCCTAGAAAATGATTCTCGTATGTACACAGGGAGGCACAGGCAAGCATCTTCATAACAGTGTTATGAAATACTATTATGATTTCCTTTTAGAGTGAAACTGAATTCAAATGACAGAAACATATAGCAATATGAAGGGAAAATCTTGTCTATCTTTCAGCATTTGCTGAAAAAAATGACAGATTTCAGGACTGCAGCTGGTATGAACCTTGCATTTTTACTACTAAGAAAGGACTCACCCAATGGATTAAAGTGAATTAAGATGGCTGGGGGACAGTTATTTTAGAACAATTTGTTTTTAGACACTCCAGGAATTTCAGAAGTCACCTAATTGTAAGTAATCAATACTACAATGATAAACCTTTCATACCTATTCATTAAAATAAGTTTAAGGACTTCTCTTGGCCAACTTTTACTATTTTACTATTTTGTCAAAATCTCAAAATGTTATTTAAAAAAATCTACAATTCTGAATTTTTATTCATTCAGAAAACCTTTTCTTATTTGTCTGAATTAGTGTGATTTTTTCTGCATTTTATTTATAACAGCTAATCAATATGGAAGAGGCAACATCTTTCAGCTTATACCTGCAGAAACTAATAAACTTGTATTTCAACACTAGCAAATATCCAGTGGTCACACTTAAATTTCATAACCTTTTAAATCTGACCTTTCAAAGTTCTTATCATTCCTCTTAAATTAAGGGTAGAATGACCTTAATCATTCAAAATTCTACAGAAAATAAAAAAGAATTTTATTGAAATTCTGAAAACATAAATCAGCTGATTCAGTTGTAAAGTGTATGTGTGTGTTTGTGTGTGTGTGTCCTCAATTTATTTCCTTACAACAGATTAGAGCAGAAGAAATTTGTGTTATCTTCTCTACCTGAAGCAGAAATTCCTTTCAAGCTAAAAACAACCAAATGTCACATGAATTTTAGTTGACCACAAACATGGATTCAAGCACAAATGACATGCACATCAGGTGTTCATGACTGGATTTTCCACTTGCTTCAAAAAACCTGAAAGAACAGTTTAACAGGGAAGACTTGTTTAGTTTATTTCACCTGACTTTGTTTAAACCTAATTCTTTTGAAAAGGAAGCAAAATAACACTAATAATGGCTTTTTTCTTGGCCATGCCAGTAGACTTGCGGGATCTCAGTTCCCCGACCAGGGATTGAACCCAGGTCCTGGCAGTGAGAGCACCGAATCCTAACCACTGGACTGCCAGGGAATTCCCAATAATGGCTTTTTATAATACAAACAAAGAACATCATAATAAACAGATGAATGTTGTGTATAAGTTCTACACCAACTGAGGCGCTTCCACAAACAGTATTTGATTTCATTTTTACAAAAACTTGATGAAATAGGTAGTTATTTCCCCTTGACAAATCAGAAACAAAAAAAGTGGGAAGAACTGTAACACATAACCACACCGTCTGACTACAAAACTTGTGATTTTTCCACCGTTTCTCATTGCCTCGTGTGTAAATAAATCCAATACATGCTTAAAGAAAGCACGTTTCTTGACAATGGCTTAGAGACACTTTGGGATAAGATTATTGTGATAAAAATGACAAATGACTAAATAGGATAAAAAATCCAGTGGCTAATGCATATGAAAAATCTGATACCTAATAAACTAGCTATTGTGGATTATAGTATCAAGCAGCACTGGTGTGGTCTGAGGTGAAAGATCGGTATGGTGGGGAGCAATTTTCACATCATTTATACAATTTTTCTTGAAGTCACCATCACTTTTTCTAAGACATGTCTTACAACAAGGAGAAAGAATGGATGAATGAAATGAATGGGTCCATTCTATAAAGGACCCAATACTATATTTCCACACTATCCAGTCCTTTGGTATTCTCAATTTTTTTTTGTTTTGTTTTAATGCAGTAGTACTAGTATCCTCCTCCCCACTGGGCCTCCGGTATTTTAAAGAGGTTTACCATCTTGTCTAAAGTGGCCTCTTCCATTATGGCATTCTTGAGCTAGAACAAAGTCAGTTCCATTATGTAGGGGAATTATGGCTTATAGATAGTTTGATACAGAATACATATTTACTAATTTAAAAAATATTTACTAAACAGCTACCATATTCTCAGTATTACGACCTATATGAAATACTGTGGGACATTCAGAAATGAATAAGATGTGGACTTAAAGTCTACAACAGGGGTTGACAAACTTTTTCTGTAAAGGGCCAGATAGTAAATATTTTAGGCTTTGTGGGCCATGCAGTCTCTTTTGCAAATACTCAACTCTGCCATTGTAGCATGAAAGCAGCCACAGACAATACATAAATGAACAAGGGTGGCTGTGTTCCAAAAAAACTTTATTTATAAAAACTGGTGGTTGGCTGGATACGGCCCATGGGCCACAATTTACCGACCCTTGGTTTAAAACCATTGCCAGGGTATACCCGAATAAAACATACTCAACCTGACTGTTCAGGCTTTTACTATTTCCTGTGTGAATTGTTATACAAGTTCCCCTCTCTTGTCTTATGTCACCAACTTCACTCCCCAAAATACTCCACTCGACAAAGCTGCCAGAGTGAGCTTATGTTTTAACACTATGTCACTGCTATTCTTAAAACTCTTCAATGGCTTAGCACTACTCACAGAAAAGAAGTCCATACTTCTTAGCACAGTATAAAAGGCTCTTTGTGCTCCATCCCCTGCTTTAGCCTCCTGACTTATCCCCCACGTCTCTTTCTACCTCCCCTTCCCTACCTTTTATGCTGCAGCAGTACTGAATTACTGTAACACACCATGCTGTTTGTGTGTCTCTGTTCCTTTGCATATTTGTTCTTTCTACCTAAAATGCCTGACTCCATCAGGAAACATATCCACCCAGAAATTCCTCTGTGAAGGCTCCTCTCACCCGACAAGCTGACCACACCTGACACCTTTTCACTTCCTTACCCCGTATGTACTTTCTATTACTGCATGTGGCGGATTAGACTGTGAGCTGCTCAAGGGTAGGCAATTGGAGCATTAACCCCTAGTACAGTGTCTGGCACACACTAGGCTAGATAAATCCACTGATCGAAAGTCAACAGAAGGTATTGTAAATGATGCGCTACTATTTCTTTTTTTTTTTTGGCCACACTGTGTGGCTTGCGGGATCTTAGTTTCCCCACCAGGGATTGAACCTGGGCCACCGCAGTGAAACCACCAAGTCCTAACTACTGGACCGCCAGGGAATTTCCGATACACTGCTAGTTCAAGAAGGAACAGAACATACCATTCTTGAAAGGGAGAATGAGAAAAAGTTTGAAGAAAGTGGTGGTACATGAGCCAGGTATTGAAAAGATAAGTAAACATAGAGGGTAAACGTTCTCAGTGAAGAAAAAAAAAAGAGGTAACAGCAGAGAAGTAGAAAAATACATTAATATCTGATGACTGGTAAATATTCAATATTTTAGTTTGGCTAAAGTGTATGGAGGGTTTCCCTGGTGGCGCAGTGGTTGAGAGTCCGCCTGCCAATGCAGGGGACACAGGTTTGAGCCCTGGTCTGGGAAGATCCCACATGCTGCGGAGCGGCTAAGCCCATGAGCCACAACTACTGAAGCCCATGAGCCTAGAGCCCGTGCTCCGCAACAAGAGAGGCCACCATAATGAGAAGCCTGGGCACCAAAACAGAGAGTCCCCGCTCGCTGCAACTAGAGAAAGACCGTGTGCAGCAATGAAGACTCAACGCAGCCAAATATAAAATAAATAAATAAATAAATTTATAAAGTGTATGGAGAATAACTGGGAACACATCAGGAAAGGCCAATTTAGGGTCAGATCTAAGAGGACCTTAAAGACCAGACTAAGACTTCTGTACTTTGTTCTGTAGATCATGGTGAGTCACTGAAAGTTTCTGAAGAATAGAATGGTGTGAAACAGGAAGGTTAATCAAACAGAAGACAGGTGGTGGCAATGAGAACTGAAAGATACTGCCAAGATAGAACTGACAAAATTTGGCAAATAACTTGATATAGGACACAACAGAGTGGTAGAAATCTTGGAGTTTTAAGCTTGGGAAATTGGGATAAACAGGGAAGTAGGAGCACGAAGGAAAGTAGTAAGAAAAAACAACAACAAAAAAGTGAATTTGGTTTTGGAATATTAAATTTGAGACCTGATAACATATCCAGGTAGAGGTATTTGGTATAAATCTGAAAGTGAGAGAAAGATACTTTCAAGAGATGAGACATAAATTTGGGAGTCATCTAACTACAGGTGATAAGTAAAACCTGAAGAGAAGCGATGGTAAAGGATCAAATGCACTTTATCAAATTTTATTTACCAAAATGAAAGTATCCTTTGTATTTCTACCAAAGTATCAATAACATTATTGTATTAATTTGCAAACATATCCATTTCCCTGACTCTCTACTCCTTGTGGGAAAAAGTCGTGCTTTATTATCTTTGTGTCTCCTGCTTAATACCTTGAAAATAGCAGGTATTCAATACATTTACTTAATGAAGCAGCCCCCGTAATTCTAGCATGTAGAAAATCCAACTTCCTATGTCATGATACAAGTCAACACAGCACAAATTTTTAAAAAATTCTTCAAAATCTTCATCTTCACATGTCTGTATCAAATGGTGGCAACCTAAGGTAAATGGGTCAGTGGTTACCATGGGGCAGATGCTACCATTATCTTTTTTCCAACTACTCGGAAGATTTAGCAGTTGACAATTAATCCCTATACCTTTTACCATGTCTATTCTCCATCAAAAGTCAGTATTACCCTAGTCCTTAGTATGCTTAAAAGGAAAGAGAAAGAATACTGGCATGGTATTTACAGGGCTGCAGACTCCTAATATATGGTAGTTGATTTCACTGACCTTTATGTGTCTGTTCATAGCAGTGGACTGCGCTGCTCGCACCAGACCCTCGAGCTCAGCACCGCTGAAGTTCTTGGTCTCTACGGCCAGTTCTTTTATGTCTACATCAGCAGAGAGCAACTGATGCCCTCTCATCCTTGCTGTGTGGATGTGAAGGATCTGGAGTCGGCCTTTCTCATCTGGTAAGCCTGATAAAATTGAAAATAAAATAGACATTATTATAATCTTAATGTTTTTCTTATAGGTACTCAAGCGTGTAAATACCTGCTTCTGATATACAACTTTTCTAACAAATATTAAGTTATATGACTTTGCTCCTGCTAAAGAACTCTAATTACACTCCCCTCCCCCAATCAGTGACAGATCTATTTACCTATCTCCATTTTAACTTCCAGTCTTCCAGGTCGAAGGAGAGCCTCATCTATGAGATCTGGTCTGTTGGTCATTCCTGAGCACAGTTGTTAAAACAACAAACAAATTATCAGAATTCAAAAATAAGATAAAATGCCCCTTCAGTATGTGTAAGAATAGCATTTTCCCTGACAAGCTAAGAGGACATTTTATAAAAGTCAAATAGAAAAGCAGTCATTTTCAAAAATATCATTTGTTCTCGACCTAATGAAAATACCTGGGGACTTTGCTTTAGTATTTCACTACTGTACAGGCCAGTGGAATATAAATGTAATGAAATCTTCACATATTTAAAAAGAAAATTTTAGGTTCAGAGAAGGTAAGTAAACTATCAAAGTGAGAGAGGGGCAATGTGAACATGATCTGTCTGACCCCAACATCCCTTCTCTTTTTTGTAGGCCAATGGTTTTCAACCTTCATAAACGGCAGAATTTTTGTTTTGTTTTGTTTTCAAAGTCATCTTAAGAAGAACTTCAGTACATAAAGCAGTTAAAAAGATAAGTTATAATAGGGATGCATGATCTGAAGCTCAAACCCTGGCCGCACAGACCCTGAAGTAGCTCTGAGGACTCCTGGAGGCCTACAGGACCCAGTTTGAAAACCACTGCATTACATCGTGCAGCCTTTTTCACCTGTTAACTATAAATTTAAAGCCATGAGTTGGGACTTCCCTGGTGGTCCAGTGGTTAAGAATCCGCCTTCCAATGCAGGGGACGCGGGTTCGATCCCTGGTCGGGGAACTAAGATCCCACATGCCACAACTAGAGAGAAGCCCATGTGCCGCAACGAAGAGCCCGCGTGCCGCAACGAAAGATCCCACATGCCACAACTAAGACCCGACGCAGCCAAAAATAATAAAAAATAAATTTAAAAAAAAAGTGAGGAGTTTTATTAAAAAAAAAAAAAAGCCATGAGTCACTAAAACCCATTTTTCATTTGTCCTATTAAGGCTAGACATTAAAATAGTGAAATTCTTCAATATCACTTGATTCTAATTTGGAAACACTGGCAAAATAGTATAATTACAAGCTACACAAATCTGAATTCAGAACCTAAGTATCTAATGTTTTTGAAATCATAGTACCTTTTTTTTTTAAACCAAGCAAACATACCAATGACTAAGATGTTGTTTAGTTGCTCTACCCCATCAATTTTGGACAGCAACTGGTTGACGACAGTGTCATGAACTCCTGTGCTACCAGCCATGCTCCCTCTCTGTTTGCAGATGGCATCAATTTCATCAAAGATGATGATGTGCAAACCACTGTTAGCACCAAGCTAGTGAAAGAAATAACATTAAAGATCATAATTTGAATATATTATTAAACAAACTAATCAAAAGAGCAAAACAAAGCTTTTGCGCTTTTTGACTAATAAATGTAGCCAGTATAATCATGATTGCTGCCCTCTCAAAGGTGTTGGAACTGCAGTCTCAGAATTCTGCAAAGTGAAAAGGCATTCCAGAACCTCATATTTAATAGACATAAAACTAAAACACACATTATATACTGATGAAAATGAATAGTCCATCATAACTAACTATTCATTCACACACATTTCTTATCTCACTCTTTGAAAGAAGAACTGTCAAGCATTTCTTAGGTCAATGAACGGCAGCTCCCTCCCATTTTCCCTGAGTTTTGGTGAGAGGATAGCCCCCAAAGCAGTAAGTTTAATATTTGTCACACTATATAGCTGAAGAGTAACTCCACACAGAGGTAGACTGGGAATTGGGCAAATGGGAGAAGATACTGAACTTGATTCATATTCAGTTATATCGTATGAAAACAGATTGCTTCTTCTGAACAGTAAAGTGAGAACAGAGACAAAGTTTATAAAAACAACATGGTCAAGCAGATGCTGTTTCTTCTACATAGTGATTTCTGTTTTACTTTGTCAGATATAGAGTTATCATTAAAAGAAATCAGTTTATATATTTTGAACTTTTAATAGATGCAAATACTTTTAAATGCCAATAGTTCACTAGGTTAAGTTAACATGGACCTTCTAGCAATTTATATTTAAGTAATTAAGCCTCTTGTTAGGAACCAAAGGGGGAAGTGCATTGCAGAGATTTTTTTTTTTTTTTTTTTAACAAAAACCATTAGGGATTAGCAAAACAAAACAGGTGAAAATGAACATAACCTAAATATGACAACATACGGATGGTATAAATGATGGGCATAATGAGATTCAAGATTAGATATGGTTGGTATTCACTAAAACTCTGGCAAGGATATCATTTTTTTTTTAAATAGACTTAAAAATTTTACTATGAAAGTATTAGATGTTAACTGAGCAAAAGTTATAAAACAAATAGAAATAAGTTAAAAATAAACTATATTATGTTGCTTAAAGATAAATGCTGTTAATGCAGATTTATTTGTTTTAATTTTATTTTAATTAAAAATTGGAGGGCTTCCCTGGTGGCGCAGTGGTTGAGAGTCCACCTGCCGATGCAGGGGACACGGGTTCGTGCCCCGGTCCGGGAAGATCCCACATGCCGCGGAGCGGCTGGGCCCGTGAGCCATGGCCGCTGGGCCAGCATGTCCGGAGCCTGTGCTCCGCAACGAGAGAGGCCACGACAGTGAGAGGCCCACATAACGCAAAAAAAAAAAAAAAAAAAAAAAAATTGGAAACTCACTGCATCTTGCATTCTCTTGAACATTAACTGTTTTTTAAAAACAATTTAAAATTGTTATTTTGGGTTCTAATTGCAAAATACATGATCACTATAGAAAACTTGGAAAAAATACCAAAAGATGTAAAGAAATCTCAATCATCCAAAATTCAACTAGCTAGAAATAACTGATATTATTAATTTGGTACTACATAAAAAGTTTGTATCTCTTTTTTCCAGCCCAGATATTATCTTAAGCCCTTTCCCATGTCTATAAATACAGCTATACATTATGAGTTTTAATGGCTCCATAATATTTCATCATATGACTGGTTTCACAATTTAATTCCCCTACTCCACATTAATTCTTTACTGTCACATATTTAACAATTTCTAAGTTTTTAGTATCAAGAAGTTGTTGCAATGAACATTTTTTTTTTTTTAAAGAAGATATTGGGGGTAGGAGTTTATTAATTTATTTATTTTTGCTGTGTTGGGTCTCGGTTTCTGTGCGAGGGCTTTCTCTAGTTTTGGCAAGTGGGGGCCACTCTTCATCGCGGTGCACGGGCCTCTCATTACCACGGCCTCTCTTGCCGCGGAGCACAGGCTCCAGACACGCAGGCTCAGTAGTTGTGGCTCACGGGCCTAGTTGCTCCGCGGCATGTGGGATCCTCCCAGACCAGGGCTCGAACTCGTGTCCCCTGCGTTAGCAGGCAGATTCTCAACGACTGCGCCACCAGGGAAGCCCGCAATGAACATTTTTATACTTAAATCTTTGACAATATGTATGATTACTTCATGAAGGCAAATTGTTATGTTAAAAGGTGTTTTGAGTATTTTAATGCTCTTGAAATAGGCTTTCAAATATTTTTCTAGAAAGGTTTTTATCATTTTGTAACAATCCTACCACCGTATATGACAGTGACTATCTTGGTATATCCTCGAAAGTAATGAATACTAGAAATTTTTTAAAGTAGTTATCAACTTGATGTATGAATAATGGTATTTTTCAATCATTTTAAATTGGCATTTGTCTAATTATTGACGAGGCTAGCACTTTTTAAAATCATTTTTTTTACCACTGATAATTTTTCTCTTATTTCTTCATGTCCTCTGTACATTTTTCTGTTGGGATTTAATAATTTTTATTGATTTATAAAAATTATTTATATATTAAGGGTATTATTATATTTGTTATAAACGTTTTATCCCAGTTTGCTATTTGTCTTTTAATTTTATTTATGGTATATTTTTGATAAATGGAAGGGTTTTAAAAAATGTATTTTTACTATTTAAACAGCCAACATTATCAATTTTTATTTTTATGATGTTTTCCATTACTTTTATCCTTAAAATCCTCTCCCATTACAGACACTGGTAGTCACCTACATTTTCTTCTCTTGTAAATTTTTACTTTACATATAATTCTTTAGTCTATCTGGAATTTTATTTTTGTATATGGTACAAGTGAAGTAAGAATCCAAGTAATTCTTCAAAGAGTTAACTAACTGATCCAATATTGTTGACTAAATAAACTTTTCTTCATTGACTGAGATGCCATTTCTATCAGGCTTTATATTTTCATATGTGCTAGACTATTTCCAGCCTATACTATGGACCATAGCAGTGGTTTGGGCAAGCTCTTACCCTCCACACGTTCTTCTTCTTTTTTATAACTGTCTTGGCTACTTTCAACCATGTTTACTTCCTGACGATTATTAGAATCATTCTACTAGAGCAAAAACAACTTTCTCCAATGAAAAACAAACAAAAAAAGTAAAAAATAAACAAAAAAGCCAAGCTTTGATTGGAATTAGATTCAATCTCTAAATCAGTTTAGGAAGTACTAATATCTTTATAGCACATTCAGTTCTTAAGAATATGTCTCCAATTATTCAAGTCTTTTACATCTCCCAATAAAGTTTTGTACTTTTTGTCATACTAATTCATTCATAACATTCCTAACTATTTATGTTTTTTGGTTGCAGTTGTGCATGGGATTTTTACATTATATTTCAAAAACAGTATATATGAAGAAATATTAATTTTTGTATATTTATTTTATATCTGGCTACTTAACTTTCTTCTAACATCTAAGTTTTTTTAGTTGATTCTTTTGAATTTTCTAAGTAGACAATCATATTACCTGCAAATACAACTTTGTGTCCTCCTAAATCACAGGTACACTTGTTTTGGGGTGTGAGAAATTATTCCTGAACAAAGACATGCAGAAGGAGAAAGAGAGGGCCTAACAGATAAGAATTTAGAAGCATGCAGGGCCACTTGAGCAAACGGCTAAGAGGCAATCCAGGCCCTATAAAAGGGATAATAAAATTTACCTAACGTGAGAAACAAAAGTTATAGTACTATCACAACAGGGAGCAGGCCTTTCTATTGAACTCTCTCTCTCTCTCTCTCCCTCTCACACACACACACATACACACACACACACACACACACACTTGCAAAAGCAGAATGCTCTTTATGTAAGATGATTTTAATCCTGACTTTAGGATGGAAACGGAGAAATACGTAGTTGGAAGGTCAGTGAGAAACAATGGTATGTAAATGAGGTAAACAGAACCTGTAAGAGAGTTTTGGTGATGGGAGTAGTGACGACTAAAAAGCCAAGTCCTAGGTTTGGTTACTGCCTGCAAGTAGAAGGGGAAGTAACAGCAAAGGTAAGAAATTATCTTGTAGTTATGATAAGAAAGCTGTAGAAGGGAAAAGATGGAAGGGAAAAATTTTTTTTTAAGTTTCTACCATAAGAAGATTAAAGAGTTAACAGGACATCTAATTAGGAATGTCCTCCAGAGAATAAGATATAAACTGAACAAAACAGGTGAGAAAGATAGATCTGAGAGTCATCTACAAATGGTAAAGAAGAGTATAGTAGCAAACTAAATTCTGTAAGAAGATGAATCATATAATTAAGCTGGAGGCATATAAAAGCAAGACAGATTCTGGGCTACAACACCAGAAGATGACTCCAATAAAGGCAACCCAAAGGAAAAAGGATCAAGCAAACATGACAAAGATAAAAGATGAAATGTTACATCAGAAGTAGGAAGAAAAACAGTTCTAAAAATGACCTGAAGGAAATTGGATTGGATCTAAAACACATCTGAATATATATTAAAAAAAATAAAAAACAGATAAAACACTGTATGATCAAGCAATTCCACTCCTTGGTTTATAGCAGCTCTACTCATAACTGCCCCAAACTAGAACCAACCCAAATGCACTCTAGTGGGTGAGTGAATAAACAGACTATGGTATATCCATAAGATGGAATACTACTCAACAGTAAAAAGGGATGTTTGATACATGCGACAACTTGGATGAATCTCAAAGGCAATATGATGAGTGAAAGAAGCCAGTCAGAAAAAGAAGAAACTGGTCATAGTTACATACATATGATCCCATTTATATGACACTGGAAAAGACAAAAGTATAGGGATGGAAAACAGATCAGTAGTTACCAGGAGTTATTAGCAAAGGGACAGCATGAGGGAATTTTGGGGGGTGATGTAAATGTTCTGCATGTAGATTTTGGTGGTGGTTACATGAAACTATACACATGTTAAAATCTATAAAATGGTACACCAGAAAAGTTAGTTCCACTTCATAATAATAAACAAAAAATAGATACAGTATCTTATAATACATTTTATTATTCATTATTTGGAGTACTGTTCATTCTTTAATGCATTCTTATGCAAGATGATACTCATGTGTTCATTAAGGTTCCAAAATTTAACTAAGTTTCATTATATTTTTTCCTGAACATAACTTACAAATTGTTCTCTTTCCACAATTGTTTTAAAACTAAATTAAAACCTGAAAAAATTAACTTTATTTCTCAATTACTGTCATAATTATTGAACAGATGTCTGATAAGTGATAGCTTGTTGCTTAAAAAAATTTCAACACCAAAAACTATTCACCTTTCCATCTGTAGAGAAGACAGAGAATGAAGAATTGGAACTACAACCTTAGCTTTGCCAAACACTTCTATATAGTAGAGCATTAATACTTGCTGTCTTCAAAGAAAAACTAGGACACTCCTGTTTGTGACTAAGAAGCTGTGAGATTCTACATTATTTTTAGAAAACATTTTTATTCAAAGTTGTCTGTCAATACAGCATAAAACAAAAAGGTGTTATAATGTATGAATTTTGCTATCAATGTGCCTTACGTTACCACTGGAATCATGACTTCCTTCTCAGTCGAACCTCAAAAATCATCTATGTGGAAGGGAAGCCAGAGACAGTCAGGATACTGTGCTTGATTTAATGATCACAGGAGCAATCTTCCCTAACCATAATTCAGTACAATTCTGACCTTTTCAGAACCTTGCTAATCTTACGACTTGTCATCAGGTCCCTTCCGCCAACCTACTGAGTATGATAACATCAATTTCTACAGGTGTGTTACTTAAATAAAGGCAAGTTCTTACTGCAATAAATTAAGAATCAGGTAAGGAAGATGTCAAGATTAATGTTCACAGATTAATATAGCTGAATTATCAATAAACCCTTTACCAAAGAGTTTAAAGTTCCACAATGCAATTCTCTTCAACTCACTGACTTCTAGCTCTGTTCTTACCATTTGCAAAGTCTTCCCCCATAGAAACAGAGCTGATGCTGTTGAGCCCCTGGCAACAGCCTTGGAAAATGGCTGTTCTATATTTAGCTAGTTTGACCTATATGCAAGTGTTCATCTTTGTCAGCCTGGACTGTCCAGAATCACAGAGGTGATGCTTTTCTTTATTATGTAACACATATATACTCTCCATGGGGTCATTAACCGAATATACCAAGCCTTTCTGGATGTAAGGATTGAGAAAAGTATATCAGAAAAAGCTGGCTATGATTAATATCTACCTAGAAATTCTTTGCCAACTCAGTTTTATTATTAATAGTGTCATACTTCAACTGTCTGCAAGTTTAAAAACAGCACCAAAGATACCTATGCAGCCATGTGGAAACTATCACAACAGATTTTATAAAATGCTTCTCACCTGCACCTAATAATTTAATCCTCAGTATACCATTAGGGTCCACTTGAAAAACAATTTCAGTTTTTAATTTTCACTGTTAAGCAGTTTTAACTATTTATAAAGATTGATATCTCATGACTACGTTTTTTCTAGAAGTATTCCACAGGAACAAAATGGAAAATATATTTTTTTAAAAACAGAAAAAAACCCTCACTCTATCTTGCAATTACTGTATGGGTCCACTGGATCTTTTCATAAATCTAAGATATATTATACTATTTCAAAATTCTAGAAATTATGTCATCATTACTCATGTGGGAAGATCCCACATGCTGTGGAGCAAATAAGCCCATGCGCCACAACTACTCAGCCTGCACTCTAGAGCCCGCAAGCCGCAACCACTGAAGCCCATGAGCCTATAGCCCGGGCTTCACAACAAGAGAAGCCACTGCAATGAGAAGCCCACGCACTGCAAGGAAAAGTAGCCCGTGCTCGCCACAACTAGAGAAAGCCCACATGCAGTAACGAAGACCCAATGCAGCCATAAATAAATAAAGTTAAAATGATACTTTAAAAAAATTAGATTGGGGCTTCCCTGGTGGCACAGTGGTTGAGAGTCCGCCTGCAGATGCAGGGGGACGTGGGTTCGTGCCCCAGTCCGGGAGGATCCCACATGCCGCGGAGCGGCTGGGCCCGTGGGCCATGGCCGCTGGGCCTGCACGTCTGGAGCCTGTTCTCCGCAACGGGAGAGGCCACAGCGGTGAGAGGCCCGCGTACCGCAAAAAAAAAAAAAAAATTAGATTGGCCATTCTAAAAGGTGTATACAAATCTAAAAATAAAAATATTTTGCAATTATGGAGTGCCTGGTGTCCATCCCGTCTTCAACAAAATTATAAGCCAAAGATTTTTTTAAAAACTCTTCAAGTATTGTCTTGACGACGCAAGTAGAAGAACAAGAAGTAATGATAAGCTATAATCTATGAGAGATGTATTTGAAATTTAGAATCAGTGTACAACTTCACGCATGACAACTGATGAACAATTAGTTACATACAGAGGCTCCTGCGCATTTTGGGTATATATCTATCGATCAATCAGTAGATATCTTCAAACCCAGGAAAATATGGAATAAAAATTTGGTTTGCTATATTTAAGCTCTATTAAATATTTTAATAGTCTCTGCTTCCCTTTATTTTTGTTTGTAAGTGATCTGTAATCAACTTAAAAACAATTTTTAAAAAGAAGTTCTTTCAACCCAGATAGTAAATGGTAATGACTATTTTTCTTGGTATTCTGAGAGGTAAAAAGATATCTGAAACAAAAAATATTGTAGTATTAGGAACGAATTGTAAAACCGAATTGGTTCTGGGACTGTCTGAAGAGTTGAGATCAGTTATTAGACTTGCAATAATATACCAGGATGCAATGGAGCTGAGATGGCTAGAGATCTTAATATGAACAAGAACTTAATGGGATATAGGGAAGCAGGGGAGAAAACCACCTTGTGTAAAACTGAAATGATTAAGCACCCAACAAGTAGATTTGAAGCAGCAGAAGGGTTGTTATAAAGGCAATGTTTAAAATTTATTTTTACCATCAACAAAAATAAAAAGTAGGAAATGACAGGATAAATTAGATTTAATAAAGCTTACTAGATTAAAAAATAGATATTATGTTTCTGGGTGTTATGCATATTGATCCATGTAAGTCTGTTATTTATTTTAATGTCTAAGATGATATTCCATTTCCTACTGAGAAGAATCAAGATGTTTCTAGCTTTCCCCCCATTGCATATAGTGCGGCAATCAACATTCTGGTACATGTCATTTGGTGCACAAGTGCAAGAGTATTTCTCTAGGGTAGAACTTGAAGTAGAACTTGAAGTAGGGTTGAAGTAGAACTCATGGGTCATGAGGTTTGTGCATCTTCATTTTTGTAAGATGTCAAATTAATCTGCACAATATTACTATTTTTCTAATTTATACTATGACTAGTAATGTATATGAAGCCCTGTTTCTCCATAACCTCATCAACTTCTGGCATTATTGGTCTTTGTAAATTTTATCAGGTTGTTTATAAGGTGATTTCTCTTTTATTATGCATTTTCCTGAGCATTGTTTCATCTGCTTATCGTCAGTTGGGTTCTTCCTCTGAGAAATTGCCTATTCATATCCTTGCCAGTTTTTTAAAAAAATTGTGGTGTTTGTCTTTTTCTTACTTATTATACAGGAGTTATTACAGAGAATTTATTATAGAGGAATACCAATTTTTTGTGGATTATATGGGTTGCAAATATCTCTTCTAGTTTGAGACATTTGTATCCAGTGTAATTTGTCAGAGAGAATTTTCTTTATATTAATGTAGCCAAATAAACTTTTTTTTCTTTTATGGATTTAATTTCTATATCTTATTATGAAATTCTTCCCTAGCCTCAATTCTTAATGCCTTTCCCTAGTTTTCTTCTAAAAATTTTCTCTTAAGTTTTAGTTTTGTTTTTTGCAAATCTATTTTGTAATTCTGTATGAAGTGAGACAGGGACTGCATTTTATCTTTTTCCAAACAGAGAGCCAATGATCTCAGTCCCATCTTGGAACAGTATATCATTTCCCCTCTGATTTGTATTGCCACTTTTCACGTAACAAGTTCTTCCTGTGTTCCTCTATTTCCATGGTCTGTTTTTTCATGAATATATAAAATTGTTTCAATTACTATAGGTTTCCAGTAAGTCTTGATATCTGAATAAGTAACTTTTCATTATTCTCCAAAATTTTCATGACTCTTCAAGCATCCAAAAAAAAAAAAAGTCAAATTCCAAAAAAGTCCTGTTAGACTTGACTGGAAAAGCACTGAACTTACAGATTAATATGGGCAGAACTGTCATTTTTATGATAATGTCAGGATTCCCATGTGAAAATGTTCTATCTTACCATTTATTAGCTCTTGAAAAAAGATTTTCAAAAATGTTTATAATTTTCTCCTTTAACGTTCCTGTTAGATTTAATCCTAGTTATCTTATCATTCTGAATGCTATTCTAAGTGAAATCTTTTTAAAAGTTACGTTTTCGGTATCTTCACATTTTCTTTGAGTCTTGTTATTCCTTTCTTGCCTTCTAAAGTATTTGAGTTTTCTTTATTCCTTCCCCCACTCCTCCCTCATGCCTTGGAAAAGCTTGAGAACTATAAACAATTTTCACATAAACATTTACTTAAGTTTTATGTTAATTAATATGTCTAACTTCTTCCCAAATAATACAAGTATCTTACATGGATTCAACCCACTTCCCACATGTTTTGTTCCATATTTTAGTTCTATCCTTAAAAAGATATATTGATCATCATTATTATTTTGTACAGTGAATCCTTCTTAAATTTAACCTCTTTTAAACGTTTTTATTGTGGAATATGACATACATAGAGGGAAAGTTCCACAAATGTGAATGTATGTCTGAAGGAACTGTCACAAAATGAACATCCATGTAACCATAACAAGACGCAGAAGAGTGCCAGCATCCTGGCAGTGCCTCCTCACCACCCTTCCCCAACATCCCTCCCCTCCATGCCCCAAAGGCAACCACAATCTGATTTTTAAGGTAATTATTTCTCACTTTCCTTTATAGTTTTACCAACTTAGAAGCATGCGTCATTAAACACTGTACTTTAGTTGAGCTGTATATAAATGGAATCATATAGTATATATGATCCTTTCTTGTGTTTTCTTTTGCTCAACATTTATTTGTTAGATTCACAACTGTGTACAGCCAGTCTATTTTTATTACAATACAGTACTTTATTGTATATTTACATGACAATGTAAATTCTAAGTTGACAGCTATTCTCTTAAAAAATGACATTCAACTGATTTCTGATTTTCGTCATTTCTGTTGAGAAGACAGCTGCCAGCTAATTGCTGTTTATTGGAAGGTAATCCTTTTTTTTTCTCTAGCTGCTTTTAAGATTTCTCTCTCTCTCCTTTTTTTATTTTCAGCCATTTAACAATGATTATAAGTGTAGAATTCTTCAGTATTTCTTTTGCTTGAGGTTTATATCACTGCTAGAATCCATGGACTGATGTTCTTCACCCATTTTAGAAAGTTCTAAACCCTTTTCTCTTCAAATACTGCTTTTGCCCCATCGTCTTTCTCCTGACTTTCTGGAAATTTAAATTGTGCACTAGACTTTCTTGTGGTATTTATCTCTCTTCATTCCTTTCATCCTTTGTCTGTAGTTATTTTTGTCTAACATCTTTCAGTTCACTAATTCTCTCTTTAGATGTGTCTAATCTGTTGTTTAAACTTGAGTTAATTTACTGAATTTCTCATTCCCAGAATTTCCATTTGATTTTTTTTAACAGTTTCTAGTGCTCTGCCAAAATTTTCAATCTTGTTTCTCTTTGAATGTAATAAGTATACTTATTTTAAAAGTCTGTATCTGAGAATTCCAGTATCTTGAGGCCCAATTTCTATCATCTTTTGTTTCTCTTTCTTCATGTTGTTTATGTCTTTGTGTATCTGATTGCTTTTGATTATAAGCCAGGCACTGCATTTGCAAACTATAGAAATAGTTTATGGCCTTGCATGATACTACCTTCCACCAGGAAGGATCTGCAATTCTGCCAAATGTCTGGGGGCACTAGTGGTTTAGGAACCCTCAGCCTAATTTTAGAGAATGACATGACTCAAAGCTGATCTGTAGCCTCTGTAACAGCATGTCTGCTTCTGGTTAACGCTTGCTCCTATGGTGTAGCCCTTCAGAGTCCCAACTCAAAATGAGGCATGTTCATCAGACGTCCCCTCTTTGTGGGCCATAGGCTCTAATCTCTGTCCCCCTTATACCCACTAGCCCGTCAAGAGGGCTGCATAGCTGTTTAGCAGCTCCCTCCAGAAATGGCTAATTTCTCCAGAGGAACAGTGACCCCCATAAACTGGGACCTTTTTTTCTGGGCCTCCATTCTCCCCCTAGATCTTGTAAGCTCTCTGATACCTCCAAGCACATTAAAAAAAAAAAAAAATTAAACATTTTGTTGAGCTTTTCCAGTAGTCTTCAGTGGCAGGCATGATTCAGATTACCTAATCTGCCACAACTAGAAGTAGAAGTTCCAGATTTTATCTACATTTTTACCAATTTCATTGCTCACCATTGTTTCTCGCATCCACTGCTTTCCTTCTGGGTTCAATTTTCTTCATTCTCAAATATATCCTGCTTCACATTCTTCCAACAAGCTTCTGTGACTAGTTAATTCTATTAGACTTTGTCTGAAAAAATATCTTTATTTCATCTTATTCCTGAATGAGAATTAAGCTGGGTATAAAATTTTAAGTTGACAGTTATTTTTACTTCGCTCTGTGAAGATATTCTTCCACTCTTTTCTGGTCTCTCTTGCTGTTGTTAAAAAGTTTACTGTCAACATAATGGATATTCCTTTGGATGTCATCATCATTTCTTTTTTGTTGATACTAAGACATTTCTCTTTTTTTCTTTGGCATTCTCCAGTTTCACTACAATGCATCTAGACATAAATTTCTACTTATCCCATTTGGGCTCATGGTGCTACATGAATCTAAGTATTTATGTTTATTAATTCGAGAACATTCTCAGCCATTCTATCTTTGAATATTGCCTCTACACTATTCTTTCTATTTAGACTTCTCATTTTAACTCTGTTATCTCAATTTCTCTTTCATATTTTCCATCTCTCTATCTCTCTGTGCTACATTCTGGGTGATTTCTTTAGATCTATTCTACTGTTCATCACTTCTCTCCTCAGCTGAAACTACTGCTTATGTTTAACCTAGTTGCTGAGTTTAAAATTTTGATGATGACATTTTCCATTTATTGGAGCTATTTTAGCTTCCCCTGTGAGAATCTCTTGTGGCCTGGCTTTGTTGGAGTATCCCTTGGGGTGTGCTTATATCTAACAACCCTATGTGTTAACATTGGCCCAGGATTCATTTTAAAATTAATTTCTCAATTTTGGGGCCCCAGACTACATAGTGGGGTGTTTGTGTGTGTGTGTGTGTGTGTGTGTGTTTTCAAATCCTAAACATGAGTTAAAGATCCATGGGTTAGAATTCCCATGGCAGATTCCTCATCTCCCACTCTAGAACCCAGGCAAATAGTTAAAAGGTTTTGTTATTTCTCTGTGCTGGTAGGGAAATATTTTCTAGTCATGCTTTTCATTGATGACAGAGCTGCTTTGAAGGTTCCAGTTCCTAGGCCACACCTTAAGTAAGTTCAAGGACTCATTTTATGTCCCCTATTGGATGATAAAACCCAAATGCACACATTACCAGAACCAAAAGCTGCAGCTCATTATCTTTACTACTCTAGTTTTCAGTTTTCTTTTGATTTCTGAAGACTTCCTTTTCTTTCCTGAGAGCTCAATTGTGCATTTGAAATTATTTTAGCTGGATTATATTTTATCCAGCTTTTGAAGATTTTTGTAGAAGGAAGATTTTCAGGTTACCTAGTCTACTGTATTGCCAGAACCAGAAATCCCACAATACTGTTTTTAAACTTTCCTTTAATGAAACAAATATATTAATACTAGTATATTAGTCAAAGTTTTCCAGAGAAACAGAATCAATAGATCTATAGATCTAGTCTATCTATTCTATTGGTACCTGAAAAAAAAAAAGAATATATATATATATATATATATATAAAAAATCTATCTACCCATCTATCTATCTAGAGATTAAATGTAAGGAGCTGGCTAACATAATTATGTAGGCTGACAAGTCCCAAGTTCCGCAGCTGGCAAACTGGAGACACAGAGAGCTGATGGTGTAGTTCCAGTCCAAAGGCCTACAAGCTTGACAGCCAGGAAGAGGTGTTTCAGTTTGAGTCTGAAGGCAGGAAAAAACTGATATTCCAGGTCAGGCAGTAGGAAATTCCCTCTTACTCAAGGGAAGGTAAGCCTTTTTGTTCTATTCAGGCCTTCAACGGATTGGATGGCATATTAGGGACAGTCTACAGATTCAAATGGTAAACACAACCCACCCAGAATAATGTTTAACCGATGTCCGGGCACCCTGAGGCCCAGGCAAATTAGCACAAAATTAACCATCACAATTAGTAAACTCTGGCTTGATTTTTAGTTAATTTTATTTTTTTCTAAGACCCCAATCAAGTTCTCCTTTGAGACCTAACAACTTATACCTGTCACTACAGCTGAGTTAAGTCAGTGGTAAGTAAACTAGCTTTCTGCACATGAACCTTACACATACTTAATTCTACAAGTCTCTTTATGGATTTAATTTCTCTCTTTTAGGATAAATGAGTTCAAGTCTCTGGAAGTAATGTGGAATAAAAGTGTCACTTAAATACATATTCATGATCTGTTTTGCAAAACCTTTGGCTCATATAATCATCTATCTTTGTATTATGAACATGTGGATATTGACATCTGCTCACAACATGTAAATCTCCCATAATCCCAGTTCAGTGACATAACTCAGTTCAAAATAAATTTTATCTGCAATTTCTTCAAACTATAAATCACAGCAACAAGTCTTCCACCATAACTCTGGGTTTCAATCATCATATAAGTGATAACAAACTTTCACTAAATTGTACTTATGTTAACATTACCCTCCTTTGCTCCTCTTCAGCATCAGCAAAGAGTTTACGAATGTTAGCCTCTGATTCTCCCACATATTTGTTGAGGATTTCCGGCCCATTGACCACTTTAGGCTCTCTTGCATTCAACATCTTGCCAATCTGTCGAGCCAAGAGAGTCTTACCACAACCTGGAGGCCCATATAACAGGATGCCTTTAACATGTTTGCAACCTAAAAAGGAAAAGAAAACAGTCTTACATCAACTAACTAAAATCCAAGTAAGACATCAAAGTTTTCTTTCTTCTTCACATGAATGTCAGGAAGAATACAGCAATAGCATTAACATATATTAATATCTAGGTGCTATGAACAGAACAAGAATGAACTGAAGATCTTTTTAAAATAGAAAATCCACAAACAATTCCTACACCAATACCAAAAGTTGAGGGGGAAAGCTGCCAATTAAAGGTCTTTGGAAAAGTATATTTGAATTATCATTGAGAACGAATACTTTTAACTCTGAAAATGTCTCTTTGACCTAAATACCTAATTAGGAAATATTACTTCTTTTTCATTATCCTTTACTTTAAAGCCAGGGGGAAAAAAGATCTGTTTTTAGGCAAGTTTAACCCAACACAGATCTATTATGATACGACAGGCTACGGAAACTGTATCTTAGTCAAAGAAATTACAGGTCTACCTGTCAATACAAGCACTTGAAGAAAGGGCAGACATGTCTGAGTTGGGTGGGTATAGAGCAATCCATAGGATCCAGATGGATGTTACAGACTTTGTGGATGAAGTCGAATGCCCTATTTCACGTGACTATGCCAAGTGAGAAACGTGTTTTCTCAGAGCCACCAGGATGAAAATGAAACTGAAGCTTTACGAGAATAGTATTCAATTCTTTTCTAGGCAACCATTGCTAAATGCCTTAAAGGTATCATTAACGATAGCAAAATAGCAAGACTAATGATTTAGACTCCCTGGGATTTCTTTAGCCCACTCTACACAAGCATTTACTCCATTTCTTAAGATTAAGATGAAATTTGGTTTCTGTTTACTCACTCTAGGAATTCTCACCTATTTAAGTTTCACACTTAAGATGCATGACTCTTTACTTATGCGTTTTTTTCTTTATACTACACCAAAAAAGCACTCTGTGAAATAATGAATTATTAGATTTCAAGCGTTACACTCAAAACTACAGGTGAACAAGAAAATTTCTGGAAATGGGATACAGTGTATTTTTATGGAAAATGTCCTCATTTGGAACAAAAGCCTTAAAAAATTATATCTTTAAGAAAAATTACGACAATACATCAAATGACTCAATAAAGGAAACCACAAGATTCAACCAACTCTACTAGAAATTTTAGATTCTGAGGAGGAAGATATTTTGGGTTGCCAGTACAGCCATTGCTTCTATCTTTGTTTCAAAAAAAGACTCCCTTTTAAATCCTTAAAAGTAATGAGATCTGTGCTTCTGGTTAGACTTGTAGAGACAGGGGGAACTTAGTGGAAACCCTTAAAGGCTTAGATTCTTAACCCTTCTCATCACAGAGTAAATTCCTGTCCTAAGAACTGTGGCCCAGGGACTTCCCTGGTGGCTCAGTGGTTAAGAATCCGCCTGCCAGTGCAGGGGACACGGGTTCGATCCCTGGGCCAGGAAGATCCCGCATGCTGTAGAGCAACTACGCCCGTGTGCCACAACTACTGAGCTCGTGCTCTAGAGCCCGTGAGCCACAACTACTGAGCCTGTGTGCCACAACTATTGAAGTCCACGTGCCTAGAGCCCGTGCTCTGCAACAAGAGAAGCCACCGCAATGGGAAGCCCGGGCACCACAATGAAGAGTAGCCCCCACTCACTGCAACTAGAGAAGGCCCGCGTGCAGCAACAAAGACCCAATGCAGGCAAAAATAAATAAATTAAATTAAAAAAAAGAACTGTGGCCCATAAAATGTCTTTGCCCTTGTCCCACCCTTGGGGCATGAGGGGTAAGGAGATAAGGGGATAAGCCTTGAGCTTCTCCTAGAGGCCAACACCACCAGGCACTGTCAGCATCCAAGCCACTGGGACACATCTGATGAGGACTTTGGAACCTGGCTCCTAGCCTTCCTCTCCAAACCAACTGCTACTATCTTGATTTGAAACTATTTGTATAAACCATTAAAGAGGCAGGTGGTGGTGGAGGGAGTGAAACAGGCACAAGGAGGGGAGAGCCAGGAAGGATAAAATGAAGACAGCTGCTAAGTACCTACAAAGTACCAGCCCTTAGCCACATCTCTCCAGTCTCAACCTTCTCCAAGTTTATCAGCTTCCTTCTAACCACACTTCCTTCCATATTAAGCCATGCTTTCTTTCAAAGACTCTCACCTCCTCAGCATTCTTATACTTCTGTTATACCTACCCTATGAACCCTGAACACAATATGGCTTTACTGCACCTAAACATTGGCCAGAGCATGACCAGAGAAAATTACACCACTGTGCTGACTGATATCCTAACAGTCTCATGCTATCTGATTTCAGTTCTACTCTCACTGCTTTCTCAATATTGCATGCCACCCCTTACCTGTTTCTGTTCATCTCCCATATCTCCTTAGTTATTATCCAGACTTCACTGTTCTCTTCTCAAGCACTACCCATGCCATTAATTCTTAGAGATGATCTAGTTTCCTACTTTTCATATTAAAAAAAAAAAAAAAAAGACTATCAGGTATGAACTCCCTTCAGCTCCCTGCTTCTTTTTTTCTCTTTTTGGCCCCCCTCTTTTTTTAAACACTGCAAATTTATTATTTCACAGTTCTTTAAGTCAGCAGTTTGGGTGGGTTTGGGTGGCTCTGCTCCATTTTTCATAAGACTGAAATCAAGGTGTGGGCCAATGGGGCTCTGGGAAGAATCCACTTCCAAGTTTACGTGGGTTGTTGACAGAATCTATTTTCTTGTGACTGTAAGACTGAGATCCCTCTTTCTTTGCTGGCTGTCAGCTAGGGGTCAGGTTGATCTTTTCTCCTAGAGGCTGCCTACTTTCCTTTTGACACTTTCCATGTGTTCCCCCTCCAGCAAGTGACTGAGTTTCTCTTATGCTTCAGTTCTCTTCAGCTTCTCTTTCTGACACATCTCTCTGCCTCTTCTGCCTTAAACTACCTTATGTGATTATGTTGGGCCCACCCAGATATTTCAGGTTAATCTCCCTATCTTTTGATGAGGTTATTAGTAATCTTAATTACATCTCCAACCCCCCTTCACATCCCTGCTTCTTTATCTACAAATTTATCTGCAGGCATCTCTTTTCTCAACCTCAGCATCAGTTCTCAAAGAAGGAGCTTCCTTCCTCTTCTCCAAAGTTTAAATTGCAAATATTTGTTTATATACTTTCTTTTCTCTTAAGACTATAAACTATTCAAGGGCAGGTACTGTCTCATCAATCCTCAATTGCAGACACCCAGCCTAATGCCTAGTACATAATATGTACTCAATAAATGGCTGAATAAGTAAATTATTGATTCTTTTCCTAAAAAACTCAGAGAAAATGGGGGGATAGAAGATGGTTTTTAAAAATTATTTGAAGCTCTTAAATTATGAACAGTATGTACTTTCATGGCTGAACTAATTTAAATACCTAAAAAACACCTTTGCAATGACTGGGACTTACAAATTTAGCAAGACAAACTACATAATACATAAATACTAGATTTTTAACTCTGTAACTCTGTTTTTGTATGTGGGAAATGCTCAATTTAATGTGTTTTGAATTAAATTGACTCAGATGTCATAAAATAAATAACCCACAAAATATTACCATGAAGCTTGAAAGATAAAATGCATATCCGTTGAACTTATATATAATACAGATCTGTGAAATTACAGAATCTATTCAATATAACATCAATAAGAATGTCATAGAAACTCTAGTCTGCATGAGAACCATAATTCCTTTAGGCTGTCAAGAAAGCACATCAAAAATATACAATGGGGCTTCCCTGGTGGCGCAGTGGTTGAGAGTCCGCCTGCCGATGCAGGGGACACGGGTTCGTGCCCTGGTCCGGGAAGATCCCACATGCTGCGGAGCGGCTGGACCCGTGAGCCATGGCCGCTGAGCCTGCATGTCCGAAGCCTGTGCTCCGCAACCGGAGAGGCCACAACAGTGAGAGGCCCGCGTACCGCAAAAAAAAAAAAAAAAAAAAATATATATATATATATACAATGACGTGAAGATTTTCAAAATCCACTTCCACAAAGGAAGCAGTTACTTGAATAAGCAGTGGAAATGGGACTTTGTTATTCGTATTATTATCATAGCCTTTCTGACTTATTAAATAAGCATTGGTCTCTAATTTAAATGAGTCATAAAAACTCTGCATAAGTAATTCCATTCTACAAAAGTGTATTAAGCTCCTGTTTGGACTAGGCACGAAACTAGGTGTTTGGGATACAAACATGAAAAAGGCAGTCCCTACCTGCAGGGCGTTTCTGATTTAGTAGGAAAGACAAATAAAAATAGGTTATCTACAATATAATATGACATTATCAGAGATGTGCATGAAATGTTTTTTGGAACCTAGCCAAGAGAGACTGATTCTGCTAGAGTGATGGCAGAAAATTAGGGATGGACACAGGGGAAGAGGTAACATACAGTCTGGGTCTTGAAGGCCAGTTCGAGGTTCATGGTTGGGCAAGTGAAGGGAAATGGCACCCTAAAGAGAGAGATTAGCATTAGATTAGACATGGCAGTATGGACCTAGAAGCTGTCCTCTCAAAACAACCAGTTATCACCTTCTGTGGCTGGGAGCCTTGGAGGTGAGTGCCTGAGTAAGGGGGATGACAAGTTCCCAACTAAGGAAGGCCTTGACACCAAGCCCGGGAGTTTTTAATTTGTTTTGTAAAAACCCAGTGTTTTTTAATCAGGGAGGATACATAATGAGATGTGTGTTTAAAAACTAACCGGCGGTGGAGTAGACGAAGGACTAGAGAACAAAGATCAGAGGGTGGGAGTCTAGTTGGAGGTATGTTCTTAACCTTTTTCTGGGGACACTGCCTCACTGGCTGGCTCTGGATTTTTGCCAATTAAGTTTTCCTTTTCCTATCCCTCCAAGTCCCTCCAAGCACATGAACAACTGGGTCCAGAGGCCTCAGAAGGCTGCCTCCCTACTGATACCCCAGCTTTCCCCTGAGCTTCTCCAGGACATTAAGGCCTAGCTCTGATGCTGGGGAGCCTCTGATCTCTGGCTGCTGGACTGTCTGACTGCGAGCTGTACTGTTCCTTTTTTTTTTCCCTTTATGTCTTACATGCCCCCTCACTACTCAGAGATCAGTTCCCTGGGTTAGGGAACTACACAGCAAAGGGCAGGCACAGAAGAATGAGAAATCAGTGGAACTGACTTGTTTAAAATGTCATATTCTCTCATTCTATCTCTCATTTTCTTTCCCATGGAATAGTCTAATGGACCTGCCCAGAAAAAATGCCCATGTACAAAAATTTACATGCAATTTTGAGAAGATTTTTTGATCCTCTGGGGTCCAATCATGAAATTCAAATTAAAATCCCTGAATGTACTACTGAAATAATCCAGACAAGAGACCAGGAATGGAAAGAGGTAATAATCTTAAGAAATAGTAGTAGGAAAAGAATGGAAGAGAGGAGAGATATTCATCAGAACTTAGAGACCAAATGAAAATAAGAAAAAGAGGAAGAGTCAAGGATGACCTTAAGGCATCTAGCCTGGGGGCACATGGGAAAAATGATAGTAATCTCAGAAAACAACCAAGAGGTTAGCAAGAGGAAATCATAACTTTGTTTTTGGCTATAAGGCATTTGAGATTCAGGCAGTAATGTCCATTAAGAAAGACTTGTTGAAAGCTCAGAGAAGATATCAAAACTACTGGTTCGATATTTTTGAATGCCCGCTCTGGGCACATGAAAAGCCTCAAAAAGCTTTAAGCAGAGGAATGTGACAATAGGGACAAATGCTCCAGAGACAAAGGATGAGGCCTGGAAAGAGAACATCAGATTTAAAAATCAGAAAGTTCATGCTGATCTGGGTCAGATCATTTTGGGTTGTGGTAGGAGAAGGAAGCTAAGTAGCATAAGCAAGAACAGACAGAGATCACACTTTCAGGAACTCTGGCAACAAAGAGTAGGGATTTAAGGAGACAACTGCAAGGAAACTTCTTCTGAGACTAGTTAAGTAAAGAGAAGAAGAAGAAGAAGTAAGAAGAAGTAAGCTGTTGGGTTCTGTTTACTATGTGAAGTAGGGGGCTTAGGTCATCTACAAAATGCAGGATGAGGAGATGATATTGGGAAACATGGTAAAGGTTTGGAAAGAACGTGGGGAATTGGGAAAATGTGTGGGGAAATGTGCTTGAGCAGACAGATGCCATTGGGTAAGTGAGCTCAGCATACGAAATTCAGGTTACTGAGGGACTCTCCTCTTTGCTGTAATTATATAAGCAACTTACAGTTAGGTAAGGTAGGTTCTTACTCAATTATATAAATATAAATTTTATCAAAGCTGGCATAAGAATATTGACTTTTTTGGTTTTAAACATCTCTTTTTTTCAAAACTGAATCTTAAAGTTTAGCAACACAAGGTAAAGTATTAATTTAATTTGAAGTTTATTATCTAATTTTAGCTAGAGTCTATTATCTAATTTTTGCTCAAGTCTATTATCTAATTTTCCATCCCAAAAAATCCAAAACTATCACATGGCCTGTTTTCAACATTCTCCCTCCATTCTCCACCAAGTTTGAGGCTTTAGTCTTCATTTCTAAGTCATTCGCACCTTTTCTCCTTCCTCCATAACTCATATAAGTAATAACTAATGTGGGCTAATAGTATAATCACATATAGTGCCAAAGCAGTTCTTCTCTTCATTTCCTGAGTTCAGTTATTTAACTGCTCCTGTTAATCATCTTCCTAAAAATAACTAATTTTTATTTGGATGAGGCAAAACATAACAACTCTTGGTTACAGTAACATAAAGGAAGGTGGTAGTGAAAAGTGTAATTCAAAATGGCCAAAAATGGCTTTATATATTTGGTTTTGGAATTTTAAGTTGCTAATTATATTTGAATATAGGAGTAAATGAAGTTCTGGGATATCATGTTCTTTGATTCATTCAACAAATGCTACATTTGGAGGTGGGAAGATGAAGCAGTTCTCTTCTGATTATTTCTATTTTCTCAGTGAAATAAAGATTCCAGGTCATCAGCTGCTGGTGAGGATGGAAGGATGGAAGAGGTGGTGTTGGATGTTTGAGAAGAATGGAGAGGAACCAGTCATCTCAGAGAGTAGGTGAGGAAACTGATGAGACTAAGGAAATACATCCCTTCTCGGCCTTCTGGCTAAGTTCAAGTGTAGATTAAGTAAATACAGAAGGAATGCAAGGAAATACTGACTCCAAGAAATACTGAGGGCTCGCTTGAGATTTGGTTCTTAAATTTAAAGTGAGGTCTAATACCATGGTTTTGTGTTTTTCTTAAGCCATATTTAAGTCTGGGTACTGATACAGAGTAAGCAGGTAGCTGAGAAACACCTGACATATACAAGATGAGGAGCAAGGCTGTTAAGGGTGTATGTGAGGAGGGTGAAGGTGATAGACCATGGAATCTAAGCTGGGTAAAGACGACAAAAAGGCTGGGAAGTGACAAGAGTAAATTAACTGGAAGGTCCCCATGTCAAACTTGCTGGAGTTGGGGTAAGGGCTATGCTAGAAGAAACCAAGGAAAAAACGGGAGGTGGCTAGAGAGCAAGATGCTTAAAACTGAGATCCCCGAAGTAGTGGTTATTAGTGATGGTGCAGTCTTGGGTATGACCAAAGAGTGAGCAGCTGAGATGGAGTGAAAGAAAAGTTAAATGGAAATGAGAACTCCAAAGAACTGTGAAGACAGACTGTTGAACACATCACCAACAAGGATACTGAAGTCGCCAATGACACACAGATAAATAAAGCAAACAATGAAGGTTACAGTTAGAGCAACAAGTAAGCCAGACAATTTCTTTGTCTGGCTCCCCTGTTCATTCGTCTCTAGCAGGGCTACTCTTGTTCTCTTCCATTTTGTTCTCCATATGTTAGGGACAATGAAAAGTATTAATATCTATTAATATATCATTATGTAATAGCTATTAATAACAGTACAAATAATGTAAAACACCAAAGAAATAAACATAGCAAATGGTAACGCCATTGTTTACTAAGGATTTAAGTGAACATGACACTGGAACCTCACTATAAGACTACATTCTGTAAATAATTTAGTATAAGGCTTGTTTGTATCTCATTCTAGAGCCCTTGTCATAAAGTATTTTTAATCATTTCCTAAAATATGAACCGCAAAGCTGCATTTCAATTATATTTCACAACAGATATTTGTCAAATGGATGAACGTATGACTTGTGGTCAGGTGCCAGATAGGTGAGGACTGATTGGATTAAGTGCATTAGGAAATAAATCAAGTGAAAAAAATCTCTAGAGAACATTAAAAATTACTAACTAAGAGTCCCATTTTTCTGACCAGTGATTCTCAGACTTAGATTTCCAAAACTAGCTAAACAACTTCTTTTTTAAAAAATATCTGGAGATTAGTGTTGTCATTGGGTTGCTTAGTTTTTAATTTGCAAGGTAAAGATTTCTTAAACAAAAATATCAAACCTGGCATCTTCTATCAGCACCACTTCATATAAGAAAATATACTGTAATATCAAAAGGTAGGGTGGACATAATCTCAGAATAAAGGACAGTTTTTTGTATTAAATAAATTCAAAAGTGGGGGCTCTGGAGTCAGCTTGCCTGGATTCAAGTCCTGGTTCTTCCACTTACTAACTGGAAATAATAGCAACTACCTCAGAAGATTATTATGAAGGTTAAGTATAATGCACATAAGGCACTTAGAATACTTCCTGGCACATAGGAAGATCTCGTAAATATTGGCTTAATAAATATTAACTTATTTTTTATCACCTTGCTATAGAGGAGTGATGAAATGGAACCAGACTCCCAACTGTTAATGTGAGAATTAGATCATTGTTAGGTGACCGTAAAGCTTGAAAATAAGTGACAATCTTGCTTGTGAAATTCTTTCTGAGACTATTGTGACCATCTGGCCCCTTAGGCACTTTATCTAAAACACGAGTGTCACTTGGACACTGCAAATTATAGTACCCATTCCTTTGATGAATCTCAAACTCCAAATTAACACTGTAGTAAATGAGTTGTAACACAGCAGTTTCACAAAGATTTTACTAGTGTTCAGTAGAGCAGGATTCTCTGTAGCTCTAGTCTCTCTCTTCCAGGTGGATTACTATCAGAGTCAATCCTGCCTGCTTCTCTTATGCCTTAGGCAGAATTCAATTCACACCTATTTCTCAAGCCTTCCAACTTCATTTAGGGTCAAGATGTAGCTCCATCCATAAAAACCAAGCTACCACAACTATCAGTTCCATGTGTACACATCCTTCTATCATCTTTCTCCCCAACCTGTTCTATTACAATAAATATTTCTTTTCCAAAGTTCCCCTTATCCTCCCAATTGCACCCACTCTCATAGCCCTTAACTACCAGATATTAGAAAGCTGCCTCTCCTCTTTCTTACGGGGGCACACACCTCACTCTGCTAGCACCCACCTGGGATGATTTGGTTCTATTGAGAGGAACTGGGGCTATTTCTGGGTTCTTCACCCAAAAGGTCATTTGCAATGCTAGATTACCACTGCCCATCCTTTGCCTCTTAGTTTGAGGTAGATTAGTATGATACGCACTTCTCACCTTAATTCTAACTACCACTCTCTGCCAGTTGAATTAGCAATTCTCCAACAATGTAAAAATTTGCAGCCCCAGGTATTGATATTCACTGATACTGATATTCAGTGATTATAATCATACAAATTTTGGTGGAGAGAACTTTAGGAGGCTTTAAGTGTGTGCTATGAATAGCTTGAAATGATTTTTGACCTAAAAGTCTAAATATAATAAGAACTTATCCATTATAATAAGGCTTATGTAGCCCCTCTGATGAAAATACATGAAAATATGTATGAGACGTAATATACTAATTGTAATCTCTTTTCTTAAAATAGCTCAATGAAAAATACATAGCCTATTTCTGCAGTAAAATGAATAAATAGTAATGTTTATAATCTTTCAAATATTATCCATAAAAGTGACAAATTTGTATTTGCTAATCTCTTCAATTTTAAAAAGCAGTGAATTTTCTTTGCTTTCCTGAGATTATATCAAAGGCAAGCTGCACTGAGGAAAAATTGTCAGTCAACTTTTAGGTATCCAAAAGAGGAAAACATTACAGCAAACACTAACTTTACACAAGAGTAAGCAGAATAATAATAAATTAGGAGGAATGTCTGTCAAATTAGCATCAGGATAAAGAGTGTTTAATTTATTTTGTGGGAACATGATCTATAAAGAGAGAGAAGTGTGAAGTGGGTTTTGTGATGTTTAAAGGGGAATCCCAAGTAGCTTCCAGTTCAAATGCAGACAGATTTGCCAAGTTTGCCAAAATAGGGAGGCTATCAACAGACTAGCAGCAAGTCAGGACATATTCACAAGTCTTGCAAGCCTCTCTCTGCAGTTGTACAAACCAGATTTGAATGCTTATTTTTAAATCATGCATGCACTTGCAGAAAACACAATCACAAATTAACATCAATATTTAATCTTTTAAAGTTTGCATAATTCTAACTTCTCCTAGAATTATGAGTATTTTCTTAGTTCTATTCAACTTCTCATTTTAGTAGTACAATATGATTATTTACACTAAGAAACAGTTTTCCAACCATGCAATGAGGACCTGGAGAATAGCTTCCATCAACTCATAATATAGGAGGGCTTTTTGTTTGTTTGTTTCAAAGATCGTCAGTCAGCCTCTAAAACGAGTTATCTATATTTGCTTAGCTGGGCACTTAGCAAATCTTTAAGAAAAGGAGATACTTAAGACTAAAAACACAACTTCTGACCCCATTTGAGCAGTCAGGTCTTTGATCGTCTAATCTCTGGGTATCATTTTGTCCAGCAGAGACCTGCTGTTGCCCCATCAACTTTAAAATGCCAAGAGCACCTTGAGTTCCGTTATGATAAAGTGGAAAAGGCCTGTGCCCTAAGCACCAAGCATCTATGCAGGATGCCTACCACCCAACTAGTCTATATCCAAATTAGTCACCTGAGATTCACTATAGATCCTCTCATTAGATAGCCTAGAACTAAAGATGGGGTATGTGTAGTAACTCTCCAAACTAATCTTTGCTGACACCCCCATCCGTTTTTTACTCCCTCAGAGGGTGTGGCCTGGTATTTCACAAATTCTTGATGACAAAGATCATGCTTCTACTATAGCAGGTCCTGCCTTGCTGCCATCTGGCAGCATGTAGTTTATTAGTTTCAGAATTTTACAGCTTTTCCTTTCCTCTTTTTTTCCCTCTGTCTCTTAGCTTTAAACCCATTTTACTTGCAGTCCCCAATGGAGCCTCTTAAAATGCAGATTTTCAAGCACTACTCCTAGAAATTTGAATTCATTAAGTCTGGAGTGGAGCTGGGGAAGCTATTTAACAAGCACCTTCCAGGTGACTGTAATGCAGGCCAGAGGACACTTTGAGAAACATCATTCATAGTTATAACTGACACTACATTAAGCTGCCTTCTAAGAGTTCTTAGGTTTTTATTTTATTTAGTGTATATGTTCTATAGCATTAATTAAATCATAAACTAATAAGGATATTTTTTTATTCCTCGACAAGTTGTAGCTGTTGAAGAGCAAAGAGCTATTCTAACAAGATAAAAGTTACCAAGAATAAATGTAAGGGACTTCCTTGGCAGTCCAGTGGTTAAGACTCCATGCTTCCACTGCAGGGGGCACAGGTTCAAACCCTGGTCTGGGAACTAAGATCCCACATGTCACGAGGCGTGGCCAAAAAATTAAAAATTAAAAAAAATAAATAAATGCGGGACTTCCCTGGTGGCGCAGTGGTTAAGAATCTGCCTGCCAATGCAGGGGACATGGGTTCGATCCCTGGTCCAGGAAGATCCCACATGCTGCGGAGCAACTAAGCCCGTGCACCACAACTACTGAGCCTGTGCTCTAGAGCCCATGAGCCACAACTACTGAGACCACGTGCCACAACTACTGAAGCCTGTGTACCTAGAGCCCGTGCTCCGCAACAAGAGAAGTCACTGCAATGAGAAGTCCGCGCACTGTAACAAAGAGTAGCCCCCACTCGCCACAACTAGAGAAAGCCTGCGCACAGCAACGAAGACCCAACGCAGCCAAAAATAAATAATTTTTAAAAAGAATAAATGTAAGATTTCTACACTTGAGTACAATTGGGGGAGATATGGTTTTGTGAGAGATGACTTGGGGGTTTTACTCAACAATAAAGTCGGTATGAGTCAAGATAGAATGTGGATGTCAAAAATGTTAATGCAATTTCATCCTGCATTGAAAGGAGATTGATGTTTTGAACAAAGGATGGATAGTTCTGGTCTACGGCATGCCACGGACTACACTTGCAGTACTCGAAGTACTCCACTGATTTCTGAGTTTCACAACTTAAAGCAAACATAAACAGATGTTAAAGTTCAGAGAAATGAGAATAGAATGGTAGAGGAATAAAAATTAAGTTATAAAAGAGTTTACTAGAAGAACCAATCAAGCTGGGAGTTTTAGCTTAGGGAAAACATGAATCTGAGGAGAGTTTAGTTCTGGACAGAATAGCTTTCTTCACATACCTAAAGGGCTTTCACAGGGAAGCAGGATTACCCTTGTTCTGTATAGTCTTGGGGAAGAACTAGAGTTTGCAGAGAAGCTACAAGGACATGTATTTCATCTTAAGTTAAGGAAGACTCAAATCAACAGCTGTCCAAAAAATGGAACGCAGTGTTCAGAAAGAATGAGTTTCCTGTTATTGAAGGAATTCAAGCTTAGCCTAAAGAACTTGGCAGAAGTTATTCAGCAGAAATGGAGAGAAAATGTAAACAAAAGACAAGTATGTGAATTAAATGACTTTTAAGATCCCTTGCAATGCTGAGATTCTATAATTCCTTTGATATTCTGATAGAAACAGCTAGTTTTGCAAAGATAGGAATATTTAAAATAAATATTCCAGGATGGGAACAAAGGAGACGGAAGGCTAGTAAGACAATAAAGAAGCTATTGCTGTAATTCAAGTGTAATTTACTGAAGCTATGAAAAAGATAAGAGGAATGATCCAAAAAACAAAGCAGAAACAAAATTAGGAGCAGTCAATAATGGATTTGAAAAAAATGCATGCACACATGAATAGAGCCAACTGATCTTTGACAAATAATCAAAGGCAATACAATGGGGCAAAAAGTCTTTTCAAGAAAGTGGTGCTAGAACAATTGGACATCAACATGCAAAAAAAAAAAAAATTGATACAGACTTTATACCCTTCACAAAAATTAATGCAAAATCGCTCAAAGACCTAAATGTAAAACGCAAAACTACAAAACTAAATGTAAAATGCAAAAACTACAAAAGTATAAAACTTCTAGAAGATAAAGCATGACCTTGGGTCTAGATGACCTTGGGTATGGCAGTTCCTTTTTTTTTTTTTTTTTTTTGTGGTACGCAGGCCTCTTACTGCTGTGGCCTCTAGTTGCGGAGCACAGGCTCCGGAGGCGCAGGCTCAGCGGCCATGGCTCACGGGCCCAGCCGCTCCGCGGCATGTGGGATCCTCCCAGACCGGGACACAAACCCGTGTCCCCTGCATCGGCAGGCGGACTCTCAACCACTGCGCCACCAGGGAAGCCCCTGGCAGTTCCTTTTTAGATACAACACCAAAGGCAAAATCCATGAAAGAAAGAATTGATAAGCTGGACTTCATTAAAATAAAAAACTTCTGCTCTATTAAGAACAATGTCAAGAGAATGAGAACACAAGCCACAGAATGGGAGAAAATATTTACAAAAGACACAACTGATAAAGCATTATTATCCAAAATACACAAAGAATGGGACTTCCCTGGTGGCACAGTGGTTAAGAATCCGGCTGCCAATGCAGGGGACATGGGTTCGATCCCTAGTCCGGGAAGATCCCACATGCTGCAAAGCAACTCAGCCCATGCGCCACAACTACTGAGCCGCACTCTAGAGCCCATGAGTCACAACTACTGAAGCCCACATGTCTAGAGCCCGTGCTCCTCAATAAGAGAAGCTACCACAATGAGAAGCCCACGCACAGCAACGAAGAGTAGCCCCCACTCACTGCAACTAGAGAAAGCCCGTGCACAGCAACGAAGACCCAACGCAGCCAAAATAAAATGAATTTAACAAAAACAAACAAAAGAACCCAAAATACACAAAGAACTCTTAAAACTCAACAATAAGAAAACAACCCAATTAAAAAGTGGGCCAAAGACCTTACAGACACTTTACCAAATAAGATAAACAGATGGCAAATAAGCATATGAAAAGATGCTCTACATAATATGTCATCAGAGAAATGCAAATTAAAACAACAGTGAGATATCACTATACCTATTTGAGTGGCCAAAACCCAGAAGACTGACAACACTAAGTGCTGGTAAGGCTATGGAGCACTGGGATTCTCATTCATTGTTGGTGGGAATGCAAAGTAGTACCGGCACTTTGGAAGACAGTTTGGCAGCTTCTTACGATCCTAAACATATTCTTTCCATTTGATCCAGCAATCGCTCTCCTTGGTGTTTACCCAAAGGCGTTGAAAACACATCTAAACTAAAACCTGCACACAGATGTTTACAGGAGCTTTATTCATAACTGCAAAACTTGGAAGCAACCACAATGTCCTTCAGTAGGTGAACGAATAAATAAACTGTGGAACATCCAGACAATGGAATATTATTCAGGACCAAAAAGGAATGAGGTATCAAGCGACAAAAAGACATGAAGAAACCTTAACTGCAAATTACTAATCCAAAAGGGCTACTATATGACATTCTGGGAAAGACAAAACTATGGACACAGTAAAAAGATCAGTGGTTGCCAGGGATGGGTGGGCGTGGCACAGAGTATGTTTAGGGCAGTGAAAATACTCTGTATGATACTATAATGATGGATACACATCATTATATATTTGTTCAGACTCAGAGAATGTACAACACCAAGAGTAAACTGTAAGGTAAACTGTGGACCTGTGTGTGATTATGACATGTCAAAGTAGGTTCATCAGTTGTAACAAAGGTACCACTTTGGTGGAGGATGGTGATAATGGGGGAGGCTGTGCATGTGTGGGAACAGGAAATCTCTGTCCTTTCCCGTCTATTTTCCTGTGAGCCTAAAACTGCTCTAAAAAAAAAGTCAATTAGAACATGCATACAAAGCAAAAATGATATGACTGATAAGGGATTAATATCCAACATAAACAAACAGTTCATACAACTCAACATCAAAAAAAAAAAAGACAAGCCGACTGAAAAATGGGCAGAAGAACTGAATAGACATTTTTCCAAAGAGGAAATGCAGATGGCCAACAAGCACATGAAAAGATGCTCAACATAGCTAATCATCAGGGAAACGCAAATCAGAACCACAAAGAGGTATCACCTCACACCTGTCAGAACGGCTATCATCAAAAAGAACACAAATAACATGTTGGTGAGGATGTGAAGAAAAGGGAACCCTTGTACACTGTTGGTGGCAATGTAAATTGGTGCAGCTACTGTGGAAAACAGTATGGTGGTTTCTCAAAAAACTAAAAATAGAACTACCATATGACCCAGCAACTCCACTCCTGGGTATATATCCAAAAAAAACGAAAACACTAATTTAAAAAGATAAATGCACCCCAACATTCCTAGCAGCATTATTTACAACTGCCAAGATATGGAAGCAACCTAAGTGTCCATCAACAGATGAATGGATAAAGAAGATGTTGTGTGTGTGTGTGTGTGTGTGTGTGTGTGTATGCACACACATACATACACAATGGAATACTACTCAGCCATAAAAAACGACGAAGTTTTGCCATTTGCAGCAACATGGATGGATTTGCAGGGCATCATGCTAAGTGAAATCAGTCAGACTGAGAAAGGCAAATACTGTATGATATCACTTATATGTGGAATCTAAAAAATACAACTAGTGAATATAACAAAAAAGAAGCAGACTCACAGATATAGAGAACAAACTAGTGGTTACCAGTGGAGAGGGAGGGGAGGAGTAATACAGGGGCAGAGGAGTGGGAGGTACAAACTATTGGGTATAAGATAGGCTCAAAGATGTATTATACAACATGGGGAATATAGCCAATATTTTGTAATAACTGTAAACAGAAAATAACCTTTAAAACTGTAGTAAAAATGTGTAGAAAAATAAAAATAATAAAAAGTTAAAAAAAAAAAAGCATGCAAAGCAAAGGAAAAAGGGGAGAAAACATGACTCCAAGGACCTAGAAAATAAAGGTAACTGGGAAGACAGAACTATTTGTGGGATGGGGAAAAAAATGTTTAATAAATGTAACAAAGTTTTGAACATTTCAAGAATTCACTTCAGTAAGAATTCTAATGGGAGATGGTGAAAGCATCTGGAGATACAGTCATACATTACATACATCTAAAAATCACCACTAAATGCTTGGATAACCTTTTATAAGCCTCCGGAAAATAGTGAAGCTTATTCTAGAGAATGGGTAGTGTGGCTTCACATCCAAGTTGTGAAATCTAGAAAGGAAACCTAATAGTAAATCAACTCATTTAAAATGCTGAATCAAGAAGCCTAAAGAGCACCAGACTGGGAGTAAGGCAACCTGCATCCTAGCCCCTACTGTGACTCTAGCTTAAATAAATTGTTTACCCTCCTGGGGCCCCAAAATCCTCATCTATGAAATAAGAATGACATAAGCTTTTAAATAAGCTTTTCTCAAACTGGCGTTCCTTGAAACATTAATAGTTATATCTTTATGTCCGTATGTTTGTTAAGTAAGTTTAAGTAAATTTGGAAAATGTCAGACTAGATAATTTCTATGGTCTGCTGCTCTAACATGGTGTAATTCTGATCCAAATATATAGTTACCTTAATGAATTTAAATCTAATGTATATACAGATATACTATTTGCTTTTGATTATCTCATAGAGAGGAGTATCAACGAATGTAAAATGGGTGACAATCCTTTTGAGAAAATTTCATACCTCGACAGTGGCGATTGAGAGCAGAAAGCAAAGAGTCTAATAACAAGAGGGACAAAAACTGAGAAAGGACTGGATAATTAACGTAATAAATGTAAATAATGCTTTTCATTCTGTTTGTCTATCCTTCTAAATGATCTTTTCCTTCAAATTCTTAGACAAGGTGCTAAGAACAGAATTACCCAACTACAGGTTCAACCCATTTGATTTTTTAAAAATTCATTTTTAGGCAAAATGGAGAAAAGGATTCAATATTTTGACTGTGGCAATAAACTATCATCTTTATGTTACACACAGTGTCTCACCTGGAGCCATTACTACATATAAGACAAATATGAATTTTGAATGGCTGAGTTCTATATCATTTAGTATGACATATGGTCAGCCTTCTGTAGCCAGATAAAGAAAGATCAGACTACAGAGAATTTTTAACACAATAAAGTGGGTCTTCCTATCTCCCTTTTTCTAAGCTTTCACAGCTACAGTTGGTTGCCTAAATGAAGGGTTATGTTCTGGGCAGTTTTTTGCTAACATTATTGTTAATTCTTTCTTCCACTTCCCTTCCTACAACAACCTATTCTCTATAGTGTCTATCAAGATGGTTGTTGTTTTTCTAAGTCAGTATACCACATACAAGAAGAAACTGATGAGATTTATAGAAGGAAGTGATAGAGCATTTATCAGCTCTCCTCTGATGGAATGTGATAAAAAGTAAATATAAATCAGCCAAAGTATGAGTTCACAAACAAAGAAAACATATTTCTAGGTGTTCCCTTGACTACCTTATCAACAAACACTGTTCAAAATAGGTAATTACAAAATAGTATATGAGGATAATCTAAGGCGTAAACTATTTTGAACAGCAACAAAAGTTTAAGATAAGGATTTGATTAAAGGGAATAGATTAAATATTTTTGTCTTTCATAAAATTACTTTTTGGCAATATAATCATACCAACCACCATCTACATAGTACCTTGCTCACTGTGAACACTATGTTAGAAAATTTATACACATTAATGCTATACTGACAATAAACATACAAAGTAAATAATTTTGCAGGTGAGGGTACCAAGACTCAGAGAGTCTAGGGCCCAGGGCCCTTAAATATTAAGAGGCCCAGGACCATACAAGTGACAAGTGGTAATGGTAGACTCAAAGCGAGCCTTGTTTTGGCATACCCAAGAGCCTTCTTACTGCTGAGGAAGAGATGCTAATTTACCAGTACAGGGCTTATCTGGATACAATTTTGCTAATACTATTTATCTTAAAAAAAAAAAGTTATCTACCTGTTCTTTCTTGGAAAAAAGCTCATGACACACTATTAAGTAGAGAAAAAAGTTACAGAAAAATGACTAGTATGATCCTATCTAAACAGAAAAATAACCTATACATGAGTACAGACAATCAAAAATACATATGTGTATAAATGCCTAAGCAAAATACTTTCCCCCTTCTTATTTCTGTAGTCTAGTTCCATCTGGGGCCAATAAAAGAGGTCTTTCCTAGATTAAGAAGGAATCTCAGGGGATCAATGTAGATTTAGTAACTTTTTAAAGACATGGCTCAAGTCTTTACTCCTTGAGTAAAGTGCATCAGCAGTGCATCTGCTGCTTCCTCATATTGCCTACTTCGTTAATTTGGTTCACAATGTGCCTTATACTTTACACAACACTGCTCTGCGGGACTTCCCTGGTGGTCCAGTGGTAAAGAATCCACCTTACAATGCAGGGGATGCGGGTTCGATCCCTGGTCGGGTAACTAAGATCCCACGTGCCGCAGGGCAACTAAGCCGACGCAACACAATTACTGAGCTCATGGTCCTCAACTAGGGAGCCCGCATGCAGCAAATTACAGAGCCCGTGCGCTCTGGAGCCTGCACAACACAACTAGAGAGAGAAAACCCACACGCCACAACTAGAGAGAAGCCCGCGGGCCGCAGTGAACGATCCTATATGCCTCAACAAAGATCCCATGTGCCGCAACTAAGACCCATCGCAGCCAAAAATAAATAAATAATAAATAAATCTTAAAAAAAAATACTGCTCTGGGATGTGCAAATATAGTGTTAGTCCCAAATACACTGTAAGCATCTTGAGGGCAGGACTTGGGTCTAACCAACTAAAGTGTTCCACAACTGAGATTAATCAAGTTCTCGGCGTTTATTCTTTTCCTGAAAATGTATACTATGAGCCAGGCACCAGCACAGGAGCAGAACATACACTAGTAACCAAATAAACAAGGTCTCTTCCTTACTGAATTTATATTATGCTTGTGGGGGGTAGGGGCATGCAGGGGGCTGGAATATATGTAATAAGCAGTTATGCTACAAGGTAATAATGCATAAAAGAACACATGGAATTACTGGAACACCTAGGAGGACACTAAAGTAAAAGCATTCCGAAAAAAGTGAGATCAAAGCTGAGGCCTAAAGGATAAACAGAAATTGGATAAAAAGATGGTGAAAAAGTACCCTCGGATATAGAGGTAAGAAACAGTAGCATGGCAAATTAGATGAACTGAAAATAGCACAGGTTGGCTGGAACCCAGAGCATGGGAGAGGGGGCAGAGGCTGAAAGAAAGGGTGGGAAAGTCTGGCAGGGGGCAGACCACATAGGACTTGTAAGCCATGGATGGAGTTAAGGAGAGCTACTAAAGAGTTTTAACCAGTGGAGTGACAGGATCAGACTTGCCTTTTTATAAAAATCGCTCCAGTTACAGTGTGGAGAATGGATTAGGGAAGGGCAAGGCTGAAGGCTTAAGGAGCAATTCAGGCAAGAGATAATGGTGGCCTGAAGGAAGGCAGTGGCGGAGGAGATGGAGAGAACTGGACAGATTTGAGATTCTAAGAAGACTGCAGCACTGACAGGAAATGGGAGGTGAGGGAAAGAGACGAGTTAAAGAGGGTGCCCAGATTCTCAGCTAGAGCATCGTCTGAGCTAGAAAACAGAAGTATGTTTAGGGAGGATGGAGGGGGCAGTTGAATGAGTTTGACTGTGAATTTACTGTATGATCATGAGATAGCCAAGAGGTTATGCTGCTAAGAGCTCTAAATTAAGACTGTGATGGAATATGCATATTTAAGAGTTAATGGCATAAAGACACTAATTTAACCTGCGGAAATGGATGTGATCAATTTGGGGGAGAACAATTACAGAGTGAGGAAAAGAGTAGCTCTAAGACAGACTCCTGAGGAACTCCACTGTAAAGGACACAAAAGAGACTGAGAAGGGACACCCAGAGAGGTAAAAGGAAGATCAGAAATCCTTGGAGGGAGAAAAATCAAGTAATGAGATTATTTCAAGAAAGAGTGTTCCACAGTGTGTTTCTTAAATGTGTGTAGACTGACTGAAGCTCTCCTTCAGTAAAAGTAAATATCAGCAATTCTTCCTTCTATCCTCAATTCAGCTTCCAGCTTCTTTTTGTGGTGATGAAAATATGTGCAATGATTATTCTCCACTCCCCCCAAATGAGGTCCTCCTGATTTTCTTATTTCTAACATTTCCTCACTGAGACATGAGTCTCACCTCCAATTTTGTCACCACAGTAAATAATGACCAAACTCTGCCAATTTCATCTTTGTAATTGTTTTCACATCTTTTCTTCCCTTTCCATTCCCACTGTCACCGCCCTAATCCAGGTTCTAAGTACCATACAACTGGACAATTATGGTCTACTGGTCTCCCACTTCCTCTCTAGAGCAATGCTTTTCACATAGAATAACCATATTAATTATTTAAAATATTAACTTTAATTGCTTTATGCCACTGCTGAAAATTCCCCAATGATTTCCCATTATAATTGTTCACAAATTTCATTCATTTAGCAAATATTTATGTAGGGTAGTACTTCTCAAACTACCTATGCTAAGGTCCTGTTGTTTTTCTTTTTCTTTGAAGTTTTCAATCCATTGCAGACCAATATTGTAAAATGCAATAAAAAACGCTGTGGTAATGTTAAATTCCTAAAAAAAGTTTCTAAATTCTTGTTTTCAATTTTGGTATTTATCTTATCGTGGACTGGTAACAACAGTTCATGGTCCAGCAGTGATCTGTAGACCATATTCCAAACAGCCCCAGTGTTGATAATACATGGATAAAAAGACATTACAGTTCTGCCTTCAATGCATGCACTCAATGCAGGGCAATTCTGCAATTCAGGGGAGACATTTTTGATTGTCACACAGGAGGAAGGAGGGAACTACTGGCATTGAGTGAATAGAGCCCAGAGATGCTGCTAAACATCCTATAATGAACAGGATATACCCCCTCCAACAAAGAATTATCCAGCCTAAAATGTCAAAAATGTCAAGGTTGAGAAACTCTGCTTTACAAGTGTAATGCAAATGAATAATTAGAAGACATTAAGAACAGAGCTATACACCCGAGAACTTGCAGTGTGTTTCACTGGCATAGTTTCACCCATTGTTGGAGCCCGTTGGGCTGGCCAGCCTCCCGCCTCTCCACCAGTGTGTCACGCATTCCTTCCGCATCTACCTACTTGAAAGCATCCCTCCGTGATGAGGATGGGGTGGTGGTCCACAGAGTCCAGTGCCAAGAGGGAAAACCGTGTGGCTGACAGGGTCTTGGTGCTCTGGCCGGGTGTCAGGCCTGAGCCTCTGAGGTGGGAGAGCCGAGTTCAGGACATTGGACCACCAGAGACCTCCCAGCCCCATGTAATATCAATCAGCGAGAGCTCTCCCAGAGATCTCCATTTCAACTCTAAGACCCAGCTCCACTCAACGACCAGCAAGCTCCAGTGCTGGACACCCCATGCCAAACCATTAGCAGGACAGGAACACAACCCCACCCATTAGCAGAGAGGCTGCCTAAAATCATAATAAGTTCACAGACACCCCAAAATACACCACCAGACGCAGTCCTGCCCACCAGAAAGACAAGATCCAGCCTCATCTACCAGAACACAGGCATCAGTCCCCTCCACGAGGAAGCCTACACAACCCACTGAACCAACCTTACCCACTGGGGGCAGACACCAAATACAACAGGAACTACGAATCTGCAGCCTGTGAAAAGGAGACCCCAAACACAGTACGTTAAGCAAAATGAGAAGACAGAGAAATACACAGCAGATAAAGGAGCAACGTAAAAACCCACTACACCAAACAAATGAAGAGGAAATAGGCAGTCTACCTGAAAAAGAATTCAGGGTAATGATAGTAAAGATGATCCAAAATCTTGGAAACAATGGAGAAAATACAAGAAACGTTTAACAAGGACCTAGAAGAACTAAAGAGCAAACCATGATGAACAACACAATAAATGAAATTATAAGTTCTCTAGAAAGAATCAATAGCAGAATAACTGAGGCAGAAGAACAGATAAGTGACCTGGAAGATAAAATAGTGGAAATAACTACCACAGAGCAGAATAAAGATAAAAGAATGATAAGAATTGAGGACAGTCTCAGAGACCTCTGGGACAACATTAAACTCACCAACATTCGAGTTATAGGGGTCCCAGAAGAAAAAGAGAAAAAGAAAGGGACTGAGAAAAAATTTGAAGAGATTATAGTTGAAAACTTCCCTAACACAGGAAAGGAAATAGTCAATCAAGTCCAGGAAGCACAGAGAGTTCCATACAGGATAAATCCAAGGAGAAACACGCCAACACATATTAATCAAACTATCAAAAATTAAATACAAAGAAAAAATATTAAAAGCAGCAAGGGAAAAGCAACAATGACATACAAGGGAATCCCCATAAGGTTAACAGCTAATCTTTCAGCAGAAACTCTGCAAGCCAGAAGGGAGTGGCAGGACATAGTTAAAGTGATGAAAGGGACAAACCTACAACCAAGATTACTCTACCCAGCAAGGATCTCATTCAGATTCAATGGAGAAACTAAAACCTTTACAGACAAGCAAAAGCTAAGAGAATCCAGCACCACCAAACCAGCTTTACAACAAATGCTAAAGGAACTTCTCTAGACAGGAAACAGAAGAGAAAGAAAAGACCTACAATAACAAATGCAAAACAATTAAGAAAATGGTAATAGGAACATACATATCAATAGTTACCTTAAATGTAAATGGATTAAATGCTCCAACCAAAAGACAGAGACTGGCTGAATGGATACAAAAACAAGACCCTTATATATGCTGTCTACAAAAGACCCACGTCAGACCTATGGACACACGCAGACTGAAAGTGAGGGGACAGAAAAAGATATTCCATGAAAATGGAAATCAAAAGAAAGCTGGAGTAGCAATATTCATATAAGATAAAATAGACTTTAAAATAAAGAATGTTACAAGAGACAAGGAAGGACACTAAATAATGATCAAGGGATCAATCCAAGAAGAAGATATAACAATTGTAAATATTTATGCACCCAAAATAGGAACACCTCAATACATAAGGCAACTGCTAACAGCTAAAAAAGAGGAAATCGACAGTAACACAATAACAGTGGGGGACTTTAACATCTCACTTATACCAATGGACAGATCATCCAGACAGAAAATGAATAAGGAAACACAAGCTTTAAATGACACAACAGAGCAGATAGATTTAATTGATATTTATAGCACATTCCACCCAAAAGTGGCGGAATGCACTTTCTTATCAAGTGCACATGGAACATTCTCCAGGACAGATCACATCTTGGGTCACAAATCAAGCCTCGGTAAATTTAAGAAAACTGAAATCATATCAGGCATCTCAACACTATAAGATTAGAAATCAATTACAGGGTAAAAGAATGAAAAAAACACAAACACATGGAGGCTAAACAATACGTTACTAAACAACAAAGAGATCACTGAAGAAATCAAAGAGGAAATCAAAAAATACCTAAAGACAAATTACAACGAAAATACGACAATCTAAAACCTATGGTATGCACTAAAAGCAGTTCTAAGAGGGAAGTTTATAGCAATACAAGCCTACCTCAAGAAACAAGAAAAATCTCAAATAAACAATCTAACCTTACACCTAAAGGAACTAGATACCTAAAGGAACTAGGGAAAGAAGAACAAACAAAACCCAAAGTTAGCAGAACGAAAGAAATCATAAAGATCAGAGCAGAAAGAAATGAAATAGAAACAAAGAAAACGATAGCAAAGATCAATAAAACTAAAAGCTGGTTCTTTGAGAAGATAAACAAAATTGATAGGGCTTCCCTGGTGGCACAGTGGTTGAGAGTCCGCCTGCCGATGCAGGGGACGCGGGTTCGTGCCCTTGTCCGGGAAGATCCCACATACCGCGGAGCGGCTGGGCTCCTGAGCCATGGCCACTGAGCCTGCGCTTCCGGAGCCTGTGCTCCGCAATGGGAGAGGCCACAACAGTGAGAGGCCCGTGTACCACAAAAAAAAAAAAAAAAAAAAATTGATAAACCATTAGCCAGACTCATCAAGAAAAAGAAGGAGGACTCAAATCAATAAAATTAGAAATGAAAAAGGAGAAGTTAGAACGGACACTACAGAAATACAAAGCATCATAAGAGAATACAACAAGCAATTCTATGCCAATAAAATGAACAACCTGGAAGAATGGACAAGTTCTTAGAAAGGTATAACCTTCCTAGACTGAACCAGGAAGAAACAGAAAATATGAATAGACCAATTACAAGTAATGAAGTTGAAACTGTGATTAAAAATCCTCCAACAAACAAAAGTCCAGGACCAGATGGCTTCATAGGTGAATTCTATCAAACATTTAGAGAAGACCTAACACCCATCCTTCTCAAACTCTTCCAAAAAATTGCAGAGGAAGGAACACTCCCAAACTCATTCTATAAGACCACCATCACCCTGATACCAAAACCAGACAAATATACTACAAAAAAAGAAAATTACAGGCCAATATCACTGATGAATATAAAATCCTCAACAAAATACTAGCAAACAGAATCCAACAACACATTAAAAGGATCATGCACCATGCTCAAGTGGAATTTATCCCAGGGATGCAAGGAATCTTCAATATACAAAAACCAATCAATGTGATACACCATATTAGCAAATTCAAGGATAAAACCCATATGATCATCTCAATAGATGCAGAAAAAGCTTTTGACAAAATTCAACACCCATTTATGATAAAAACTCTCCAGAAAGTGGGCACAGAGGGAACCTACCTCAACATAATAAAGGCCATATACGACAAACCCACAGCAAACTTCGTTCTCAATGGTGAAAAACTGAATGCATTTCCTCTAAGATCAGGAACAGGACAAGGATGTCCACTATTGCCACTATTACTCAACATAGTTTAGGAAGTCCTAGCGACGGCAATCAGAGAAGAAAAAGAAATAAAAGGAATACAAGTTGGAAAAGAGGAAGTAAAACTGTCACTGTGTGCACATGACATGATACTATACATAGAGAATCCTAAAGATGCCACCAGAAAACTACTAGAGCTAATCAATGAATTTGGTAAAGTTACAGGATACAAAATTAATGCACAGAAATCTCTTGCATTCCCATACACTAACAACAAAAGGTCAGAAAGAGAAATTAAGGAAACAATCCCAGTCACCACTGCAACAAAAAGAATAAAATACCTATGACACAAACAGATGGAGAGATATACCATGTTCTTGGATTGGAAGAATCAATATTGTGAAAATGACTATACTACCCAAAGCAATCTACAGATTCAATGCAATTGCTATAAAATTACCAGTGGCATTTTTTACAGAACTAGAACAAAAAATCTTAAAATTTGTATGGAGACACAAAAGACCCCGAACAGCCAAAGCAGTCTTGAGGGAAAAAAACGGAGCTGGAGGAATCAGACTCCCTGACTTCAGACTATACTACAAAGCTACAGTAATCAAGACAATATGGTACTGGCACAAAAACAGAAATATAGATCAATGTAACAGGATAGAAAGCCCAGAGATAAACCCACGCACCTATGGTCAACTAATCTATGACAAAGGAGGCAAGGATATACAATGGAGAAAAGACAGTCTCTTCAATAAGTGGTGCTGGGAAAACTGGACAGCTACATGTAAAAGAATGAAATTAGAACACTCCCTAACACCATACACAAAAATAAACTCAAAATGGGTTAGACACCTAAATGTAAGACCGGACACTGTAAAACTCTTAGAGGAAAACATAGGAAGAACGCTCTTTGACATAAATCACAGCAAGATCTTTTTTGATCCACCTCCTAGAGTAATGGAAATAAAAACAAAAATTAACAAATGGGACCAAATGAAACTTAAAAGCTTTTGCACAGCAAAGGAAACTACAAACAAGACGAAAAGACAACACTCAGAATGGGAGAAAATATTTGCAAATGAATCAACGGACAAAGGATTAATCTCCAAAATATATAAACAGCTCATGCAGCTCAACATTAAAAAAACAAACAACCCAATCCAAAAATGGGCAGAAGACCTAAATAGACATTTCTCCAAAGAAGACATACAGATGGCCAAGAAGCACATGAAAAGCTGCTCAACGTCACTAAATATTAGAGAAATTCAAATCAAAACTACAATGAGGTATCACCTCACACCAGTTAGAATGGGCATCATCAGAAAATCTACAAACAAATGCTGGAGAGGGTGTAGAGAAAAGGGAACCCTCTTGCACTGCTGGTGGGAATGTAAATTGATACAGCCACTGTGGAGAGTAGTATGGAGGTTCCTTAAAAAATGAAAAACAGAATTACCATATGACCTAGCAATCCCATTACTGGGCATATACCCAGAGAAAACCATAATTCAAAAAGACACATGCACCCCAATTTTCCTTACAGCACTATTTACAATAGCCAGGTCTAAATGCCCACTGACAGATGAATGGATAAAGAAGAAGTGGTACATATATACAATGGACTATTACTCAGCCATAAAAAGGAACGAAATTGGGTCATGTGTAGAGACGTGGATGGATCTAGAGACTGTCATACAGGGTAAAGTAAGTCAGAAAGAGAAAAACACATATTGTATATTAACGTGTATATCTGTAACCTAGAAAAATGGTCCAGGTGAACTGGTTTGCAGGGCAGAAATAGAGACACAGATGTTGAGAAGAAACATATGGACACCAAGGGGGAAAGCGGGGGCTGGGGTGGTGGTGGTGGGATGAATTGGGAGATTGGGATTGACATGTATACAGTGATGTGTATAAAATAGACAACTAATAAGAACCTGCTGTATAAAAAATAAATTTTTTTTAAAAAAAGGAATCCTAATTGAGACAGTTTGTCCACTCAAATTTTAAAACCCAAACAGATAGAGATCTTTATGCTTTCAGTCAATACCCTCACTGCCTTGAGAGAAATCTGAGATTTTATAAAATACCTCTACTCTTAAACAGAAAAAAGGGAAGAAGGAGGGGTTGGGGGGAAGGGGGAGAAGCAGGAGGGGGAAAAAGAAGAGGAGGAGAAGGAGATGAAAAGGAGGAGGACAAAGAGGAAGGAGGAGAGGTAGTTTAACTCTTTAGCAGAGGAAGAGAGGCCAGAGAAGTTTAAACAGTTGTCTGATATCTAAATGCAAAGGTCAGATTTCTGTAGTTATTAACTATCTCTATATATTAACTATCTCTATATATACTCAATATGTAGAATTCTACCAGATCACTAAAGTACTGGATAATTTCTGAGTTCGAAGGCTGTCATTTATAAGTGCATATAGGAAATGGTAGGGGGTGAGGCCAGACCTATAGAGCTTCAGTGTTTTAATAATTCCTCCCTTCCTTTTCACCCCCAAACCTATTTTGTCTAAGTTCTCACAACCTTTACATACATGGAAAGCTTTGTAAATTTCCTTGAGAATTAATTCAGGAAGAAAGGCAAACATGGAACATATGTACTCATCATAGGATATTCTCTGACATAAAATTCAAGGCTTTATTGACTACTTGATTCTTAGATCTCTTCAATATCTGGAGAGGCAGTTCAGAATATAGACCCTGGAACCAGACATCCTGATTCCCAAACCCAGTTCTGCCAATTACTAGTTGTACAAACTTAGTGAGTCATTTCCTTTTCCTCTTTTTCTCCTGGTTCCTGGACCAGGAGAACCAAGTTCTAGTCCTAGTTCTGCCTGTGACTTGCTTAGTGACCTTGGGGCACAGTTTCTGCATCTGTACAGAGAAGGAGTCAGGGGACTGTAGCAGATCAGTTCTCAACCAAGGGTGATTTTGCCCCCAGGGGATGTTTGACAATGTCTGGAGATACTTCTGGTTGTCACCACTAGGGGTGAGATGGGGAGTGTTACTTGGCATATAGTGGGTAGAGGCCAGTGATGCTGCCAAACATCCTACAATGCAAAGGACAGCCAGCACCCCATGACAATTATCCGGCTCAAAATGTCAGTGGTGTCACAGTTGCAAAACCCTTGGCTCCAGCTCCCTCAAAGACCACCACAGAGGTCCCCAAGAAGTGGGGCTGAGAAAGCCCATTTTAACGGTTTTATGTTATGGGCTTTCATGAGAAAAGAACAATGTAAGAGTTAACAGCATGGGACTTTCCTGGTGGTCCAGTGGCTAAGACTCTGGGCTCCCAACGTAGGGGGCCCAGGTTTGACCCCTGGTCAGGGAACTAGATCCCACATGCCGCATCTAAAGATCCCTCATGCCGAAATGCAGATCCCACATGCCGCAACTAAGACCCGGCACAGCCAAATAAATAAATAGAAAAAAAAAAAGAGTTAACGGCATGGACTCTGAGGCCAGACTGCCTGAGTTCAAATGTGACTCCACCACTTACTAACTATATGTCTTGGACCAATTACTCAACCTTTCTGACACTCAGTTTCCTTCTCCATAAAATGGGGACAATATAGTATCTACCTCATAAGGTTGTTGTGAGGATTAAGTAAGTTAATATATGTAAAGCATTTAGAAGGGTGCTGGCCCTATATAGGTATTAGCTAACATCATCATCACCACCTAAATATAGGGATAAAATGGAAAAAAAACACCAACCATTTCACTTTAGGAGTCACATGAATTAGGTTCCTCAGTGGAAAGGTTTTGAAGGCTGAACAAATTCAAGCACAGTTCCTCACACTGTCAGAAACTCTGCTCTCCCTCCTTCCCATCTCCCACTCTTTCCTCTCTAATGCTTTCACGGCTGCTTAAGCACTCAGATGCAAATGTTCTCACGGTTTGGAGGCAATACAAACTACTTGTACCCATTCTATAATGCAAAAAGTAATTGGAGGAGGTAGTTTGTTACACACCAAGAAATTGTTTTTATCTTTTAGTAGAAAAGGACAGGCACGTCTGCCTATGCTCTGTAAGGAGCTGCAATTAAAGCCCTCGGGATCCAGGCCTCACCCTCTTCTCCACTGAAACCTCATGAAAGGAGTGGGTCATATCCGTCCCCCTGCTCCTTTGCTGTGCTGTCAGGGGAGCCGCCACAAGACAGAAACAGCCTGTGATAGTACCTTTTTGTTTGTTTTTTAATTACACAAGTAGAAATATAATATCCCAGTTAAACATTCAGAGAAGGGGTACACAGAGTGAAAGAACAAAAATCTCCCTCTATGTCCATCCTAAATTCCCTTTCACAGAAGTAAACAATTTTTTCAATTTAATGTGAGTCCATATGGACTTCTGTAATGCATCTGCTTCAGATTTTTTAAATTATTAAAACATATCTGTACATTTAGAGCTATACCATTTTAAGATTCGCCTCCCTCTATTTCATAATGAGGATGGGAGGATGCAGCATAGTTTATTTAATCATTTCCTTACTGGTGGACATTTAGGTAAAAACTTAGACTTCAACTTCATAGTGACCCGATTATTGATTTATAAGTAACTCAACTGTAGTTGCCAGCAAATCTAATCCATTGGTGATTCTACAGAGAGCTCTGCCTCCCCAAAAGAAAGAAATCACTCTAAAAGTCTGTTTATAAATAAAAAATGCCAACTGAATTTACATATAATTTGACTCTGAGATATAAGCACAACTACATTATTTCTATTCAAATGTAAGTAAATTTAACCTGAAAAATTAAAACCAATGGAAAAATTAATTCAAGGTTAAATTTTTCAGCTTATTAAAAGGCACCCATAGTATTTTTAGGTTGTCTGCTTTATTTCTATATCCTGCTCTAGAGATTCTGGAAATCACATGATCATAAGGCCATTTTCTTCTTCTAATTAAAAAAAAAAAAAAAGATAAATTCCCCAACCTGAGTTAGAATTAGTAAATTATTACATTCTTCATATTCAAGTATCATCTATAAGTACTCTGTGGAAAAGCAGAAAGGGTAAGTTTTGCATCTCTGACTAGTGAGCAATTGCTTTCTTTTCCTTTCTTAATAAATTACAGGCAGACTTGAACAGATGTCAGGTTGGCATTCAAAACCTAAAATATAGCTGAAAAGCAAGTTATGACTAATACAAGGAAAAAAGATGAATGTCAGGAAGCTTCATTTTTTTTTTTTTTTTTTTTCCAAATTTCAGATAAGCTCTTTAGCCTTAGGGTTCCTTTTACAGAGCCCTGGAGTTCGGTAAGATGTCTTAACCACCATGTAAATTGCAATCTCTCCTCATGAGTTGGGGGTGTGAAAATGCATTTTAAGAGTGTCAGTGTTTATGTTAATCTTAGCAAGAACTCCCTCTCTCCCAAATATGGCATGTACAAAACCGTAGTGCCCTTTCTTCCACTGTATTTTATTTGCACTGTTCTTAGCATGTGAAAGATGTCTGCATGTGACTGAAAGGCTCCTTATCTTCTCCGCAGCTCTACTCACAGAGTAACTGCAGTTTCACTTGTGATATCAGAAATGAGTTGCTTTCCTCTAGAATTTCAAAAGAAACCTTAAAAATACAGATTGAAAATGGGCTTAGAGAGGGAGGCACAAAAAGGGGGACCAAAAAGAACAGTGTCAGTTTCAAAGAAAGGGCATACAAAACTCTAACCAGTGGCTTTCCTCCCCACTGGTCAGCCTGCAATATCTACAAGGTACAGGTCCACCCAAAGACCGGACAAGGCTTGAGGCCTTTAAGTCTCTACACTCTTTTCCTTTCAGCTCTAATACAGATAACTTCTGCCAAAGCCCCTTTCCTTGGATACATGTGAACCTAGTCCTAAAATTATATTACAATTCTTTAATTCTTTAACAATTATTTCACTGTTCTTTGAAAAAAAATTGTTACTGTTGTTTTGCTCTGTCATTTATAGTTTAGAGGTAACTTGCCAGGGATGCCAAAAAATGAAGTTTCTCTGTGGAAACTATCTTTTCCAACAAAAGAGCTACAATGAGAACTGAGGTAATCAATTATTTATCCAGAGCACTATGCACAAAACTGCACACAAGGGAATAAGCGTGGTCAACGTCTGAAGAGGAGTACATGCATATGCCATCGACACCTGGGTGCACCCAAGGACTGCTGAGTTTATTCACCCATACTTCCAGATGCTGGTTTTTGATGCCCACATTTCTATCCTGGGACCCAAAAGGTACTTCTATATTATCCCACAAAGGATTTAAGGTCTTTCCTAACTTAACGGCTATCATTGTAGGCATTAGAGGATATTCTAACTAAATTGCTGAGGGTATCTGCTAAGTGCAAGGTTTAGGTCTAGTTTTCCTTGCTAATGCTTTCATGTGCTTTCAAGGAAGAGCCGCCCCATGTGGGTTTGGGTGAGTCCAACTGCTCCAGACAAAGAAAAAGTTAGTTACACTGATTAAATACTTACACTGATTAAAACAAGAACAACAAAAGTCTAAACTGATATCCCCCCAAAGTAATCCCTTTTCATACTTCTGCATATGACCTTTCTTCCATTCTCTATAGGGCTGGCTGTATGTGACTTCTTCTTTTCCCTTTTAAGGCCTTCCTTGACTTTAATTCTATAAAAATGTTACAACAAAAACAGGAAGTACTTGAATGCATTTCAAGAGAGAAACTAACATTTTGGAAACTCTAGGACACTTATTTCATGGGTATTACCTCATCTGATCCCTATATTTTCTGCGTAAATGTGTGCCTCTGGTTAGTCCTTTAGTCTCTCTGTATCTCACTGGCAACATTCTGTATTACCTAAGGTATATTTGCAGTTTTCAAAAGCAACATGAAGTTTTTCAAGCAAAAGGAAAGAACTATATTACTTACAATTCTCAGTCTCATAAACACAATGACAGAAGATAATTCTAAATTTATCACTTTGTGAACTTGAAACTTTGATATATAGGCAAAAAGATTCATTTAGTTAAGACTCCTGTTTACAAAGTAGACATAACTCTAGACTCCATGGTAAAAACAATGATTTGGTCTCAAGCCAAAAGTAAAAATGTTCTCTGCTTAAACAAAATAAAATAGTCCCATAACCTATGTTAATTATTCTTTTCTAATCCCTATTTTTTTTCCATTTGAATTGATTTAACCAATCATATCCAGTGTCCAGTGAGATCTCACAACCATATAGGTTGACGATTTAGTTAACAGAGAGAATGAGGAAAAAAATTAGCGAATTTTGTTTCCACCCGGCAGGGTAAAAGAATACAGGATATATATAAAAAAGGACACATGTAATGTCATTTTATTTATTTATTTATTTTTAATTAATTAATTTATTTTTGGCTGTGTTGGGTCTTCGCTGCTGCGCGCAGGCTTTCTCTATTTGCAGCAAGTGGGGGCTACTCTTCGTTGCGGTGCGCGGGCTTCTCACTGCGGTGGCTTCTCTTGCTGCGGAGCACGGGCTCTAGGTGTACGGGATTCAGTAGTTGCGGCGCACGGGCTTAGTTGCTCCGTGGCATGTGGGATCTTCCCGGACCAGGGATCGAACCCGTGTCCCCTGCATTGGCAGGCGGATTCTTAACCACTGCGCCACCAGGGAAGTCCCTGTAATGTCATTTTAAATTAAATGTAGCAATCTGTTCTTTTATATACCTTCATCAAAGCCCAATGAGAACTTTAAAATCACACTGCACTTAGAAGGCAATGAAATATTCTATTATGTAATTCCCCCAAAATTCAAACGAAAAAAGAACATTCTATTGGAAAATAAGGAATGATACGTGCACAGCAAGAGAATTATTTTTCAGCCATTTTACCATAAAATAAAGTAGCATAAGGACACTGAGAATCTTAATTCAGAATAAAGAAAAAAATGTCTTTCAGTTCAGCTCAAAAGCCAATGTACCTTTAGACTTAATGTCTTTTAAATCAAATTGATAACACAAGCTTCTGGATAGCAAAATGCCATAAAGCAAAAAAAATTTACTACATTATAATAAGAACTCATTTATGCCTAACTAAGTCAGTATAAAAGTATTAGAAAAGTAAATCCATAAAAAAAGGTTCTGGGGATTTCCCTGGTGGTGCAGTGGTTGGGAGTCTGTCTGCCAGTGCAGGGGACACGGGTTCGAGCCCTGGCCTGGGAAGATCCCACATGCCGCAGAGCAGCTGAGCCCATGTGCCACAACTACTGAGCCTGCGCTCTAGAGCCTGTGAGCCACAACTACGGAGCCCACGTGCCACAACTACTGAAGCCCGTGCAGCTGGAGTCTGTGCTCCACAATAAGAGAAGCCAATGCAACAAGTAGCCCACGCACTGCAACTAGAGAAAGCCCAAGCACAGCAATGAAGACCCAATGCAGCTATAAATAAATAAATAAATAAAATATAGTAATTCTTTGTTTGCCTAAAATAAGTTAATGGTTAATGTTCCAATTAAATAAAAGATTTATTTAAAAAAAAGGTTCTGGGTAGTAGTACTCACCAACAAAACTGAAATTCAAGGTCCTTGGTCAAAAAGCACATTAACAACAACAAAAAGCATACTATATAATTCAACTAATTTCAATATGGATTGCAAAAACAGATTAAAGTCACTCAGAAATCCCAAATCTGTTTTTTTTTTTTTTTGCGGTACGTGGGCCTCTCACTGTTGTGGCCTCTCCCATCGTGGAGCACAGGCTCCGGACGCACAGGCTCAGTGGCCATGGCTCACGGGCCCGGCCACTCCGCGGCATGTGGGATCTTCCCAGACCGGGGCACGAACCCGTGTCCCCTGCATCGGCAGGCGGACTTTCAACCATGCGCCACCAGGGAAGCCCCCAAACCTGTTTTGATTTAATTTCAAACTCTTCAACAGCTGGCAGAGTCACAAATTGACTGAAATGAGTTTACTCCTTTACGTGTTATCTCCTCAACCTCAGACAGAGGCCCTAATGAGCAGGGTTTGGATAATGCACAAACAGGAACCTAGTATCTGAATAACTGAATCCTCAAAAGTTTCTAAACCGTGAGAAAATACTTATACTATAATTAAAAGATATAACTTATAGAGGCAGTAATTTTTCTACTTGTTGGCTGAAGAGTATACATGCTCAAAGAAACAATCATTAGACTATTTCTATATGGGGCTCAGGCTTGAAAACTAGTAAAAATATTCCACAAGAATAACTTAGAACATTTGGAATTACCCTTTAATCTCTGCTTATACCCCAAGTATACTTAAACAATATTTCCATGTCTTTATTTAAAAGTTTTATGGATTTATTGTGCCTCAAAATACACATTACCAAGATAGTGAACTACCATACTTTTAACTATTTTCCAAATTAAAATTCTGTTTTTTATGGACTTGGCCTTTGTATCTTTCAGATAAAAAAGTATGCTATTGCCATTTCAAGGTGTATAAAACTCAGGTGATGAGGGTCTCTGTCATTTTCTCTTAATCCAAATCCAAACTCGACCTTTAGCCAGTGAACAGGTGTGTGCTGTGCCTGTAATTTATCAGAGTGAGCAACCAGGCAGAAAAGCTACCAACAATAGGAGGTTGATAGAACCAAGCACTTAGTGCCTGGAAAGCAGTTCTTATCCCCACCATGATGAATGTACTTTTATCTCCCAGTAGCAATTTAAAGATAAAGAATGATGGAGGTGAAGGGAGTAATACATTTGTATTCCTTCAGTTTTTTTGGATACTGTTTTTAATACTAATAGTCTTCCAGAAGCTGTTATGTTATAAATTCCTTTCTCAGATATTCTGTTGCTCACATTCCAATCCGACCTATGATATGGATATGAAAACAGTCATGACAGCATTTCCACCAGGGCAAATAAAGCCATTTCACACACACAGATAAATTAAATAAACCTTCAAGAAAAAAGTGATAAATGACTAGTGCATTTCTTTGTATGCAACATGGAAATTCCAATGTCTATCCTGCATCTGTCCTTTTGCACAAATTTAAAACATGTCAAGTATCCATTTACTAGGTATGAAGATGCACCAACTGGGTAATAAAACAGTACAATAAGAAGAAACAACAGCTAATATTAGAACAATGCCCATAGTCTAATCGGTAATGACTATTCAGCAGGGTAAATCTGACCTCTAGTGAATCTTTACAGTAAGATGAAATCTCTAAATATGACCTATTAAAAGATTCATAAATATATAAATAAAATGAAATTTATAAATATGTCCTATAGAAAAACATACTTGAATACATAAAATCAAGCAACCACAAATATTTCTATGATTTCCCCATAAAATTAAAATGTAATTTAAAAAATCCTAATACTTCAAAGTTTTTTTTTTTAAACTTTTTTTTTAAGTTAAAAATACTTTGTCGGGTCTGAAAAATAATTTCAAAACATTACTGAAAAGAGACTATCACATCCATTTTTTAAAAAAACAATACAAGATTTTATCAAAATTTCCTTTTTAAACTCACCCATCTGCTCCACAATCTCTGGAGGAAATACCCGGGAAGCAAACGCTCGTCGAAAAATATCTGAGAATTCCTTGTCCAGACCTCCTATTCCCATTTTTTCAAAGTTCCAGTCAGGATTGATAATAGACTGGCGATTTTCCTTGGTTTTAGCTTTGCCTATGTCAAACAAAGATAATCAAATGTGAGACAAGAACTTCATCACTAAATGTAAAAAGATAGAACTCCCTGGGTATCCTCAGTGAATAAAGAAAAGCTACCCTTATACAAAGATGAACAACATGCTCTTAGCTGATTTCTAAGAAGGATGAGTTTTGCTATATTCACTACTTTGTCTGGTCCCCATTTAGGGTCAGTAAAACACTTTCAAAATGACTAGCTAAACTCATGCTGTAGTCAATCCGTGGAGTCTGGTCTTATTAACCTCTAATCCTAACCAAGTTAACTAACTTGGTTGATTAGAAGAAATCAACCATGTGCATGTCTGATGAAGAAAACACTAGTTGCCAGAAATGCAAATGAAATCTAGCAGTCCCTCAAGGCTCCTAGAGCAAGATTTTAAGATACATATATTTATCTAGACTAAGTATATAATTGGGAATATAACCCCTCAGTCTGAAAAGATGCACTAAGTTTGATGCCTTATTTTTGCTTTTTCTTCATTTGCACACAAAAGTCTAAAATCATCCTAAAGTCTTTCATGATTTCAAAATTCATGTTTTCAAATTCTTTCGCAAATGAAAATTATCTAACTTAAATGTCATAGTGCCCCCTAAAGTAACTCAAGAGAACCACATTAACTATCTCAAACACAAAGAATAAAAGTGCCTTAGTACATTCCACTATAAACAAAAGAAAGAAATATTATAGTTTTTTTTAAATTAGGGGATAAAAGGTCACATTAGAAAAAGTTTACCCTAGATGCTATTTGTATGGTTAGTTTTGTGGACTTAAACATTTCCTTTATGAAGCTATCAAAAATATTTTTCTTACACTCTACTGCCCTCTTGTGGTCAAATTTCCTGCATGTTAAATCACTACACAATTTTACTTTCCAATGGAAAAAAAATTATCAATTACACCTTTGCATGAATTACTTAGAAATATCCACATTGTACGAAAGTCATGCGACTCTCTTGGGATAATATACCTTAACGAAATGTGTACAGAATATGATATACAAAGAAATCACTCCAGAAATGTATTGGATCAATAATAGATTATGATATATCCTACATCCATGAAACAATATGTATAGTCATTAAAAATTATATTGTAGAAGTGTATTTATTAAGATGCTTGAAATATGTTAAGCAAAAAAGAACAAATTATAAAACAGTATGAAAATATAATCAACTTTAAAAATTTTAGAGTGTGTTATTTTTGAGTATCCACATTTCATGAGCTAAATATTTTATTTTATAATTAAGAAAAAACAGTAAGGGAGGAATGATAATTTATGGATCAAGAGAAAGGCCACATATTCGAAGTTAAATGACTTTGGATATAATGGTGTGCAACCATTGAAAATCATCTACCTTGTACTGGGTTAGACATCACATAGTTAAGTCAACCAAAAATAAGAATTACTACATAATTAACAGCATCATTATTCTGGTGAGTTACTATTTTTAGAGATCTTCATTATTTTAATATAATAAAAGTAGGGCTAACGTACAAGAGTAGGACTGAACTATAAATCTGTTGGAAAGATGCTCTTTACCTGTACATTCATCATTTAACTCAATCAGTAACGGATGTGATGCTAGTACTACATTCAACACACAACCAGCTGAGGGACATCCTACAAAATAAGTGACCAGCTCTCAAGGTCGTGAAAGACAATGAAAGACTGAGGAACTGTCAGAGACTGGAGAAGACTATGGAAACTAACCCACTAAACGCAATGTGGAATCCCGAGTTAGATCCTGGAACAGAAAAAGAACATAATGAAAAAACTGGTGAAATCCAAATAAAGTCTGTAGTTTGGTTAGTAGCAATGGAACCACGTTAATTTAGTTTTGGTAGCTGTACTATGGTTATTTAAGATCTAACATCAGGGGCTTCCCTGGTGGCACAGTGGTTGAGAATCCGCCTGCCAATGTAGGGGACACGGGTTCGATCCCTGGTCCGGGAAGATCCCACATGCCCCAGAGCAACTAAGCCTGTGTGCCACAACTACTGAGCCTGCACTCTAGAGTCCGTGAGTCACAACTACTGAGCCCACGTGCTGCAGCTACTGAAGCCCATCCGCCTAGAGCTCACGTTCCACAACGAGAGAAGCCACCACAATGAGAAGCCCGCTCACTGCAACGAAGAGTAGCCCCCACTCGCCGCAACTAGAGAAAGCCTGCGCGCAGCAACGAAGACCCAATGCAGCCAAAATAAAATAAAATAAAATAAAATAAAATAAAAAGATCTAACATCAGAGGAAGCTGGTGAAGGGTATACAGGAACTTTCTGAACTATTTTTTATGGAACCTCTGTAAGCCTGAACTTACCTCAATATTAAAAGTTTAAAAATTAATTTTATCTGTATCTTTTCCCTTATTTTTAATGTAGTTACTAGGAAATTAAAAATGACATACATGGCTCACATTATATTTCTATTGGACAACACTGACCTAGTGAAGGTTTTAAATTCTTTTCTACATCATCACATTTGACAGATATGACACTCCATGATTTTGTGATAAGCCTTCTCAAGGGAGGTGTCCCTATTCTCCTTCCCTGCTTAAAAATCACTGTAGTTGAGTCACATAACAGAGATAGTCCCACTTTACTCAGAATCTTCTAAAAACTGTAAATCTTACCAATAAGATTGAGTGATGAATTTTCTGCTTTTTCAAATGCAACTTGACTGTTTCCAACAACCAGTCCTACTTCAATCTGTATAGAAAGACAGTAATTAGTAGTTAGTCTAATAGCAGACTTCTGGACTTCTCAAAGCAAGGCAGAAAACAAAGGGGAAATGAGGTCTCTCTGAGCAAAGTAAATCTTCCAAACTATCAGCTAAGTTACATTTATTTCTGTCATAACTACCTTCTATTATTCCTATTTTATTTCAACACATATATTTTTGATAACACCTGTCTTATTATTTATTTACAATAAATATCACTTGCATTCAACCAGAATTACAAGTATATATACAAATTTCAAATTACTATTAGATCTGCAAATAAGTATATTTTACACTATATTTTAATAAATATGCTGGCTAGAAAAGCAATTTTTTCCCCTACTATCTTAAAAGAAAGAGCGCATAATATAAAAGAAATCACTGCAGGAGAGAATGGCTAGGAAAATTATATTAACTTGCATAATGCACATCATAAAGATTATTAAAAATAAAACATACCTTTTGTCTTTTACCTGTCGCAGGCTCTCCCTTCAGGATGCTAGGATCCATGGCTTCAATGTCTTTTACCAGTAAGCCAAAAAGCTTTTCATTGAAGCTAAACACAAGCTATGTAGAAAAGAAGGGGAGAAAAATCACTTCACGATTCAATGGCTTGATTCTCACATCATCATCAATGTTTTCCAAATGCAGGCAAGCAGCTTTCTCTTGTATATCACCACGAGCAAACTACCCACATAACCAATGAGAGGTAACCACTCGTTACCATAACCAACTAACATTTATTGAGTATCTGCTGTGTGCCAAACAAACATTACAGGAGGTTGTGTAACTAATACTCACAAAGTCTCTTGCAAACAGAAAGTATTCCTCAGTTTTACTAGGAAGGAAGCTGAGATCCAGAGAGGGGCTAAACAATGGGACCTAGAGTCACAGTAAACGACAGTGCCAGGATGTAAGCCTGGGTGTGTGACTCTAAAATAATGCTTTTCTACAACCAATACAAAGTGCCTGCCATTCGAGTGCAGAGACAGCTTCTGAATGGTCATTCATTCACCAAATATTTATTGAGTACCTTCTACAAGCTAGGCCCTCTTCTAGGTACCGGCATATAACAAAAATATAATAAACAAAGCTGACTGTCAATCCTGCCACTACTAATTACTACGAATGAGAATAAATACTAAGAAAAATGATTTGAAGTAAGATGTTTACTTCTTCTCTGTATTATGGAGGATTTTGTTTCATGGGTTTATAGACATCTGCATGTTACTGGGTTTTAAATTATTACAAATACCAAAGCATTTTCTATTAAAATACAAAAGCTAAAGGAGAAGGTAAAAACAATGAAGTTTAGTCAGGCAATTTGAGCACAACTATCAGTCAGAAAGTGTAGGAATCCAGAAGGACTATGGAAAAGCCCCCAAAACAATGGACGGGTAAGTCAACAAATTATCAGCTAATCTCTGCCATCCTGGGGAGCCTCCTCAATCCATCTAATCCAAAGTAGCAGCCCAGTGGCTCTCCAGTGCATCATCCCATTTTACTGACATCAAAGTACTAAACAGTACGTGGCATTTCTTATTTTCTGTCTTTCCCAACTAGAAAGTAAGCTCTATGAGGGTAGGAATTCTGTTTATTTTGTTCACTGCAGATCCACCGGGATACTAAAATAGTATGTATTGAACACATACTGGGTGTTCAATAAGCATTTAATTAATTAATTGATCAACTGACGAATAGGTTCTTGTCTCAGCTACAACCCTGGCTGAGAAGGTCATGGACCTTCGCTGGACCTAAATAAAATTCCTCATTTGCAAAATGAGGTTAGACAAGATAACCTCTGAGATTCATTCCAATTCTAGTACTTTTAAAAACAATAATAAATGCTCTACATCCTTTTCCTGTCTACCAGTAATTGAGTTTACACTTGTAAAAGTTTGATATTATGATGTATGGTGTATGTATGTATGTACTCTCAAATCATTAGAGTCTCATTTCTCCAGCTAATGACACTCCATTCACTCCCACAGGTCTTTCCTTCTACCACTTCTCTCATTCCCCATCTTACAGACCTTCCCACGTGAAAGACGCAGAGACAGTCTACGTAACTCGTTACAGATCAGAATTCTATAAGCTGGGATTCTCAAACTTTTTGGTCTCAGGATCCTTTTATATATAAGCCTAAACATTTTTGAGGACCCCCAAAATTTTGTTTATATGGATTATATCTCTTGATAGTCACTGTACTAGAAATTAGAACAAGAAACTTATTTTTCAAAAAACAATTAAGTACATTATGTGTTAATAACATATTTTTAATTTGTTAAAAAAAATCCCTCCATTTTCCAAAATAAAAAATATAAATGGGAAGAGTGGCACTGTGACATTTTCGTGAATCTCTTTAATTTCTTGCTTAATGGAAGACTGATGGACACTCATGTCTGCTTCAGCAGTCAGTGTGCTATGCTATACCCATCACACAGTCTACAACACTCCACTGTAGACTTGTGAGAGAATAAGAGGAAAAGGGCACATAATGTCTTGATATTATTATGAAAATAGTTTTGACTTCGCAAACCCCTTGAAAGGGCCTCAGGGACCCCCACAGGTCTCTGGACCACAGTTTGAGAACAGCTGCTACTAAGCTATGGGAGGAGGAAGGAATTAGGAATGATTAAGAAAAGTCATAGAAAACGAGACAAATGTAATGGTGAGGTCAAAAGAGCAATGATTATTTATGTGTACAAAGAGCAATTTATGAACTCATACATTTTTTAACTAAAATTTTAAAAGAACAGAATTTCTTCCTAGGAGGTTAAACAATATGATATTAACTGAAGTCCAAAAAAAGGGAGCAATGTAAATATCATTTTCAAGAAAAGAAAATCTGGGTTTCAAAAGCTCCATGAAAAAAACTAAGTATATATATATATACACATATACATACACACACACACAATTTTCTTAAGATTCTCAAAGAAGTTCATAACCAAAAAAGTTAAGAATTACTTTTCTACAGAAATATATCAGTAAAAGAGAAAGACATCCAGAGACAAATGTCCCACAATAAGAAGAAATTTGAGACATGTATGTCTATAGTATTTCCAAATTTACAGAAGGAAAAGCTGCTGTAATTATATATGACACTGTAACCTAAAAGCTACTTTAGAATTTTTCTGAACAGACTGCTAGAGGTTCAGCAAACATATTTCCCTCACTTTTTATCATTCATCTTAGATATAGCTGTTCACATGCAAAGCTCCTCTCAGTTTTTAAAAAACAGAATTAATTTTCCACAACTGCAGAGATTAGAATTTCTAGAAATGAAAGAAAATTTAAAACTACCTGTTGTCCCACTGAGAATGCCTGGTTGTTGAACTGCTGAATAAATTCTGCGGCCATCTTGTCAGTATCATAAGGGTTAGAGTCGATACTTTTTTTCTGCAGGAAATCAATTTCGATGGTCATTGTGCCAATACATTGTTTGGCTTTGTCAAATGTATATAAGAACACTAGAGAAAAAAAGAAGCATTTTTTAAATCACAGAGACACCAAATACTTGCTGTGCTTCAAGTAACTAAAAGTTTCATATAAATGAATTATAACAGAACTTGACCAAAAGGGGATTTTACATGGCCTTCACTGGAGAGACACATAAGCACAGATTTTTTTAAAATAAGAATAACCACTAGAGATGTTCTTCCCTCTGACTTAATTAGAACATACTGAACAGCACTGTCCTATACTTCTACCCCTCACCTGACTCTTCTAGGGAAATCACAGCCCTCCCTACACAGCCTCTGCATCTTCCTCCTTCTCATTAAACAAAGGACAAAATGACAGTGGGAAGTCCCAGTGGAGTTGGCATAACATACTGTTTCCAAACAAGATTTTTGTTTGACACAAGGAAGAGCTAAGGTGAGAGGTGTGTGAGCTCTTTTGCCCTAACAAATTAGAATGTAGGACACACACACACACAAAAACCTTGAGAAAAAAAAAATGTTTACTAGAGGGATTTCCTCCAGAGCAACAGAGTGTAACATTTCTTTTTTTAATACTACAGAAATATTTACTGAGCACCTATGATATGCAGGGAACTACAGTAAGTTCTACATGTATAACAGGACAAAGGCCAGGTTTTTAGCTCTTCTTTGTATTAACAGCACCCAACAGTGCCTGTAGGATGCTTAATATATTCATGAACTGTTTAAATGAAACAGCAGCAAAATACCTATCGTCTCCATGCTAATAACAAAGGAGGCAAGACAAAGGGACTTTGGAGTCTGTGTGCTTCAACAGAGTCTGTTAGTAACTAGAAGACTCTTCTGTGCCTTGATTTGTCGGTAAAATAAGACTGCCTAGATAAATCTTTATGGTCCTTTCATACTCAATTTCTGTTCTAAACTTATCTCTTACAGTCTAGCCACTTGAAGAATGTAAAAGGATTTTCTGTAAATCCTCTGAATGAAATTGCTTGAGTAATCATATTTTTATATTTTGGTTTGCCATAATAAAGGAGACACACATATTTTAAAGATAAACATTTCAAAAGCAAAATAACAAAGAAAGCCAGGGTGAGGGTTGGGAAATTCACCGAAGATTGAAGAATAAGTTCAAATCTCAGCTGAAAGTTTCAGAATACTCTCTGACCTCCACTTCTGGGTGTTTTGTTCTTTAACATTTCCTAGAAAGTACAGGTTACATTCTGAGTACCTTTCATAAGCAAGAGAGCTTAGTTATTTCCCAAATAATGAAGATATTTATGGGATGAAATAATGTGAAAAGGAATAAGTTGATTCAGCAATTCCATTTCTGGGTGTCTATCCCAGAAAGACTCTTGAACATTTGTCTAAAAAGAGATTTACAGGGCTTCCCTGGTGGCGCAGTGGTTAAGAGTCCGCCTGCCAATGCAGGGGACATGGGCTCGTGCCCCAGTCCAGGAGGATCCCACATGCCGCGGAGCGGCTGGGCCCATGAGCCACGGCCGCTGAGCCTGCGTGTCCGGAGCCTGTGCTCCGCAACGGGAGAGGCCACAACAGTGAGAGGCCCGCGTACCGCAAAAAAAAAAAAAGAGATTTATAGGGAGGTTCACTGCAGCATTATTTCTAATAGTCAAACACTTAAAAAATGCTGATCAGTAGGGAAATGATTAATAAAATGTGGCATATTCATAATGTGGAATAATGTATAGCAATTAAAATTAAAACTTGATGTATATTTAATAAACACAGATGGTCCATTAAAACATAATATTGAGTGAAAAAAGTACACTTCAGAAAGATGTGCACAATATAATACCATTTTGTGCATTAAAGACTCCAAAACAATTCCATAATGTCATAATGCATATATATGTATGCATATATATACATATATGCATTTATACACGTGTATATATACATGTGTACATCATCCTTATATCAAGAACTTTGAATAAGTGTATTAAAATATCATCATCACTGACTATAGTTTTCAAATGCATTTTAATTTAAGGTCAATGTTCCTCAACAGAAAAGACCAAACTGTTATAATTTCAAATGCTAGAACAGTACCATGGACAGTTTCATAGGCAGCACCATGGCCAGCACCATCATCAGCCCCAAAGGGACAGATGCCCTGAAGGTTTCAACCAGAAGCAAAGGGCCAGAAGGTTGAGAATGTTTTCTTATTTTATGATTAATAGCATTTTAATGTCAGACTAATAAAAAATATTTTTATAAACAAAAGAATTATAGCCAATGCTTTGAATAAACAGACATTACAAAGACAGGTAATGGGCAAAAAACATGTGCTAATTGAACATCAGTCTGCAGTACTTAAAATATGGCATTTCCAGATGGAAAGAAGACAATGATTCTTCTAAGAAGATTTAGTCTGAGGACTAAAATCATTGACTTGACTAAAAAAAATGTCTCCTTGCAGACAGAATTCCTGTTCAGAATCTTTGAATTAGCACTCTCCTTCATACCAAACTTCCTACCCTTTCTTTGCCTACATCTCTACTTACACTGAACCAGCTTTCTATCTTTATGCTACATCATGACATCACTCACGGCCCCAAATCCTTCCTTGCCTCTTGCTTACTCCACCTTAGTCCCACCTGAACACTTAGTTTTATAATTTTGCCCATTAGGTCTGTTTGAGTTGCCTTTTAAAGAACTGACTTTACAATCAAGATAAGCATTTCTGGTAGCAGGAGAATGCTTTAAACACAATTCAGGCCACAAAACACATTTCTCATTTCATCTTGAATTTTCACTTCTTCACAACAGAATTTATCTGCATTAAAAGTTAAATTTACGCACACTCCACCCTATATTTAGAAAAGTTTAAGGAAATTAGAAACCTAAGCTACTTACACACCCATTTTCTCATTAGATTTAACAAGTGTTCATTTTTATTTCTGCCACTGTCCACAAATAGGGAACCCTGGCTTCAGGAACTGACCTACTTCCCTTTGGCACCAAACTCCTCCACTGTCTCAGCTTCACACTATGCTTCAGGTGAGGCAGTGATAGTTAAGGGAATTACTTATGTCAGTGTTTCCAAAAATGTGGCTGATAAGAGCTACTTAAGGGTGATTGTTAAAAACACAGATTCATGGGGCTTCCCTGGTGGCGCAGTGGTTGAGAGTCTGCCCGCTGATGCAGGGGACGCGGGTTCGTGCCCCGGTCCAGGAAGATCCCACATGCCGCGGAGCGGCTGGGCCCGTGAGCCATGGCCGCTGAGCCTGCGCGTCCAAAGCCTGTGCTCCGCAACGGGAGAGGCCACAACAGTGAGAGGCCCACGTACCGCAAAAAAAAAAAAACACAGATTCATGAATCAGACTTCCCAAGGGAGGGGCCTGGGAATCTTTTTCTTTTTTAAAAAACAAACTCCCTAGGTGTTTCTCTGAGGTAAGTTTAGAAAGCACTAATTATGCAACTACCAGCTACCTATATCTAAAGTAATTTCCTTTATTTTCACCCCAAGTCAAAAAATTTTCTCTCTCATCCTACTTCTGCAAAGAAAAGGCCAAATAAAGATATTCCCAATATTTAAGTTCCCTCTAACTCAGAAAAAAAAAAAAGTATAAGTTGCCATGTTCCTAAATGAGGAACAAGATATTCTCTCCTTCCACTTTACCAACTTCTCTTCTCAGGCATCTCGACTACAGACAAACCTCGTAATGTGTTCCAAGCAACTGCTTTCAGTATTTGTTTTCTTTCAACCAGTTTAAAGTTAATATATCTTTGAATATCTTCAAAAGCATTGGATCTAGAGGATCTGAATGTGAATCTGAACATTCCCACACATCTTCCTAAAACCCCGTGGAAACAAAAAGGTGAACAAATAATGCTACATACGTCCATACCTTCAGCATTACTTGGAGACAGAGAATACCATGAAACTCAAATTACTTGAAAGTAGAGAAATATGTAACAAAATTAGACAGAGCTCCCATTGAGGAAATAAAGGAGAAGGGAGAGCACTACATAGAGAAAATATAGAGAAAATCACCCCTCGAAAGAGAAAGTCCAACACCAAAAGCCAAAACACTACACACAGGTTTGGGACTTGGTAGTCCATGACTCCAGGTACAGGGAAAGGACCTGAAAGTAAGTAGTACTGGAAGTGGCAGCATCAAAGAACCACTGGAAAGAATCAGATAAATAGAGAAGGGATGGTGTCCTTTGAGATGTGGCAATGAAGGGAAGAAGGCAGTAAGAGAGGAAAATTAAGGATCATGCAGAAACCAAAGAGAAATAAGCTATGCCAACCAACCTCTCTACCTCCCCCTCCACCTCACCATTATTCCTTATTAAAGAAACTGCACTTCTCTGCACTAACAGAAAAGAATGCTCTTGCACTAGTAATTTTGTCTACAAATCATGTGAAACAGAAAAAAATAACTCCACAAAGTTACTGTAAAGAAAATATAATAACAAAATATTGTAGCATTTCAGCTCATGAAGCATCTTCCCTAAAAAGATCAACTATGAAATAGAAAATGTATGTAACATTTTAAACTAAATTAAGTATCCTCAAATAAGTATTCAGACATATAACAAAACACCTAAAATCAGAAGTTTAAAAACTAAGACCAGAAATAGACAAATAAAAGAAATGCAATGACAGCTTATCAAACACAGGAAAGAAATTGAGGAAAAAGACAAACTACTCAGAAGTGAATAATAAATTACAAAGTGCCCATGGGAGAACAGATTCAAATTAATATTTAATAAGAGGCAGTGAATAAAGACAGGAAAATAACCAAGGTAGTAAAAATAAGGCAAAGAAAGAACTTGCAAAGAACAGAGAGAAAGTAGTTGAAATGGAAGACAGGCTGATAAGGCCTAAAATACATTTATAATTGGAGCTCCTGAGAAGAAAATCAAAACAACTGGGCCAGAACTAATACTTAAAACCATAATCTAAGAAAATTCTCTGGAAATAGAGAAAACTTAAATCTACATATTGAAACAAAGCATTGTATACCTGGGTTGTTGATCCTAAATGACCAATTCCAAGAAATATCCTAATTAAGGATATTAGAATTTAAAGACAGAAAAACCCTCAGCGTTCCCAGGCAGAAAAATCAAATTCCTTATAAAGATAAGAAATTTAGACTGGCATCAGCCTTCTCAAGAGTTTCATACAAAGCAAAGCAATGCGATGCACTATTTTCAAGAAATTCAAGGGAAGAAAACAAGCCAAGAATTTTATATCCAGCCAAGCTGTCCTTAAGATATCAAAGGTATAAAAAAAATCAGTTTGAATATTCAAGAACTTAGTAAACACTGTACACATATATACTTCCTGGAGGGATCTACTCAATTTATCCAACTAAGTAGAAACTGGCAAAAGGACTGATCATGATCATTTAAGAGATTTAATTGCAGAGTTAAGGCTAAAACAAGTGTGGGGTCGTACGTGGAAGAATAGCATGAAAATACCATGCTCTTATAGACAGAAATCAACTAGCATGGTCGCTATAATTAGTGATACTGTACTGCATATTTGAATGTTGCTAAAAGAGTAGATCTTACAAGTTCTCAACACAAGAAAAAAAAGCTGTAACTATGTAAGGTGACAGATGTTAACTAGACTTATTGTGGTAAGCATTTCACAATGTATACAAAATATCAAATCATTATGTTGTATACCTGAACTAATATAATATGTCGATTATATTTCAATTTTTAAAAATTTGCTTCTTCCAGTAGAAAAAAAAAGAGAAGACTTAAAACTTGAAAAAAAAGAAAACAATTAACAAAATGGGAGGAGAAAGGGGAAGGCAGAATATTACAGTTAACTGTTGTATAGGTAATAGATGAGAGTCAAAGGATATCATTTAGAATGGACAGGACAGTTTTTTGAAAAGGTTAAGTAAGGAAAAAAAGAGGAAGTACTAAGGGCACTACGAGAGGTATAAGTGCAGATGTAATCACTAAAACAAAAATGTAAACATTCTTAAATACCAAAATAAATTTTAAAAAATAGCAAAGAGGTTGCTTCAAGATGGCGGAGTAGAAGAACATGCTCTCACTCCCTCTTCCGAGAACACCAGAATCACAACTAACTGCTGAAAAATCATTGACAGGAAGACAGTGGAACTCACCAAAATAGATACCCCACATGCAAAGACAAAGAAGAAGTCACAATGAGACGGTAGGAGGGGTGCTATCACAATAAAATCAAATCCCATAACTGCTGGGTGGGTGACTCAAAAACTGAAGAACACTTATACCACAGAAGTCCAACCACTGAAGTGATGGTTCTGAGCCACACAACAGGCTTCACAACCTGGGGGTTTGGCAACAGGAGGAGGAATTCCTAGAGAATCAGACTTTGAAGGCTAGTGGGATTTGACTGCAGGACTTCAGCAGGACTAGGGGAAACAGACACTCCACTCTTAGAGGGCACAAACTAGTGTGCACCTCGGGACCCAGGGGAAGGAGCAGTGACCTCATAGGAGAAAGAACCAGACCTACCTGCTAGTGTTGGAGGGTCTCCTGCAGAGGCAGGGGGCAGCTGTGGCTCACCGTGAGGACAAGGACACTGGAAGCAGAAGTTCTGGGAAGTACTCCTTGGCGTGAGCCCTCCCAGAGTCTGCCATTAGCCCCGCCAAAGAGCCCGGGTAGGTTCCAGTCTTGGGTCGCCTCAGGCCAAACAACCAACAGGGAGGGAACCCAGCCCCAACCATCAGCAGACAAGCGGATTAAGGTTTTACTGAGCTCTGCCCACCAGAGCAACACCCAGCTCTACTCACCACCAGTCCCTCCCATCAGGAAACTTCCACAAGCCTCTTAGATAGCCTCATCCACCAGAGGGCAGAGAGCAGAAGCAAGAACTACAATCTTGCAGGCGGTGGAACAAAAACCACATTCACAGAAAGATAGACAAGATTAAAAGGCAAAGGGCTATGGACCAGGTGACGGAACAAGATAAAACCCCAGAAAAAGAATTCAGAATAATGATAGTGAAGATGATCCAGAACCTCGGAAAAAGAATGGAGGCAAAGATTGAGAAGATACAAGAAATGTTTAACAAAGACCTAGAAGAATTACAGAACAAACAAACAAAGATGAACAATACAATAACTGAAATGAAAACTACACTAGAAGGAATCAATAGCAGAATAACTGAGGCAGAAGAATGGATAAGTGACCTGGAAGATAGAATGGTGGAATCCATTGCTGCGGAACAGAATAAAGAAAAAAGAATGAAAAGAAATGAAGACAGCCTAAGAGACCTCTGGGACAACATTAAACGCAACAACATTCACATTATAGGGGTCCCAGAAGGAGAAGAGAGAGAGAAAGGACCAGAGAAAATATTTGAAGAGATTATAGTCGAAAACTTCCCTAACATGGGAAAGGAAATAGCCACCCAAGTCCAGGAAGCATAGAGAGTCCCAGGCAGGAAAAACCCAAAGAGAAACATGCCAAGACACATAGTAATCAAATTGACAAAAATTAAAGACAAAGAAAAATTATTGAAAGCAACAAGGGAAAAACAACAAATAACATACAAGAGAATTCCCATAAAGTTAACAGCAGATTTCTCAGCAGAAACTCTACAAGCCAGAAGGGAGTGGCATGATATATTTAAAGTGATGAAAGGGAAGAACCTACAACCAAGATTATTCTACCTGGCAAGGATCTCATTCAGCTTTGACAGAGAAATCAAAAGCTTTACAGACAAGCAAACGCTAAGAGAATTCAGCACCACCAAACCAACTCTACAACAAATGCTAAAGGAACTTCTCTAAGTGGGAAACACAAGAGAAGAAAAGGACCTACAAAAACAAACCCGTAACAAATAAAAAAATGTTAATAGGAACATACATATTGATAATTACCTTAAACGTGAATGGATTAAATGCTCCAACCAAAAGACATAGGCTCGCTGGATGGATACAAAAACAAGACCCATATATATGCTGTCTACAAGAGATCCACTTCAGACCTAGGGACACATACAGACTGAAAGTGAGGGGATGGAAAAAGATATTCCATGCAAATGGAAATCAAAAGAAAGCTGGCGTAGCAATATTCATATCAGATAAAATAGACTTTAAAATACAGAATGTTACAAGAGACAAGGAAGGACACTACATAATGATCAAGGGATCAATCCAAGAAGAAGATATAACGATTATAAATATATATGCACCCAACATAGAAGAACCTCAATACATAAGGCAACTGCTGACAGAACTAAAAGAGGAAATCGACATTAACACAATAACAGTGGGGGACTTTAAAACCTCACTTACACCAATGGACAGATCATCCAAACAGAAAATTAATAAGGAAACACCAGCTTTAAATGACACAATAGACCAGATAGATTTACTTAATATTTATAGGACATTCCATCCAAAAACAGTAGATTATACTTTCTTCTCAAGTGCGCATGGAACATTCTCCAGGATAGATCACAACTTAGGTCACAAATCAAGCCTCAGTAAATTTAAGAAAACTGAAATCATAGCAAGCATCTTTTCTGACCACAATGCTATGAGATTAGAAATCAATTACAGGGAATAAAACGTAAAAAACACAAACACATGGTGGCTAAACAATATGTTACTAAATAACCAAGAGAACACTGAAGAAATCAAAAAATACCTAGAGACAAATGACAATGAAAACACGATGATCCAAAACCTATGGGATGCAGCAAAAGCAGTTCTAAGGGAAGTTTATAGCTATACAAGCCTACCTCAAGAAACAAGAAAAATCTCAAATAAACAATCTAACCTTACACGTAAAGGAACTATAGAAAGAACAAACAAAACCCAAAGTTAGCAGAATGAAAGAAATCACAAAGATCAGAGCAGAAATAAATGAAATAGAAACAAAGAATAGCAAAGATCAATAAAACTAAAAGCTGGTTCTTTAAGATAAACAAAACTGATAAACCATTTGCCAGACTCATCAAGAAAAAGAGGGAGAGGACTCAATTCAATAAAATTAGAAATGAAAATGGAGAAGTTACAACAGACACCGCAGAAATACAAAGCATCCTAAGAGATTACTACAAGCAACTTTATGCCAATATAATGGACAACCTGGAAGAAATGGACAAATTCTTAGAAAGGTATAACCTTCCAAGACTGAACCAGGAAAAAATAGAAAATATGAACAGACCAATCACAAGTAATGAAATTGAAACTGTGATTAAAAATCTTCCAACAAACAAAAATCCAGGACCAGATGGCTTCACAAGTGAATTCTATCAAACATGTAGAGAATAGCTAACACCAATCCTTCTCAAACTCTTCCAAAACATTGCAGAGGAAGGAAAACTCCCAAACTCATTCTACGAGGCCACCATCACCTTTATACCAAAACAAGACAAAGATACTACAAAAAAAGAAAATTACAGACCAATATCACTGATGAATATAGATGCTAAAATTCTCAAAATACTAGCAAACAGCATCCAACAACACATTAAAAGCATCATACACCATGATCAAGTGGATTTATCCCAGGGATGCAAGGAATCTTCAATATACACAAACCAATCAATGCGATACGCCATATTAACAAATTCAAGGATAAAAACCATATCTCAATAGATGCAGAAAAAGCTTTTGACAAAATTCAACACCCATTTATAATAAAAACTCTCCAGAAAGTGGGCATAGAGGGAACCTACCTCAACATCATAAAGGCCATATACAACAAACCCGCAGCAAACATCATTCTCAATGGTGAAAAACTGAAGGCATTTCCTCTAAGATCAGGAACAAGACAAGGATGTCCACTATCACCACTATTATTCAACATAGTTTTGGAAGTCTTAGACACAGCAATCAGAGAAGAAAAATAAATAAAAGGAATACAAATTGGATAAGAGTAAAACGGTCACTGTGTGCAGATGACATGATACTATACATAGAGAATCCTAAAGATGCCACCAGAAAACTACTAGAGCTAATCAATGAATTTGGTAAGGTTGCAGGATACAAAATTAATGCACAGAAATCTCTTGCATTCCTATACACTAATGATGAAAAATCTGAAAGAGAAATTAAGGAAACAGTTCCATTTACCAATGCAATAAAAAGAATAAAATACCTAGGAATAAACCTACCTAAGGAGACAAAAGACTTGTAATGCAGAAAATTATAAGACACTGATGAAAGAAATTGAAGATGATATCAACAGATGGAGAGATATACCATGTTCTTGGACTGGAAGAATCAATATTGTGAAAATGACCATACTACCCAAAGCAATCTACAGATTCAATGCAATCCCTATCAAATTACCAGTGGCATCTTTTACAGAACTAGAATAAAAAATCTTAAAATTTGTATGGAGACACAGAAGACCCCGAATAGCCAAAACGGTCTTGAGGGAAAAAAATGGAGCTGGAGGAATCAGACTCCCTGACTTCAGACTATACTACAAAGCTACAGTAATCAAGACAATATGGTACTGGCACAAAAACAGAAATATAGATCAATGGAACAGGACAGAAAGCCCAGAGATAAACCCACGCACCTATGGTCAACTAATCTATGACAAAGGAGGCAAGGATATACAATGGAGAAAAGACAGTCTCTTCAATAAGTGGTGATGGGAAAACTGGACAGCTACATGTAAAAGAATGAAATTAGAACACTCCCTAACACCATACACAAAAATAAACTCAAAATGGGTTAGACACCTAAATGTAAGACCGGACACTATAAAACTCTCAGAGGAAAACATAGGAAGAACGCTCTTTGACATAAATCACAGCAAGATCTTTTTTGATCCACCTCCTAGAGTAATGGAAATAAAAACAAAAATAAACAAATGGGACCTAATGAAACTTAAAAGCTTTTGCACAGCAAAGGAAACCATAAACAAGACGAAAAGACAACCCTCAGAATTGGAGAAAATATTTGCAAATGAATCATCAGACAAAGGATTAATCTCCAAAATATATAAACAGCTCATGCAGCTCAATATTAAAAAAACAAACAACCCAATCCAAAAATGGGCAGAAGACCTAAATAGACATTTCTCCAAAGAAGACATACAGATGGCCAAGAAGCACATCACTAAGTATTAGAGAAATGCAAATCAAAACTACAATGAGGTATCACCTCACACCAGTTAGAATGGGCATCATCAGAAAATCTACAAACAACAAATGCTGGAGAGGGTATGGAGAAAAAGGAACCCTCTTACACTGTTGGTGGGAATGTGAGTTGATACAGCCACTATGGAGAACAGTATGGAGGTTCCTTAAAAAACTAAAAATAGAATTACCATATGACCCAGCAATCCCACTACTGGGCATATACCCAGAGAAAACCATAATTCAAAAAGACACATGCACCCCAATTTTCCTTACAGCACTATTTACAATAGCCAGGTCATGGAAGCAACCTAAATGCCCACTGACAGACGAATGGATAAAGAAAATATGGGACATATATACAATGGAATATTACTCAGCCATAAAAAGGAAAGGAATTGGGTCATTTATAGAGATGTGGATGCATCTGGAGACTGCCATACAGAGTTAAGTAAGTCAGAAAGAGCAAAACAAATATCGTATATTAACGCATATATGTGGAACCTAGAAAATGGTACAGATGAACCAGTTTGCAGAGCAGAAACTGAGACACAGATGTAGAGAACAAACGTATGGACACCAAGGGGGGAAGCGGCAGGGGGTGAGGGTTGTGGTGTGATGAATTGGGCGATTGGGATTGACATGTATACACTGATGTGTATAAAATGGATGACTAATAAGAAAAAATTAAAAGTAAACATAAAAAGAATAGCAAAGAGGACTCACCACATAAATACAACTAAAGCATAAAATGAAGGAATTGAGGGCTTCCCTGGTGGCGCAGTGGTTGAGAGTCCGCCTGCCGATGTGGGGGACGCAGGTTCGTGCCCCGGTCAGGGAGGATCCCACATGCCACAGAGGAGCTAGGCCTGTGAGCCATGGCCGCTGGGCCTGCGAGTCTGGAGCCTGTGCTCCGCGGCAGGAGAGGCCACAGCAGTGAGAGGCCCGCGTACCGCAAAAAAAATAAAAAATGAAGGAATAGAGAACAAAGCAGTCATATCAATAACTGAGAATGGGCTTAACAAACCTATTAAAAGAAAAAGATCTTCAAATTAGTTCATAAAGCAAAATCCAACTCTACGTTGTATACAACAGACACATCTAAAACAGTGATTCAAAACGGCTAAAAGTTAAGAGATGGGGAAAGGTATTTTGAGCAAATTAAAAACAATAAAAAAGCAGGGATTATGATCCTAATATCAAAATATAATTCAGAACACATTAAACAAGATTAAAAAGGATACTTTATAATGCAAAAAGGCATAATTCATAATAAAAATATAACAGTTATGAATATCTACATACCAAATAACACAGAAAGTACTGTGTAAAGTAGAAATGACAGGAGATGCAAGGAAAAGTAGAAAAGCACTAATAATAGTAGATTTTAACACACCATTCTCAGTGCAAGACAGGTCAAGTGACCAAAAATAAGTAAGAATATAGAAGATCTAAACAGCAAGATCAATAAAGTAGAGCTTATGGATACACAGCAAACAGTACACGCTGATAACAGAGAATATATCTCCTCAGTGCACATGAACCATCTTCTTTCCATGTGCGTGTGTGTGTGTGTGATGAGAACACTTAAATCTACCCTATTAGCAAATTTTAACTATCCAACACAGTATTGTTAACTACTGTCATCACGCTGTAACTAGATCTCCAGAACTAATTTATCTTGCAAAACTGAAACGTTGTACCCTGCGACCAACAACTCCCCGTTATACAAATGTATTCTTCAAAAATGTCACCATCGGGCTTCCCTGGTGGCACAGTGGTTGAAAGTCCGCCTGCCGATGCAGGGGACATGGGTTCATGCCCCGGTCCGGGAAGATCCCACATGCCGTGGAGCGGCTGGGCCCGTGAGCCATGGCCGCTGAGCCTGCACGTCCGGAGCCTGTGCTCCGCAACGGGAGAGGGCCACAACAGTGAGAGGCCCGCGTACCGCAAAAAAAAAAAAAGTCACCATCATGAAAGGAAAGAAAACTGAACATTAGAGAAATGATGACTAAATGCAATACACGATCCTGAACTGGATCCCACACTGAAGGGGAAAAATACTATAAAGGAGATAATTGGGACAATTAACAAAATTGGAATATGAACTATAGATTAAAGTTTCAAAGTTTCCTGAATTTGATCACTATTACGAGTACATCTTTTTTCTTAAGAAACACACACTAAAGTATTAGAGGTAAAGAGGAATGATTTCTGCAACATAACCTCAAATGTTCAGGAAAAAAATGGGTGTGTGCAGGGGTGTGTGTGTGTGTGTGTGTGTGTGTGTGTGTGTGTGTGTGTGTGTGTGTGTGTGTGTGTGTGTGTGTGTGTAGAGAGAGAGAGAGAGAGAGAGAGAGTAAGGACAGAGAGAAAAAATGATTTTAAAAAATGACAATTAGTGAATCTGGGTAAAAGTAGTACATAAGAATTCTCTGTATTATTTTTGTAACATTTCCATAAATATGATTTTTTTTTAGGTCTTAAAAGCTGGCAGAAAAAAAAGCTGACTTAATCACACTTGCATTTTCTTTTCTCCCCCTACTGAACCCATTAAGTTGACATTAAATTACCTGACAAAAAGACTCATACTCCATTTTCCCAACTTTGCCACAATGCCTAACTAACAATTCCAGTTTTTACTTATTAGCTCCTTAGTTTATAAACCACAAGTGGTTTAGTCTTTTTTTCCCCCTGAAGTCATAAGTTGCCTTCCATGCCCTTCCCTAATGAACTATGATGACTTTATAACACATTTCATTTTAAAAAGTGCATTGTTTTCTTAAGTATTGTCACCCTTTCTTCTCCTTACCCTAAATCATATTTATCTTTCCAAACAAAGACATTAGGAAACATATCTCAGTATACAGTAAAATGGAATCACCATGTAATACCAATTATTCCTCTTCAACATAACTTTGACTTTTAAAAAAATTTTCCATAGCCATAATTTCACCAAGTCCTATTCAGCTTAATTCTAGGCAAGTCAAATAACCTCCCAGCTATTTTCCTTCACTCCTGAATTCTCCTCACTCCTCACTAGACTCCACAATGATACTAGAATTCTTTTCTAAAGGTAGGATTTTGTTGGGCTCGTTCAGAAATTCTCAGGAGCTCTAAGTGTCTTTGTGTAAAATCGAAAAATCTCAGTATGTACTTCTAGGCCCTCCACTAACTTCACACTCTACTCTAATCACTTAATACAATCCATTCAGGCAAATCATTTCAGTCAGACAAACATACTTATGAGCACTGCCTATGATTTGCTTGCTTCCAACTCAATGCCTTTTATTTATGTTATGTCTCATCTTAAGAGTCTTTCTTCCTTGTCTCTATCATGTCATGCTTTTCCCCTACTTCATAATCATGCTCAAAATTCCAGTGCCTAGAAAGATTTCTCTGGCTAATTTTCCAATCAATTCATCCACTCCTGCTCCATCTTAGCACTTTTACAAAGAGCTCCTAAAGGTAATATTTGTGCACAAATTTACCTTGTACATCTTCTGTGAGGTATGAACATGTGGATATTCCTTTCCCTACTAGACTGTAATTTCCAGATAGAATAACAAGTAGATAAAGAGGTAGGTTCCATAACTATTTACTTTCCATTCTCATAGACCTAACTGTAATATGGATGAAAGTGTAATGGCCTGAGAAGTAACAGAAAATTGTACAGATATCTATAACTATGAGAAAATCATAAAGAAAATCTACCTCAGGTAGCTAAAAAATATACCTACCTTCTATTTCTTGCCCAATAGAAAGTCCAGCCCATTTACGCTGTAAGATAAGAGAGACAAAAAGACACTTAACACAAAATCAATCAAAATTAGAGAAATGAGGAAAAGAGGATTTCTTTGCATTTCATTAACACGTTCCCAGACCAAAACATGGCTGTTAAGTGTTGAATTGTATCCCACAAAACAATATGTTGAAGTCTTAGCTCCCGACACCTGTGAATGTGACCATATTTGGAAATAGGGTCTTTGCAGATGATTATCAAGGTAAGATGAGGTCATATCGAATTGGGTAGACCCTAACCCAATATGGCTTCCTTATAAGAAAAGGACACAGCATACGGGGAGAAAGTCATGTGACAATGAAGGCAGAGACTGAAGTGATATATCTACCAGTCAATGAACATCAAGGACTGTCCGCAACACCAGAAGCTAAGCACGGAACAGATTTTTCCCTAGTGCCTTCAGAGAGAGCCTGGCCCTGCTGACACCTTGACTTCACACTTCCAGCCTTCAGAACTGTGAGAGAATACATTTCTGTTGTTTTAAGCCACCCAGTTTGTGGTACTTTGTTACAGCCACCCTAGGAAACATATGCTATAGTTTATTTATGCCTGAACATCTATCCTCAAAACATATAAAGCTTGCCTTTTTACAGTAAAGCTGGCACCACTGAATAGGATGCTCCTTTGCACAATATAATGCTCCTGAAAGACTTCATAGTATCAGATATTCCAGCGTTCTAAATGTACTGTGGATAGTTATACTGTTTGATAGAGTAGCACAAAAAGAAAGACGTTCAATTCATGAAAACTAAATTAAAACTTATCAGATAATCTATACTGAAACCCAAGCAGGGATTCAAATCATTAGATGGTCATGACTATTCTTTGTGTACTAGCCAAAAGAGTGTCAGGCATTTGGCTTTAGCTTCTCTCCAGTACTGACTGGCAAGAATGTATGGAAGCAGGACAGATTGTGTTCAGGCAGGAATTCAAGACTGGCTTGGTATAGATTCAAAATTAGCAGTTACTGACAAAACTCCAAAGAACAGTGAGAAAAATAATTTTTGACTGGAAATCAAAAGTTTGTCTACTCATCTGAACTTTGTGGATTTTGTGGTGGGTAGTTAAGAAGATGCTGCGTTTTGAATATGTGCAACAAGTGCTCTACCTTCCAGCTTTCTTACCACCTCTCCACCCTTCACCTCTCTCTTATGTAGTACCCTATCCCACTTCTGGCCAACTGGAAATTTAGTAGCATACTGGTTAAGCCCAGACTTTGGGTCACAAAGCAGCCATAATTAGGTTCTACACCCAGAGACAGCCTCAAGGACGATAATAACAGTATCTATCATTTGGGGTTGTTAAGAGAATTAAACGAGTGAACACAGGCAAAAGCACTTAGAATAGCACTTGGCCTAGAGTAAATGTTGGGAAAATTTTTTTAAAGCAGAGACAAGGAAAAATAGTTAGAAACCCCATTTCTGGCCAGCAGAATCTCAAATGCAGCTCTGTAAAAGCTGGTTAACTCTAGAATATTCCAAACCTTTGATCTATAAGAAGCAAATGCGAAAGGTAGTCCTGATATTGGAGAGGCATCTGAACAGAGAAAAAGGGAACAGTGAGTGAACACTTCCCATAATTTTTGAGGGATTCAAGAGATCTTTAATAGTTCCCTAACAAGTGTTTGATCTCCTTCCCTAAACCTCCAGGTGTGGGAGGGCAGAAATCAATGCTTATTAGCATACTACAAGGAGGTAAAGGTTGCATTTGCATCGTTTAGGACTGGGGACCAGCAGCATGAGTAAGGTGACAAGGGAGGAAAGGATACAGACTCCTACTGGCGATGCTCCTACATTATATATTATGTGCCTGCAATAGTGCTAGGCAATTTCCCCTCCATAGAATCCACCAACGGTTATAAATGTAATCATAATCCTTTCACTTATTACAGAAGCCCAGCAAGTTAGGTTGTAATTTGAGATAACAGCTACTCATATCATATTCTTTAGCCTAACATCATTGCATTTTAAAATCACTATTAGATGTCAATTTTAGAAGTAAATGCTATTTTTATATATTTTATACATTTTCTGTTACCCCGTGAGCTAACATTAAAATAACTTGACACTTTGATAGTTGATATCACTGCAGAATTCTTTTAAATTAGGGGGAAAAAGTCAAGGCAATAAAAGGTAGACAGAGTAAAAATTGGCAATTAAGAATATATCTTTTAATTCCTTACATAATACCTAGATGGTTTTCCTCAATATGAATCAATACAGTTACAGTGTGACACAGCTTGCTTTAAATGAATTGATTCTTCTACGACTTTCAAGAATAGAAGAGAATAAATTCCTGAGTTACCTGAGGTAAGCTGAATGCAATGCTCCCTGGAACCACAGATGGGTGGGTCCTCAGTGTAAACGTGTACCTGTGGTTGGGGGAGGTCCTAACCATCACGTGCCTAAAGGACAGAAACACAGTCAATACTTCACATCAAAGGAAATAAAGAACATCAATTCCAAATGTGCTCATTTCCAACAAACGATGTTTGATGAGTACTGGGTGGAAACATGGCATTATATGAGTCCTGAAGAAACAGGACCACAAATTTCATTTCCAAAAATTGTCAGCAATTCAAAACGTTTTCCAGGAATAAGGACCACCTCAGGCCAAACAGACATCAAGCAGAATCAGGACCAAGTTCAAGAGAGTACCTACCATCCAAAACCTCAACGTCATTGCATTTCCAGTTTACATAAAACTGAAGACAGTAATTTACTTGATATTAAGTAAAAATTAGATGAATTTCCTCTCCTGAGACTTATTTCACATTCTAACTAGACTAAAGGAAGGAGAACCAAAGATAGAATAAAGCCAGGATATAGCAGTCAAAAAAAAAGTTAGTTTTTAGGACTATTCATTAAATCTCTTTGCAGATTCCCACAACAGGTTGAAATAGTAACAGCCTGTAATATTAAAAAGGTGGTAAAAATGAAAAATTTTCACAAAATATATCAGCTTCCATACAGATATCAATATTTACTATTTCAAAGCATTTTGTGCTAATTCACCCTGCTCAGAAGTTACCTGTAAACAGATGAACTATAGTTATCTCATGGTCATCTCCTATACCAAGAAACTACCAAGGACTGTGTGTGAGATAGAAGCTTCAAACTCTGCTACAATAGCACTATCTTTTTAAAAGTTATCTTTTAGAATGCTATAATTTTTAAAATATTAATGGTTAATGTTTCTAATGTTTCTAAAATATTAATGGTTAATGTTTCTATTCTATATGGTTAATATTTCATATCGTTTTGTCAGTAGGACACAAGTTCCTTGTATCTACTATACCTTAAGTAACCCCCTCATGTGTACAGTGAACATCTAACACGTAAAAGTATTCCATAAGCATATTCTCACACTGATTGTCTGTAGTGCAGTTTATATGTAGAAAGTTCTATGTTCAACTTAGAATCACAGAATTTTTAGGACTGGAAACAATGTTAATATAATTATGTAGTATAGCCCTTTACTCTGAAGCGGAAAACCACAGATGATTAGCAGTTCTAACCCTGTGAAACTCATGTGTTTCTCAGATAGCTTTAGAAACAGAAAAAGGCTCAGTTAAAATCCCACTTCCTTCCTCATTTCCCGAGTCTGCCTTCTGGAACAGCCCCTTCATGTCCTTATCTCCACCAACCTTAGAAGCACATGGACGGCAATGAACTTGGTAGCAGGGTACTTAGAAGTTCTGCCAATGGTGATGTGAATCAGTTAAAAATAAATGACAGTGAAAAATGCTTGTAAAGATTCTACAACTGTTGTGCATCTTCCAATTTTCATGTCTCTTGGATTATCATAGTAATAATGATCAAAACAGCTAATATTTATTGAGGACTTATTAATGTGGTAGACTCTGTTCTAAGTGCTTTATTTGTGTAACTCAATATTCACAAACACCCTGAGGAAGATAGTACCACCGTCCTCATTTTACAGATTAGGACACTGAGGCACAGTCAGGGTATATAACTTACCCATGGTCATCCAGTATATAATTGGCAGAACCATGATCCAAACTCAGACAATCTGACCCAAAGCCAAAAACCTAATGACTACGCTATATATGATTCATATATCCAGTATGTTTAGTTCTGCTAAGAAAACCAATGGAAAAATAAAGTCATATATACAAACCTATGTATCATTTAGAAAACATTTATCAAAATTTGATACAGTAAATACATGACTCTTTCTCATCTCCCATTTTCCAATTCAGCAAGAGGAATTAAAAAAGTATACTCAAACGTTTCCCAAAATAAATTAATTAATTAAATACGGACTCTCTAGAAGTTTCTAAAATACCATTTAGCAGGTTAGAAGAAAACAAAGTCAGATACTCACTGGCCAGACTGGAAATCCTTTTCATTCACAACTGCACAGTTAGTTAAAGATAATTCATCTGTAGGACATCTTGCAGCTTGCATACTCTGTAAGAATCAATGATTAGGAAAATAAAATTAAGTCACCTTTTATTTTCTTAAAGAATATTTTATGCTTCCTTGTCCTCTATTCCCCATCACCTGTAGTAAACGCTTACTGTTTTTGACCCCTAACTCTGTGGTAACAATAAACCCTGCCTTTCGGAAACTGCTCCCTCCCCATTCCACGTGCTTCTGTGGGCCTGCCAATCACAGCACACGTGCAATCACACAGAGTACTATCCCATCCACGGGACTTTATATAGACAGGCGCTAGAAGAAAGGCACTCTCCCTCGCATCACCACCACACGAAGGAAGCCTTTCTGCTCTAAAAGAAGAAAACTATCGCAGAGAAAGCAAAGGTGACAGAGACACAGACACCTTGAGACTCAGACCTGACAATGAAGTTAAAACCCTTGAGACCAGTTCTGAAAGTTGGTTGAGTCAATAAACTCTTTTTTGCTCAAGCTTATTTGAGTTGGTTTTCCATTTCTTCCAAAAAAAAGATTTTGACATAAAAATGCAATGATGTAAATTCAATACATTTGAAAAAGTATCTCCTCATAAGAGATCTCAAGTGGCTATGAACCATTTCTTCTATAGACTAAGAAAAGCTATCTTCCAAATACCTCCCAACAAAAATAATTACAGGTATATTTAAAATAAAATAGCAATTAACAGTCCTTTTGATCAACATTGATCAACAGCTACTAGTAAAACATTCCTTCATATAATGTATGTAACCAATAATCCTTCCACCATCCTCTAGGGTTTCCTAGTTATTGAAATATGACACTCATAGTCTGTTTATGACTAACGTACTCACTCTTCAAACCTCAAGCCAAAGCTGATTCTTCTTAAATTTGTCTCCCAAATACAAATTTATAGAGGAAAATAAATTACTCTCTGCCTTGCTTTTGTTTTTAATAAAAGGCTAGTTTCAATACAGCTACCCCAGTTGTTCAGAGCAGTGGTCTCTAAAGTGGGGTATGTGCACCTGAAGGGTTTGCTGGATAATCCTTTGGGGTATAAGAAGAAAATATCAGTTCTTCTATTTATATTTATTTATACCCATTTTTATTAAAGATGAACCCCATGCTAAGTGTATATTCTGCCTTAAGATATAACCTAATGACACTAATAAAGTCTTCATAATCTGCCAGGCCTTTAAAAATTCAGTATTCACAGCAAGAGATAAACTTCTCTAATTTTTCCACCTATGTTTAAAGTCACATCCTATTGAATCTAGCAATTCACAGCATTGTATTAAAGTTAAATAACTGTTGAAACTGCTAAGGTTTCCTGAGAGAAAAGACAAGAAGCTATGACCCACAGTAAAAATGACTAAAATGATACATGGAAAATAAAATGGTGACAAACTAGTATTCTTCTATTGGTAAAGATAGCCAAAATCTCTTAGAAAACTCTAAAGAGCTGAAGATATCAGGACATATTATAGAGTGTAGGAGGTCTGCTATATAGTAGAATCAAAATATAGTTATTTCTTTCATCTTAAAAGATTTGCTAGGTAATTGCAAAACACACCAAGAACTACAATTTTGCGAGTCACTAAAGGAAAGATGTAGTGAAAAAGATACAGTCTAAACTATAAATGAAACAATACGCGTTATGGGAAAACTGTAACCACTGATGGAATGGCTGTTTTGACTGGAATAAAAAGAATAATTCCAGAATAAAGTTACAAAGACAGCACATTAAGTGAAAGTTGTTCACTGTTTCATTCACAGGTAAACTGTTGCTGCATACAAGTCAGAGCCAAAGGTGTGCACATGTCCTTCATGATGTCACTGAGGTCAACTTTATCAAAACAAGACCTTTACAATATAGAATCTTTCCTACACTCTGTAAAAGGCCAGGAAGCAGTGTAAAATCTTTTTTTTTTTTTTTTTTTTTTGGTAAACCATATAGGGATTCACTGGTTACCAAAAGGTAAAGTGCTACCAATAAGATATTAAAAAAAGAAAGAAAAAGAAAAGAAAAATTCACCTTGCTCCTACAAGATAAAAATGAACAAAAACAAAAAGTAAAAAATACCTTGTGCTAACGAATAGAGCACATTTCAAAAATGGTTACTTAGAAACATTTCCATTGCTAAGCTATTCTGCTATTGAAAACAATGTATATTACCTAAAAACAAGCAAGAAATAAAAACTCTCATATCTGCATGCTTTAAAAAGTTAGAAGCAAACTTTTCTAATCTTTAAAAAAATCATCTAAATGATTTTTCAATGATTTTTGAACCCATTTATTAGTACTATAAAAGTACAATACATTCTGATTAGTCTGCAAGAAAAATAGATGGAAATTTACCAACCACATTTCACACATTTCAATAAAACATTTCCATAAATGGTACACAATCTGGGGGAATTTCAAAAGTACAGCTAAATTTCCCCCATTCTTATCTATGCTTTGATGGCCATTAAAATCAAGTAACAAAAAACCCCTAAATTTAGGGCTTCCCTGGTGGCACAGCGGTTAGGAATACGCCTGCCAATGCAGGGGACATGGGTTTGAGCCCTGGTCTGAGAAGATCCCACACGCCACAGAGCAATTAAGCCCATGCGCCACCATTACTGAGCCTGTGCTCTAGAGTCCGCGAGCCACAACTACTGAGCCTGCGTGGCACAACTATTGAAGGCCGCGCACCTATAGCCCGTGCTCCGCAACAAGAGAAGACACCGCAATGAGAAGCCTGCACACTGCAATGAAGAGTAGCCCCCACTCGACACAACTAGAGAAAGCCTGCGCACAGCAACGAAGACCCAACACAGCCAAAAATAAATAAATAAATTTATTTTTTAAAAAAACCTGAATTTAGACATAGACCTCTGAACAGCTGTATTACAAAATATTAAACCTAGATTTTAAAGAATAGTAAAGCATCACTTTGCTTTCTGAATTATTAATAAATAAAATTAAGAGAATTTTCTACAGTTCATCTTTAGCTCATCCTTCTTTTTTGTGTATGTTTTACTATGTATATAAACTATTAGTGTATCACTTAAAAATAAATAGGTATATATACTGGGGATATAGGATCAAAACATATTTTGTGTATGAGATCTATGAAATCACTAATTTAGAACATGACACAAATAAGGTCATAAGTTTGCTTTCCGAATGAGATAGTATTTTTGCCCATGGTCACCATTTGACCGGCCACCTGACCAAACTGTGCAGAACTTTGTTTCCCTCTTACCCTGGGGTCTCTCTCACATACAAGCTTCTTTTTTTTTTTTTTTCAATATTTTAACCCCGAGGCCCTGCAAAATCCAGAACTGCTTTCTATGACATTCAAGTTCTTTTTTTTTTATCCTATAAATTTATTTATTTTTGGCTGCACTGGGTCTTCGATACTACGCTCAGCCTTTCTCTAATTGTAGCGAGTGGGGGCTACTCTTCGTTGTGGTGCGCGGGCTTCTCGTTGCGGTGGTTTCTCTTGTTGCAGGGCACAGGCTCTAGGTGTGTGGGCTTCAGTAGTTGTGGCTCGCAGGCTCTAGAGCGCAGGCTCAGTAGTTGTGGCACACGGGCTTAGTTGCTCCACGGCATGTGGGATCTTCCTGGACCAGGGCTCGAACCTGTGTCCCCTGCATTGGCAGGCGGATTCTTAACCACTGCACCACCAGGGAAGTCCCACTTCTTTCTCTTATATTCCTCTCTTCCCTAACTCTGAGCCCCTTGTCCAGCCAACTCCTACTTATTCTACAATTTCTCAGCTCAGACATTACATTTTCTAGAAGACCTTCCTAGATATCTTCTCCTCCTATAAGATAAAGGTCAAATGGAAGAACTTAACTGTATTTTTATTATCTGTTTACACTGCGTAAAAGACATAAGGTTCTCAAGGACTGAGACTACATCTTGCTCGGATCTATGGTTCCCAGGGCTAAGACAGGGCATGGCACACAGTCAGTGCTCATTAAACATTTGTTGAATAAATGAACTTACAGATCAATACAACCTATCCCAACTTCAGAATAAACAATTCAAAGAACATGGACACAAAGGACATTTCAAGGTTACTTAGGAAGTGATATAATTTAAATAAAATTATCTAATAGTTCAAAATTACACAGAATTGATATAGCCAAAGTTATGTAAAAATTTACAAAATGCTAAGTTAACCTTTTCATTTGTAAACTTGTTTACTTGTCAAAGAGTTGGTGTCCTTTAAATAAGAGTGAAAAAATCTGTAAAAGTCATCTGGCTGGCCAACTAAAACAGATGCTGTGAGCAAACGGCCTCCCTACTGGAGTCTAGAAGCATCTGTGTTTTTATGGTAAGCCAAGCACGGTATCTCATTTTCTCATCAAAATATGAGACCCTATAAATAGTAGCTGTTTACTTATCACAATAATGCCAAGGGAACATTCCACAATTTTTCTAACACTGACCTTACCTCTAGGAAACAATGATAAAAGCCCAGCCACGACGGCCACATAGCTATTATGAAATGAAAATACGAAACTGACAGGCAAATTTATATAAGTTTAGTTATCTGAGGTACTAGAATATTTAACTGTCTGAAGGCTATAAAATGTTTTCATTAACAACTTGAAATGTAAAAAATTATTAACTCATTGCTACGCAAAAGAATGAAAATCTCAACAAATTTTTAATGAAAACTTCAGCAGAAGTAATTATATCATTACTTTGAACCCTCTTGCACTGTTGGTGGGAATGTAAATTGATACAGCCATTATGCAGATTCCTTAAAACACTAAAAATAGAACTACCATATGACCCAGCAATCCCACTACTGGGCATATACCCAGAGAAAACCATAATTCAAAAGATACATGCACCCCAATGTTCATTACAGCACTATTTCCAATAGCCAGGACATGGAAGCAACCTAAATGTCCATCAACAGAGGAATGGATAAAGAAGATGTGGTCCATATATACAATGGAATATTACTCAACCATAAAAAGGAATGAGGGCTTCCCTGGTGGCGCAGTGGTTGAGAGTCCGCCTGCCAATGCAGAGGACATGATTCATGCCCCAGTCCGGGAAGATCCCACGTGCTGCGGAGCGGCTAAGCCCGTAAGCCATGGCCGCTGGGCCTGCGCGTCCGGAGCCTGTGCTCCGCATCAGGAGAGGCCACAACAGTGAGAGGCCCGCGTACCGCAAAAGAAAAAAAAAAAAAAAAGGAATGAAATTGGGTCATCTGCAGAGACGTGGATGGACCTAAAGAGTATCATACAGAGTGAAGTAAGTCACAAAGAGAAAAAAAAAATATCGTATTAACACATATATGTGGAATCTAGAAAAATGGTAGAGATGATTTTTTTTTTAAAATAAATTTATTTATTTTTGGCTGCTTTGGTTCTTCGTTGCTGTGTGCGGCCGTCTCTAGCTGCAGCGAGCAGGGGTTATTCTCCGTTGCGGTGCATGGGCTTCTCACTGCAGTGGCTTCTCTTGTTGCGGAGCACGGGCTTTAGGTGCACAAGCTTCAGTAGTTGTGGCACGTGGGCTCCGTAGTTGTGGTGCACGGGCTTAGTTACTCCGCGGCATATGGGCTCTTCCCAGACCAGGGCTTGAACCAATGTCCCCTGCACTGGCAAGCGGACTCTTTAACCACTGCACCACCAGGGAAGCCCGATATAGATGATCTTATTTGCAAAGTAGAAACAGAGACACAGACATAGAGAACAAACGTATGGATACCAAGGGGGAAAGGGGGTTGGGTGGGATGAATTGGAAGATTAGGACTGACATATATACACTATTGATACTATGTATAAAATAGATTACTAATGAGAAACTACTGTTTAGCACAGGGAACTCTATTCAATGCTCTTTGGTGACCTAAATGGGAAGGAAATCCAAAAAAGAGGGGATATATGTGTACATATAGCTGATTCACTTTGCTGTACAGCAGAAACTAAAACATTGTAAAGCAACTATACTCCAGTGTAAATTTTAAAAATACTCCTTTCTTTTCCAATTACATATCTGCATGAGACAACAGATTGAATGCAGATGCAGATGTGTGAGAATTACAGCTGTCTTCTAAGTCAGAGATTTGCAAAAATGTAAAACAGTGCCACTCACTATTTTTTTTTTTTGCCTTGTAAACTATAGTTATCTTTTCATAAAGATAGGTTCTTTTTTTTTAAACATCTTTATTGGAGTATACTTGCTTTAAAATGGTGTGTCAGCCTCTGCTTAAAGATAGGTTCTTTATGATAACCTGTAATGGGCTTTAATGTTATTTTTAAATTTATTTTAAAATTATTTATTGACTCCATCAATAAATATTAAAAAATTTTTTAAATATATAATCCTTATGCCAAAGGAAAAAAAAAGTTTTATCATTACTTACGTGAGAGCCTTTAAAGTGCAGAAAGAGAACTGGCTTCTTCCCATCAAAAAGAAAAAAATTGGGCGGGCGGGGGGGCAGGTAATCAGGACTCCTCTGGGCATCACTACATAGTTTTCAAATTTAAGTAACATACTTTCATCCAAAGGTCCACTTTAAAAATTGGATTTTTAAAATATATGCTTTATTGTTTACCAAAGAACTCAGTAGGGCAAAATAAATAGAAAAACCCAAAGCGTGTAGTACCTGATTATAAGACCTCATTACAGATAACTGCAACACTCATGAATCCATTGGTCTTCTCTGTGGTGCTTCAGGCCTAGGTTACATCTGTCTAGAGACACAAATTCCCCCACAGGAAAGGGAAGTAGGACAGAATATACGAACTTGCCCCAGAGCCAGCTCAGCTAACAAGTCTCACTCAATTTTGTGCTTCCTGAAAAATAACATTTTATAACTGCACTATTCAATAAAGTAACCACTAGACACATATGGTTATTAAAATTAAAACTAATTAAAATTTTAAAATTCAGGTGCACTAGTCACATTTCAAGTGCCACATGTGGCTATTAACTGTCACTGAAGAAAGTTTATTAGATGGTGCTAGTCTAGAGCAGTGTGAGAAAGGCCATCAGTAATCCGTGTCTTCAGGCCTATGGAACCACTCTGCTATAAACTCCTGAAATAATAATTTCTATTAAAATTGTGAAGTCCTGTGGGACTAGAAGTGATGGACAGAAATAAGCTAAATTTGTGTGTCCTATAGTAATCTTGCAAAGAGCATGGAGGGATACCCTTCACATTATCCATCTCAAATCAGTAACTATTCACATAGGTGACATCCCTTAGGGCCTTAAAATTCCTTTCCAAACTTATATTGAAAAAGAAAAAAAAACCTGAGCTCCCATTTTGGTTTTTTGAGGGGAAAAAAAAAACACAAAGGAAAATATAAAAGACTGACAGCACTAAATAGTGGCAAAGATGTAATGCAGTTTCTTATAAGGTTAATGTGACCCAGCAGATCTACCCCTAGGTTTTAAGCAAAGAGAAATGAAAACATACAGCCACACAACGACTAGTACACAAACGGTCACAGCAACTTTATTCATAATAGTCAAAAGCTGAAATAACACGAAGATCTACCAACAGTTGAATGGATAAACAAATTGTGGCACAGCCATACAATGGAACACTACCCAGCAATTAAAAAGAAACTACCTACTGATATATGCAACAACATGAGTAAACCTCAAAAACATAATGCCAAGTAAAGCCAGATGTTTATATAATATAGGATGAACTCTTTTGCATCACCTTGTAATTACATGAAATCATAGAAGAAGCAAAATTAATCTAGAGTAACAACCACACACACACACACAATCAGTGATTGCCTGGGGCCGGGGTGAAATGAACAGCAGAAAAGCATGAAGTAATTTTTTGAGATAACAGAAATGTTCTATATCTTGATTGTATTTTATTGTATATAGGTTATACCTCAATAAAGTTGAGAAGTGATGGTCTGATTTTTTAATGGCTGGGCAATCACCAATAATTCCCATGTAAAGACAGTATAAATGTTCAAACTAGAAAACATAGTTTAGGTACAAGGTACATACACACATGCAACAAAGACCTAGACCTTGGTACATCTGTACTCAGGTAGGCCTACTGGAAAAGAAAGCCAACTAGGTCTGCAGAACAGATTCAGTTCTCTCCCCAACCAGTCCTCATCCAAGCTGTAGGAATAAACAGAACTAGGAGAATGGCCAGATCTACCTCTAAAGGCCAGTCTAAGGTTGCTGACCATATTGGCCTGCTAGTCCTGGGCACAGGATGTGAAAAGAGGAAGTATAAAACCTACAACTCCTGGCATGAATGTCCCATACTAACCATCAGATTGGCAATTCTTCCTCCTGAGAAAAGTAAGATTGTTTGTTTTCCCTGTAATAATTCTTCCACTAAGACGCAAGGGAATTTGATCTAAAGTTCTACTCTCCCTATGGGCAGGAATGGAAACAGGAGGACATAGGAATAAATGCACAACCACCCAAACATACACAAGAGAATTAAATGAAGTATTCTTATTCACTTGATATAGAGTAAATAATAAATCTCAGCTATTATTATGACCATCACAGAGATATTCAGTAAAGAATTATTTGTAATAGAAAAAAAAATCACAGTCTAAAGCTAAATAAATGCCGTGAATAGGCGCATGGTTAAAAGTATCACAACTATGCAGCCATTTAAAAGGTCAAGGTACCTCTGTATGTACTGACAAGGGAAATGTCCACAATATAGAATTAAGTTTTAAAAAAGAAATAAAATAGCATGTAGAGTAAGTTTTTAATAAAAAAGATACACACTAAATTAGTTACCACTGAGGTGAAACAAGAAGGTATAAATGAAACACCTTCGCTTTTCACAATTCTGAATGGTTGGAACTGTTTTTTACAATAAACTGTTTTTTACAATAAATAACCCTTATCTTAGGAAAATAATTTTAAATATAGAGAACTTTTATGTACAAAGTTGTCCTCTACAGGATTACTTTAACGGTGATGAATTAGAAGCAAACTAAAAGTCCTATTTCAAAGTGATGGTCAATGAAAACTAAAACATATCCACTTAATTAAATATCATATCCTCATAATATTCAAATCACAGGATAGTATATGTATACATGTATATATATACATATATATATATATAAATTTTACTTTATAGTTTTATTTTTTTAAGTATAGCAAAGAAATTAAATAAAAACACACCAGGGCTTCCCTGGTGGCGCAGTGGTTGAGAGTCCGCCTGCCGATGCAGGGGACACAGGTTCGTGCCCCGGTCTGGGAAGATCCCACATGCCGTGGAGCGGCTGGGCCCGTGAGCCAAGGCCGCTGAGCCCGCGCATCCGGAGCCTGTGCTCCGCAACGGGAGAGGCCACAACAGTGAGAGGCCTGCGTACCGCAAAAAAAAAAAAAAAAAAAGAATATCCAAGTAAATGTAGAGATATATGATGTCATTCTATGCAATGACTTAATACTGTAAGGATATCATCAACTCCAAATTAACCTATAAACTTAATGTAATTATAAGAAAATCCAATGGGACTTCAGCAAATTCAATCTAAACTGTAACTGGCAAAGTTTTATAAATGTAATAGGCAAAATGAGAAGGGAACAAAATTTTTTTTTAATTTGTGAAAGTAGCCAAGAAAAATTTCACAAAGAATGAGACTGGCCCTACTAGACATCAAAACATGCCGTACACGGTAATTAAAACAATTTAGTGGAATTCCCTGGTAGTCCAGTGGTTAGGCTCCACGCTTTCACTGCCGAGGGCCGGGGTTCAATCCCTGGTTGGGGAACTAAGATCCCGTGGCCAAAAAAAAACCTAAAAATAAAATAAAAATAAAACAATGTATTGTAGTATTAGTACAGAAACAGTTCAATGGAGTAGAACAAACAATCCAGAAATAGAACCAGGTGAGAACTTGATATGTGAGATTTAGAATCAGTAGAGGAAAGCTGAACTATTCAATAAATGGCACTGAGGCGAATGATTATCCACTTGGTGGCTGGACTGGAGGAGAGCCAATAATAACAGCTAATGTGTTTTGAGAGCTTATTACACGCCAGGCGCTGTTTTAAAAGCTTTACACACCTGCAAACACCCGGCCCTCGCTCTAGCTAACATTTTTGTTTTCTCATAGGAAAATTACTTCTCTCTAAATGATTTTTAAAATATGACTCATTCTGAATTTTGTATACTTAGAAGATAAAAAAATCTAATTTTAAAGTGAATAAACTAAAGATTGTGTGTTTTAATCCTATAGCTACCTCTAATTTGATTCAAGCTCGTACTGTAGCTCCATTTGGTCACATTCAAGGATCACAGCATTCTATTCTTAACCTTACAGAAGCATCTTAAGGCACATATCTCAAATGTATAAGGAGGTAGAATCCCTCATCTGTAGGTTTGATGGCAACCCGCCTATGCAGCCTTTGGTCTTTCGCCTCTTGGGTCACTGACAGTAAGCCTCTCTCATTCCAGAGGCAGGTCCACACCCCTCATAGTGACTTAAAAAGCAAAAGTTCCTTAATTCTCTTACCTCAAATTATCAACCTTTCTCTCTTCACTTTACAACCAAATTTCTCAAGTCTCCTTCCTTGCCTCCCATCTTCTCATCCTCTGGCAATCTTCTTTGAAATCCTCTCCAGCAACTACTTTACTGCAATGGCTCTTCCAAGTCACCAATGCCTTTCTAATTGAGAAATTCAGTGGTATCTCCCTCTCCTCAGTATTCATTTTAATTTGTTTCTCTGGCTGTCCTAACGTCATCATTAACCTTTCAATTCATTCAAATTCACAATTTCAAGGTCATTCTCCCCTTCACCATCCAATACACTCACGCACGTGCACACACATACATAAATTGGGGCCAAGACCTATTAATTCTACTTCTGCACTGTAACTTGCATTTGATTCCTCCCTTCCATCCTCACAACTGTTGATCTATTTCAGCCAACATCACCTCTCTCCTAAAAAAACTGCAATAACCTGATTGGTTTCCCTGACTCTAATTTCTCTTCTCCAATTCAATCTTCTGTCTGCCACCAGACATGACCTAAAACTAAAAATGTGATTCCTAAATAATAAAGCCCATGTATTGATACTTCATATTCCTAACTCCATACCTTTGTTTTATACTACCCCTTTTGCCTGAATTTCCTATTCCAAACCCCTTCCACCTATGGAATCTTACCCATCTTACAAAGCCAAGTCTATACAACTCTTTGTTTGGTTCCTAGTAAGACTGGGTATCTCCCATATCTCTATTATTTGTGCTTCTCCAACAGTCTTATCACTACTTATCACCAGCTGCCTTAAACTACTTAGTTGAGTACCACTATTCTAAGCTCTGGCATGCCTGTGCCACCCAGTATATGCAACGTTAGTTGAAGTGTTTATTAGCATTTTTTGAGATACACTTCTGCTATGGTTTGATGTTTGTCTTCCCAAAATCCATACGTTGACAACCTAATGCCCAAGGCGATGGTATTAGAAGGTGAGGCCTTTGGGAGGTGAGTAGGTCAAGAACCCCCATGAATGGAATTAGTACCTTTATAAAAGAGGGCCCAGAGAACTAGCTTGTCCCTTCCAGCAGGTGAGGATACAATGAGAAGTCTGTGACCCAGAAGAGGGCCCTCACTCAACCATGCTGGCACCCTGATCTTGGACTTCCAGTCTCTAAAACTGTGAGAAATAAATTTCTGTTGTTTATAAGCTACCCAGTCTCTGGTATTTTGTTACAGCAGCCCAAACAGACTAAGACAAGTTCATATAACATAAAATTCATCACTTTAAAGTGTACACTTCGGTGATTTTTAGTATATTCACTACATTGTGCAATTATCACCACTATCTAATTCCAGAACATTTCTAGCACTCCAGAAAGAAACCCTGTACCTATTAGCTATTTAATCCCCATTCTCCCCTGCCTCATCCCTTGGCAACCACTAATCTACATTCTCTTTCTATGGATTTGCCTATTCTGAACATTTCATATAAATAGAATCATACAATCTGTCATCTTTGTGATTGCTTCTTTCAATTAGCATAATATTTTCAAGATCATCTATGTTGTAGCAAGTGACAGCACTCCATTCCTTTTCGTGATCATATTCCACTGTATGAATAACCCACATTTGTTTTATCTATTCATTAGCTGATGGACATTGGGTTATTTCCACGTTTTGCCTATTATGAATAATGCTGCTATGAACATTCATGTACAAGTTTATGTATGAACATATATTTTCAACTCACTTGGTTATATAGCTAGGAGAATTGCTGGATCATTCTATGTTTAACTTTTTGAAGAACTGCCGAACTGTTTCCCACAATGGCTGCTCCATTTTACATTTCCACCAACAGTTATGAGGGTCCCAAATTCTCTACACTGTCACCAACACTTTTTTTTTTTTTTAACTATAGCCATCCTAGTGGGTGTGAGGTAGTATCCCATTGTGGGATTTGATTTATATTTCTCTAATGACTATGATGCTGAAGATCTTTTCATGTGCTTATTAGTCATTTTCACATCTTTTTTGGAGAAATATCCATTCAAATCCTCTGCCCATTTTAAAATAGAGTTTCTTTTTATTGTTGAGTTATAACGGTTCTTTATACATTCTGGATACTAGACCATTATCAGACATATGATTTATAAATATTTTCTCCCATTCTGTGGGTTGTCTCTTCACTTTCTTGATGCATGATAATTTTAAATTTTGATGAAATCTAATTTATCTATTTTTCCCTTTGGTGCTTGTGCTTTTTGTGTCGTATCTTTTTTTAAAAAATCACTGTTTAATGCAAGGTCATGCAGATTTTCACCTTTGTTTCCTTCTAAGAATTTTATAGATTTAGATCTTTGACCCATTCTGAGTTCATGTTTGTATGTGGTGTGAGGTAAGGGTCCAGGTTCATTCTTTTGCATGTAGATATCCAGTTGTCTCAGCATCACTTGTTAAAAAGACTATTCTTTCCCCACTGAATGGTCTTGGCCCTCTGTTGAAAATCAATTAACCATAAATGTATGGTTTTCTTCTGGACTCTCAATTCTATTCCACTGGTTTACATGACTATGTGACTATCCTTAGGCCAGTGCCATATCATCTTGATTACTGTACTTTATAATAAGTTTTGAAATCAGGAAGTGTGTCCTCCAACTTTACTCTTCTTTTTCTTTTTCAAATTGTTGTGGCTAAAATGGCTTTGCAACTCCATATGAATTTTAGGATCAGCTTGTCCACTTCTGGGAACAAAGCAGTTGGAATTTTGAAAGAGGCTGCACTGAATTTATAGATCAATTTTGGGAGTATTCCGATCCATGAACAGATTTTCATCTACGTTTCCTTCTAAGAAGATGTCTTTCCATGTATTTAGATCTTTAATTTCTTTCCATGTGTTTTATAGTTTTCAGTGTACAAATCTTACAATTCTTTGGTTAAACTTAGTCATAGGTATTTTGTTCTTTTTGATGCTATTGTAAATGGAACTGTTTTCTTAATTTTATTTTCAAATTGTTCATTGCTAGTGTATAGAAATGCAACTGATTTTTGTACATTGATCTTGTATCCTGCAACTTTATGGGATTCATTTTTTAGCTCTACGTTTTTTTCTTGTAAATTCTTTCATCTGTATATAGATATAATTTTCTTTCTTTCTAATTTGAATGCCTTTTTTACTCTTTTACTTAACTGCCCTATCTAGAACCTCCAAAATAGTGTTGAATAGAAGTGTAAGACAGCAGACATCCTTATCTTGTTCCTGATCTTAAAGGGGAAAGCTTTCAGTGTTCACCAGTAAGTATGATGTTAGCTGAGGGTTTCTGTGTTAGTTGAAATATATTTGTTGAACTGAATTTTGAGTGCCAACTCATAAGGTTGCTCTGAGAGTCTAACAAGAAAGGATCTGTGAAGGTGTTTTCAAAACTGTAAAATACCATTCATTCAATTTAAGATATTCTTATTTAGTAACTTAGTGTTCTTACTCTGAAAAGTTTACTCCAAACGTTCTTAAAGAAATCAAAACAATATTTGTGAAGCTTTTTTTTTTTTTTTTATTCCCAACATCCTGATGAAAGTTTGGCACCTACGTTCTTTTGAAGGGTGAAGAAGGAGAGAAGAATTTTTGGAGAAGGAATCAGAACAAGGATCCCAGGCCTTAGAGCCTCTCCCCAGTCCCAACCCCTAAGTCCCACAGCTCTGGGCTGTTCCCTTAGCGAGACACAGGGCATTCAGGAAAGTAGAAAGTTAGAGATGCAAGACAGGCAAGAAGCAAGAGGCATGGTACAGAAGGTGGAACACAAGTTTCAGTAGAAAAAGTTAGCTGTGATTTCAGTTGTTCAGAAAAAAAAAAGAAAGAAAAAAAGTGAGATACCCGAAAATATTAGAAAGTCTACTAAATTTCACATCTTCAAAGCTGCAAAATCTATTGATTTACATCCATATTAATCTAAATTGCTGATGTTAATCTGAGTCACTATAATTAAACATGCTAATAATTCATGATGCAAGTGCCTGTAATACTGAGAGGTTTCTCTGTTTAATAAACTCAGCTTGATAGTATAAGAATAATATAATGGTATTATTTATATTTTTTGGTTATTTAGAAATAATTATTTATAAATAATTGAGTAAAAGATTGGCTGTCGGAAGGCAAAAAGGAATTACTACCCTACGTTTGTTCAATGGAACAAATATTTAATGAATACCTATAATGTTCCAGGCACTGTGCTCTGTGCAGGAGATGTTCAATTAACAATGAAGTAGTGGCTACTTTTTATATTTTTTGAATACTGAATAAAAATAAAATATTTATTAAAAACGTAAGATATAAAATACCAAGAAACAATCACCATGTTCCTACCACCTAGTTCAAGGAAAAAAACATTACCACTTCTTTAAATCAACTTTTTATTAAAGAAAACACAGATACAGAAAAGTACACACATTGTGTTTGGCTCAAAGAATTTCTGCAAAGTGAACACACCCAGGGTAACCAACACCCAGTTAAAGAAAGAGAACATTACCAACATCCCATACTGCCCCCTCCTTACCACTAGCTCTTCACCCCCAACCACAGATAACTGCTATCTTGTTTCTACCACCAGAGATAGAAATCAGAGTTTAGCCTGTTGAAAACTTTATATAAATGGAATCATATAGCTTGTATTATTTTGTGTGTGACTTCTACCCATCAATATTATGATTGTTAACACTCATCCATTTTGTTGCATGTAGCAATAGTTCATTTTCCTTGCTTTTTACAATATATAATTATATGAATATACCACCATTATTTATCCATGAGTTGTTTCCAGTTTTTAATTATGAATACTGTCGCTAATAACATTACATGTCTTTTGAATAATATATGTATGCATTTCAATTGGATAGCTATACTCCCACCCCCACCCCCACATACACCCACTCCAGAAGAACTGCTGGATCACAAGCGTACATGCACACGCTCAACCTCAGGGAATTTTGCCTAAGGTATACAAAGTGATGTTTTGATATAAGTATACCTTGTGTAATGATTACCACAACAAGCTAATAAACATATCCATCACCTCACAAAGTTACTTCTGTGTGTGTGTGTATGGTAAGAACACTTAAGATCTACTGTCTTAGCACACTTCTTTGGCGGTCCAGTGGTTAAGACTCCGCGCTTCCAACACAGGCAGCGCAGGTTCGATCCCTTGTCAGGAACTAAGACCCCACAAGCCACCCAGCACGGCCAAAAAAAAAGAAAGAAAAAGAAAGATCTGCTGTCTTAGCAAATTTCAAGAATACAACATCTTTTAATTAACTGTAATTACCATGCTATCTAGCATTGTAAATATTTTCCATGGAAAGGTCTGTCAAGGTACCTAATTCTCCATACTGCACGAAATAACTTACGGTTTCTTAAACGTCTGAAAATTGGATACAGGTGAAGAAGGTATTAAAGGAAAGGTAAGACAATAACGCTGAAATCTAGAAATAACAAGGTTGAGTATACATTTGGAAGGAAATCTGGAGAAAAAAATCTCGAACAATTTGTTAAAGTAAATTGGAGAGCTCAAAATCCTAAGTCAATGGTCCTCAACTTTAGCATACACCATCTTCAGAACTGTTAAGGGATTGCAGGGGCCCCACCTCCAGTATTTCTAATTTAATCAACCTCTGTGGGGTAAGAGAATCTGCACTTTTAACAAGTTCTCAGGTGATGCTGATTAGCTGGTCTGCAGATTCCACTTTGGGAATCATTGCACTAAGAGAAATAAACTTCATAAAAACAGAAATAATGGCAGGTTCATTTCCTTCTATAATAGAAGAGAAGAAAATACGGAAAAGAGACTTCAATAATGCTCTTGGTCCATTTCATCCTTTAACTTGGTAAAACTTTATAGTTAAGTTTATTTTGATGCTTTATAAGTAGTAAATTGATTGGAAGTCTATATAAACAAAAAAGTTATCAGACTCAATATTTGCAGATCGAGAAAAGGACTGTATCGGAGGCCAGCAGCTATTTAAAGTTAGATCTATGCTATATTAATGACTTGGATAACAGAATAAACAACAGTATTCAATAGTTGGCAGAGAACATAACATTAAAATCCAACTACAGACACTGTCCAAAATGATAATTTACTAAGGTATACAGAAATAAACATTCCCCCATTCAACAATCATTTACTAAATAACACTTTCATGCCAGGCTTTGTTCTAAACAGTGGGATCTAAGTCTGCTATCATCTCAAAAAATTTTGTCAATATTATTCTCTAGGAGAAAAGTAACTAGGATAACTAAATCGTTTTAATCTCCGCACTCAGATTTTTTTTGGAAGACCCAGAATTAGTGATAAGTTTTATTTTCATTGCTTGTCAAACCAAGTAAGAAAATGTTTGCTCATATGCCCATAACACTAAAAACACTTTACACTTTTAAAAAATCCACCAGCGATGGGAATTCCCTGGCGCTCCAGTGGTTAGGACTCTGCACTTTCACTGCCGAGGACCCGGGTTCAATCCCTCCTGGGGGAACTAAGATCCCATAAGCCACTTGGTCAAAAATAAATTAATAACAAATTAAAAAATAATAATCCATCAGTGAAATCCTAAAATTCTCTTTAATATTTAGTGATTTTATAAAGAAGTGAATGTTGGGTTTCAAAAATGACAACTTATTTCTTACTTTAATAATTTTCCTATTTTCTCCATTACCAAAGATCTACATAGCTAGTGCAAAATACATCAGAATTTTAGCACTTCATTCCGAATTTAGCAAAGGACCAAAACACCCTGCATTACTCATAAACAGCTAATGCTAATTCATCTGATTGCAAATCTATAGGGCACAAAGTTGCAATAAATTATTAGCACTTTTTGCTTAATGGCAAAAAAAAAACAGGAAAGAAAGGAGGGAGGGAAGAAAATCAGCTTATCAGCTTCCTAGAGTAATTCAGCTAAATTTTATTGAAATGATCTTTGTATCTGCCCGTATAAAATACTATAAAGAAAAACGTAAATCAATGGCAAAAGATAAATATAAAATTTTTTTTAAAGGAGGGATTAAGTTGCTCATAAACTTCATATGGAAAGGGCAAGAAATGCCAAATGAAGAAAAATGAGGGGGACTAACACTACCAGATAGCAAGAATAATTTTAAAGCTATGGTAATTAAAACAGTGGTATTGGTGCACATATAGACAAACAGAATAATGAAACAGAATAGAGTCTAGACTTACAGTGGATATAAAACAGAGGTAGCATTACAAATCAGTGGGAAAAAGGATGGAGTCAATACATGACATTGGGACAACTGGTTATACATATGGAAAAGATAAAATTAGCTTCCTAATTCACACCAAACACAAAAATAAATTCCAGATGAATCAAACACCAAAACCTTTTAAAAGAAAATCTTTCTAATTTCAAAGTGGGAAACGATCTGTTTTAAAACATACAAGTACACTACTTATAGAGGTTTAAAAAAAATGGGTAGTTATAACTAAAATAAAATTTAAATCTAAAACACTGCAAACATGAAAAGATCACCACTGAACAGCCCAAAAGAAAAAAAATGGGCAAAGGATATGCAAACGTAATTCACAGAAGAGGAAACTCCGAAGACCAATATGAAGAATGCTCAATCTCACTAGTAATCAGGGAAAAAATGCAAATTTAAACAATATTATTTTACCCCTATCATATTGTAAAAATTAAAATGTCTGCAATATTAAGTGCTGGAGAGGACATGAGTATCAGGTACTCATATACTGCTGGTAAGACTGCAAACTGTTATAACTAGGTAAAGATAAAGGTCACTGATCACCCAGCAATTCTATGTAGCTATTCTACATAGGGTACATGTCCACGTCTCTAGACATATACCTTAAAGAAACTGTTACACTCATATGTAAGGAGACATATACAAGAATGTGTGCACCAGGAGAAATAAAATTGAAAACCACCTAAATTGTCCTCTGATAAGAAAACAGATAATTGTGGTATATTTACAAAATAGAATACTACACAATAAACAGAATTAACTAGCTCTATGTAATTTCAACATGACTAAATCTCAATCACAATTTTAAATGAAAAAATGCACGCTGTAGAAGGAAATATACATTATGACACCACTATATACATTTTTAAAACACAAAAGCAATATATTAGTTATGGGCACAAACATACGTAGATGTGAACAGAAAGGATTTATACCAACTTTAGGGTAGTGGTTACTTCTGGAAAAGGTCAGTGGAATCAAGAAGGGATACAAAGGGGATTCAATTGAATCTATAAGGTTTTATTTCTAAAAGTTAAAAGATATAGAGCAAATTTCACAGTATGTAAACTTCCCTGGTGGTGCAGTGGTTAAGAATCCGCCTGCCAATGCAGGGGACATGGATTCAATCCCTGGTCCGGGAAGATCCCACATACCGCGGAGCAACTAAGCCCAGGCGCCACAACTACTGAGCCTGCACTCTAGAGCCCGCGAGCCACAACTACTGAGCCCTCGTGCCACAACTATGGAAGCCCATGCGCCTAAAGCCTGTGCTCTGCAACAAGAGAAGCCACCGCAATGAGAAGCACTTGCACCGCAACGAAGAGTAGCCCCTGCTGGCCGCAACTAGAAAAAGCCCGCGCACAGCAACGAAGACCCAACGTAGCCAAAACTAAATAAATAAAATAAATTTTTTATAAAAAGAAGGGATACAAAGGGGATTCAACTGGATCTATAAGGTTTTATTTCTAAAAGATACAAAGCAAATATCACAATATGTAGACACAATCTGGATGATGGGCACATAGATATATGTATGTTATACTATTTTCTGTACTTTTCATCATGCTTGAAATCTCTTAAGGCGCATATGAATTATTCTTGTTTAAAGTGCATAGAGCTAGAAATAGTTATAGTCACACAAGGAATATTTAGTTTGCATCATAAAAAAAATAAGTTGAAAATGAGTTTAAATCACTAGGAAATTGAAGGCAGTGTAAGGTAGGTCTCAGAGCCCATTCAAGGGCATTAATACTGAAGTAGGATAAAGGACCTCATTAAGAGATTTTTACCTATACACATACCCAGAGTATGGACCCTTAAGAACAGCCTTATAGCAAGTGACTAGTGTATTGCCAATGTAGCTGTTTCCAAGGATTCACTGCTCTAACAATTCAAGAATTTTCAATAGTAAAATAATATACTTTCACCTTACACCTTTGCACCCTTACTTAAATACCTGAAAAAAGAATACATCCATCTTAAGCATAAATTCCTCTGGGTTTCAGAAAGGAGCTAGTTGATAGTGCTTAAAGAGTTCAATTTTATTTTCTAAAATGTATTGCATTTGAACATACTTTATAAAATCTCCACTAGAGTGATACACAAAAGCAATAACTACTGCATACAAGATTGCAGAGAGCTGATATGTTCCGGACAATAAAACTCTTTTTTAGGAAATGGGACTACAAAACATTTTATATTATTTGTTTTGACTTGTGGTACTGCCCATGAGCTGTCCCCAATCTAGGACTTGTGTTCCAATCTGAAGGTTGGTTATTTGGTAAAGATGTCATTCACCCATAAAAATGTTATAAATGGTTAGGTTTCTGGACTAGGTTACAAAAACTTTTTCAATATACTGATACTAAATATACTAGCCTGACCTAGACAAACAGCCAGATTAGGTAAAACTTACCTCTAACATCCTTCTAAACCCCTTTCAACAGCTAAGAGAGTTCCCTCTCTTAGATTCCTATTTAACATCATCTTACTCCTATTTCTTAAAACAAATTACCTCCACTAGATGTAAGAATTTATGAAGAAAACAATCCCTTGGTTTTATTTTCATTAATGTATGTGTATTTTCAGAAAGGGACTGCTAAATTTCCAGTAAGTGAGATTTCTGGCAATTTTAAAAGAGAGAGTACAAAAAAGTTCAGGCACTGTGGAAAGCCTATCTTCTTCTCTTTCCTTTTTCTTCAGGAGTGGGGTGACAGTGGTAGTCTAAGGGGTCTGGAAAGCAACACCAAACAGAGAAGCTTTACTAAGGAGCTTCTCCCTGCCTAGAGTCAGCTCTCCTCAGCTATTAAGGCTACATTTCAGATTCTTTCCTCTGCTACTGATTCCCTGATTCCAGAGCAAATGCAGCACGAGAGTTCTGAAAGACGGTGTGGAGGCCTAGGGCAGTGGCAGCCATCTGTACGTGGAGGTCTTTTATAAATAAGAGTCTATAGTCAATGTAAGTAATAAGAATTATAACTTTAGAATCTGATTTATTACTAGCAAAAATTTAAAACAGCTGAGAAAAACCTATTACCTAATTGAATCTTTTGAAAGGCCAAAAGGAACCAGATACGTTTAAATTAATTGATCGTGTTATAAAATGTATCCAACTTGTCATTCCATATTTTTCTCATATAATAAATACACTAAAACAATAATGACAAAAATTATTTTCTTTTAGGTTCTTTAGTTTTGAGATTAGGGGCTTCAAAGTATTTTAGGGATTAACCAATTTCTGATGACCTAGATGCTATATTGAATAACATCACACAGTTTATTCTTCAGTTTCCCAGATGGACTAAATATGATGCTTTCTTTTTTGGTCAGGAAAAGCAAAGGCCAAGATACACAGGTTACTAATGCTATCATCAGCAACACTGATACAAATCTTCAATAACAGAGTGAACATAAATACCGTTTACAAGCTGATGTCAGAATGCCAAAATTAACTAAACCAATCAAAAGCAGTAAAAACTCAAAATAGCTTTTCTCCCATAAAAAGAGAATTACAACAAGGCTGACTGTATTTGTTAAACATGGATAGGCAGTTGTTAGATAATTATGGCTATAGGAAGAAAAGATAAGACCACTCAAGATGGGCCAAAGGTGCTTAAATTTCCCGAAAGATAGAAGGTAGTTTTCCAAAATTACACTTTGACAGCAGGCAAGTTCTAGGTAAAGTAAATCTACTCTTCTTTATACCCTTGCAACTAAGTTGATGAACTGACCTGAATTCAAATGCTAATCCTGCTTCTTGCTGGCTGTGAACCTGGCAAGTTACTAAGTCCCTCTCTCTGAGTAAAACAAAGTTAATACTACCTATCTTGCAGGGTGGTTTTGTCATGATTAAATGAGATACATTTGTAGCTAAGCAATGGTACCCAAAGCACTAACCCTAGGCCCCAGGCAGGTGCAAAGCACTGATGATAGTAAGTAAAAAACTAACATGGTCTCTGCTTTCATGGAAAGCAAAGTCTAGTGGTAGAGGCAATCACACTAATAAATTTTAAATGACAGACATAAATATCTAAGGAAAGGAATTCAGTTCTTCAAGAGCATATTAACAAAGGATCCTGACTTAGTGGGGGATCATCAGAACAAGCCTCCCTTGAGGAGCTGAGTGATCTATGAGTAAGAGGTAAATGGTTGGGAGCAGAACATCACAAAGAAAGGAAACACACATGCAAAGACCCTGTGGTAAGAGGTTCAAGGAACTGAAAGGCTTATATAACCTGAGCATAGAGAGTAAGGCAGTGAGTAGAGATGCAGGAGCAGAACCACAAAGGGCCTTCAAGGCCCAGTTAAGGATTTAGTCTTCTCCCAAAAGTAATGACTGTTACTGAGGGAGGGGTTTAAGTAGCAATGGGCACGGGAGGGAATAATCAATGTGGTGAATGGCATAAGGAGGCCACTCGGGAGCTTTCCGAAGTAGTCCAGGCCAGAAATGATAGTAGTTTGGGAAAAGGGGGTGGAAATGAAGTTGTAGAGAGGTTGACAGATTGGAGAGATTTTTAGGATGTTAAAATGACAGAACCCATGTGACTAGTCCAGTGGGTGTTTTGGATACAGTTTAAAGCAGTAATGCCCAACCCAGATTCTTTGGCCCTAATAATTAATAATACCCTTTTCTGAGGGGGGAAACAGAACTCAGTGATGAATTTTCCTTGAGGGCAGAGGATATGGTAAGAGACATAAGTATAAAGAATGACCCACTCGCCCCCTCCTCAGGTTTCCAGTTTATATAAGTGGAATGCATTATGATGCCATTCACTGAAATAAGAAACCCTGTAAAAATACTAATTAGGTGGGCTAAGACCATGGGTTTGAATTTGAACAAGTTGAGTTTGAGGTGCCTTGATTTTAAATAGTCAGTTTGACATACTGATCTGAAACTTAAATGATAGGTCTGCACTGCGAGTAAGATACTGAGAATCGTTGGCATCTAGATAGTAGTTGAAGCTGGGCTTAGAAGAGATTGCCTGGGGAGAAAACAGAGTGAGGAGACAGCCTTGAGGAACATCTGCACTGAATAACAGAGTAGAGGAGGGTGAGTCTGCAAAAGAGCAGTCTGACTAAAAACAGGAGGGAGGCTGAAGCCAAGGGAAGAACATTTTCCATGAAGGAGGCAACGGTCAACAATGTCCAACGCTGTTGAGGCATCAAGTAAGACAAGGAATGAAAAATGTCAGTTAAGTTTAGGGGCACGTTTCAGTGGGATGATAGGGCCAGAAATCAGGCTGCAGTGGGTTGAGGCGTGGGTAGGTGGCAAGCAAATGGGAGACAAATAAATGGAGACAAGATTTCTAGCTGTAAAGTGGGAAGAGAAAAGGTGACAGCTGTGGGAGTGGAGGGAGGGTTTACGATTGGAGAAGCCTGAGTTTGTTAAGAGGGAGCAGGTGAATATAGAGGAATGGGGCTCCTTAGAAGCGGGGGAAAGAGAATCTGAAGCACATTTGGAGCAGCTGTAGATAAAAGGAGAGGCTGCGGGGAAAAGAAGAGAAACAGGCCTAATTATATGACCTTTAAGGTCTCTTCTCACTCTAGAATCTCCCGACTTAACAATTTCCTTTAGGGAGAACATTTGCGTGTATGCATAATCTATGCAAATTTATTCAAATATTCCAGTAGAAATAAATCAGTCAAGCACATCCTTATCCCCTAATGACGCAGTTAACGTCCCCAGGTTTATGACCAGTGTAATCTCTGGGCAGGATCCATCCCTCAGAGAGGTTTCTGCTCAACGCACACTGCAGTACACGCCAGAACAGGCCTTATCTCCCCTCGCCAAACCCATACTACCCCGCGATCTCAGAGACTAAAGGAGGAAGTAAAATTTAAAACCCTGAAACTACAACATATCCTGCTGCATTCGAAACGGCTGTCATTCATAAAAGGAAAACGCGACACTCCAAATCCATCCCCACTCCAAGCTCAAGGCATTTCTGCCTGAGCCGGCAGTGACACGTCCCCCAGATGGCCGGGGTTCAACACTAAAAGTCATTTGCACCCCCTCCTCCTTTCTCAAGACCTTTTATTGTGAAGAACCAGAAATGGGTTCCTTCTGGTCCCTGTCATAGCCCTCGCCCCAATGCAGCAGACGGATCCCCCGCAGTTTTTCCAGAGGCGGCACCTAATAAGCCCTCGCAAGAGGGTGCGGAGAAACCCCTAGAGCCCTCAGACCGGCCTGGGACGGCCACGAGCCTGCCGCTAGCTTGAGAAGAGAGGGGGACAAGCCCCAAGGGATGTAAAGGGAGGATTAAGGGAGACCTAGGAGACCCGGGTAGCGAGGTGGTCTCCTCCCTCGAGCTTCTAACGGGGACGGAGTTTCTGAGGAGGGCTAATCCCCTGCCACCGCTCCCTCTTCCCAGCTTCTCTGGCCTGCCACCCCCCTTCACCGCCCCGTTTGCTCAGGCTCATTCCCCTCCCCTGGGGCTGTCTGGACCTCCAGTTACCCGTGAGCCAGGCACCCCCGCCTCGAACCGCGGCTCCTCGAACTGTACTCACCCGGCCCGCCATCTTCGCGGACACGTCCGGCTCCGCCGCTGCAGCCCGGCGCTCTGAAGAGCCCGCCCCCGCCGCGCGCGCACTCGCTGCCCGCTCTCGCGCAGGCGCGCAGCCGTCTAGACGCCGCGCACGCGCCCCGCCGCCCCCGCCCTGCAGTGCACGCGCGGGCTCGACGGCAGCCCGGGGCGGGCGGGGCGGTGGCGCCATTTTGAACGCGAGCTTCCGGGGCGGAGGGGCTTCTGGGTCTTTCACGTGTCTGCTGCCGATTTTGTCCGGAGCTCGTTTTGCGAATCTCATCACAACTGGCCGTTTGCGCCGGACTTTATAGGAAGTATAGGACGTTGATGCTTTTAATCACTGAGCCCCTGCTTATCTCTGCCCTTTAATGGCCTTTTAACTTTATGCTTCCAGACCCACTTAAGTGTGAAAATGTACGTAAGAGCACCCAGCGCGGTTACTGGCCTTCGCCCCTGGAAAGATCAGTAATGTGTAGTTGGTTCTGAATTCAAATTCTGCGTGAATTCAGGCTTTTGTTTGTAGGCGGATGTGTTTCCTAGCTCCTGAAAGTGATGAGCCTTGGCATTTACATTTAGCTTATGTGTAGCCTGGAGAACTCAGGTTAAGATGTTCTTCAGGGGCTTCCCTGGTGGTGTAGTGGTTGCGAGTCCGCCTGCCGATGCGGGGGATGCGGGTTCGTGCCCCGGTCCGGGAGAATCCCACATGCTGCGGAGCGGGTAGGCCCGTGAGCCATGGCCGCTGGGCCTGCGCGTCCAGAGCTGGAGCCTGTGCTCCGCAGCGGGAGGGGCCGCAGCGGTGAGAGGCCCGTGTACCAAAAAAAGAAAAAGATTTTCCTCAAATGTGTAAGTGAATTGTGACTGTATATCTTTATATATTAGTTTATTATTAAATATATTTATTAATAAAGGTAATTTGTGTCTAACAACTTTTGTCAATTCCCAGTGTTCATTTTAGACAATATATACACGGTGGAATTTGAATAAACTGTGCCCTAAATTCGGCCTTTTTTTTTTTGACCTTGATGTTTCCTTTCTACCATACCATTTCCTCAGAATAGATAATAATAACAGCTCTCTACAAGAGGAGAGGTTCTCCCAAATAGGGTCTCTGATGATCTTATTGCTTCTACTATCTTATATTTCTCTTTATATTTACACAAGACAATAATAAAAATTGATCAGATGTGTTACCTTTTCAACAGTTAATTAGAAAAAAATAGTTTTTTCCAATATGAGGAAAGGAAAGAAAGAATTAGAAGAGCTGGGCAGGCTTTAGCGATTTAAAATGGAAAACTAATAACAATAAGTGACCTGAAGATGGGCAGGGGGACAGAAGAAAAAGGTCAGGTAAGTTTCGTAAACCCTCACACTGTACCTGAGAACCAGAGTGTGCTGTTGGACAAATTAGATGTTAACTAAATCATCGATGGATCAGAGAGTTTATCAGGAAGGACAGGGAACTAGTTGAACTCTGATCTATTAACTTGGAAAAGCTATAAAAATAATTTAAATAGATTGGGGAGTTGGAAGATTCTCATCCTTTTCCTTTCTCTGCCACTAACTCCCCACCTCCCTTCACCTCTCTGAGCCCCAGTTTCCTTACTTGGAAAGTGAGAGGTGTAATTTGATGAGCTTAACAGGTTGTCTTACATTTTTTGATACTTTGAATCTATAAATCAAGAGATTTTGCCCAAATAATTACCAGATCCAGAAGATGACATTGGCTCTCAGTACAATGATCTGACGTTATTTTCAAGGCCAGAGAATAAGCAAACGTATTTACCACTGCTTTGTTGTCTTGTTTTGCTAGGTAAACTAGATTGCAGGTGAAAATGTCTTCAATCTCTACACCGAGGAGGAGTGTTTATCATGTAGGAAAGACAGGTTTGCTGGATGCTGGAGAGGTTCCACTGTGTCAGCTTACAAGCATATCTCTGCACGATAAGGGACTCTGTATCCTCTCACAAGTGGTATAAATTCATTAGAATCATGTGCACAGCCCTCTGCAGGGTCTACCAAAGAAATCATAAGAAGACATGAGCTGCTGCACTTGAGGTGCTTAGCATCCAGCTGGAGGGGAGACATTACCCCAGGTTGTCACATGCCTGTGCGTCCCATCTGTGCCTTGCTCTAATATTCAAGGTTGTCTTAGAAAGAGAGTGGAACTGATTCTGCATCCCCTTCTGAGCAATCCTTGCAGTTATGGTTGATAGATAACAAATATTTTTGCTGCCCCAAATTCATTCCCCTTTTTTTCTGGTCACAGCTACCCTGGTTCATGCAGCCTTGAAAGCATTGTCAGTCAATGCACCCTGCCGTCCCCTGACCTAGGAGGGAGCACAGAACCCAGGCTCAGTCAATCAGATGCTCTCTCCCAAGCAACTACAATCTGGACCATCCTGAGGAAGAAAGACAGAAAATAGCAAGAGCTGATTTACCCCAATGGTGATATTCTGAAAGGCCATCCACTAATTATCTAGACCTGGAATTTACCTGATTTCTGTCTTTGGCAAAATCTGGTTGTCTCTCTTTGTCTTGATTTCTGTGACTTAATCAGTCTTTCCTTTCCTCAAAAAACAAAAAGCAAAACTAAACGAAACTCCTTCAGTTTGTCATTGATCCCTGAAATCCTTAATATACTTTCCTCTCACGGTGATGAGAAAATAGGTAAGACAGCCTTACAATGATTTAAATTTAACCTAAAGTGCAAATGTCTAAGGTCATTTTCTAAGGTCTGGAGGGATTTTTCGGGGTAGAGGAGGTTGGTGAGGTGAGACTAGGGATAGACTAAGAGAGGAAAAGGGGACTAGGTACCTGAAAGGTGAGGAGAGAAGATGACGACATGATGAAATGGAGATAACAGTGCCCGGGATAAAGAACAGTGAGGCACGTGGGGAGAGGGGTAAGGGTTTGACCAAGGTCAGCTCTTGCTGATTACAGCTACTCTGTGACCCATTGTGATGGTTAATTTTATGTGTTAACTTGGCTGGGCCCCGGCGCCCAGATACTTGGTCAAATGTTATTCTGGATGTTTCCATGAGGGTATTTTGGGATGAGATTTACATTTAAATCAATGGACTTTAGGAAAGCAGATTGCTCTCCATGAGGCCTCATCTAATCCACTGAAGGCCTGAATTGAACAAAAGGCTCATCTCCCCAGAGCAAGAGAGAATTCTCCAACAGACTGCCTTTGGACTTGGACTGTAGCTCCTTCCTGAATCTCCAGCTTGCCAGCGTCCCCCATCAGATTTTTGGACTTGCCAAGCCTCCACAATCACATGAGTCAATTTCTTAAAATAAATCTCTCTATATATACACATCCTGTTGGTTCTGTTTCTCTGGAGAACCCTGACTAATACACTATGTTTCCTGTCAGTGACAAGGAAGTGATTCCAGACTTTTATGTAGTGAAACTTGGTATCACCTGTTGCTCCCTGTTAGGTAACGGGCATCTATAGGTGGAGGCCCAATTCAAAGTCTTGGAAACCCCATGGATATAATTCTATTGATATGTTCAAATTACGTCCAGTTAAACATCACTTAACAAGTGCTCCATTAGAATGGGGCTGAGTAACTTTGGGACATTCTGGTTGTAACAGTGATGCTTAACTAGGGGGAAGTAGATTTCTTCTGTGTTTTGAGGAGTGAGAGCAATAGTAAGCTACATAAAAGTGAACTGATTCACTGTTAGCCAGTTTATTTAACAAAGCAATGTGATGTTTTGCTGATTTCCACAGTAGTCAAAGGAAAACTAACTTTAGTCTGTGGAAGCCTAGGGTTAAACAAATGGCACTGGGGATAGAAAGGAGTTTTAATCACTTCAAGGTGTAGGTTTCAAAGATCTTCCAACAGGACTGCATGCAGGAGTTTCGGGGAACAGCGCTGTGCATTGAATTCACCACTGCATTGTGACTGTCAGAGGGTATCCTCCAGGGGGGGTGTGTGTGTGTGTGTGTGTGACAAGGACCTGCACTGACCCCTTGCAGAAGATATCCCTGTGAAGCAGACAAAGGTGGTCTTAATAAATCCTTTGATACCCTCCTCCTCTTTCCCAAGTTCTTTCAGCAATAATAACCTAATATATTACTCTTTCCAGGAGTGTATGCAATTGAAGAGAACATTGCTGGGGAGCAATAAAAAAACAAATCTTTAAGGGCAAAATTTCAGAGACTGGGACATCTCTATGTGGACAGCGATCCTTATTCTTGCCCTTCCAATCATAACCCACAGGCCAGCCACCCATGTCCTCAGCCCAGGCTTTCAGAGAGCCCTGTTGAAAACTTGATATTATGGCCCCATCATAGCCAGTTTTAGGAAGATGCAGCTGCCATCTGTTTGTTTTCTGTCAGAGAAAACTAGTTCCCAAAAGGATGGATAAGGCTAGAGAACAGAGCATAATGGAGAAAGAATATAGAGTTCTTTTAAAAGAAGGAAGACCAGCTGATGCAATGCAGCCTTTTAGCTGCAGTCAGGTATTTTATTGTTGGGTTATTTATTTATTTATTTTGATGAGTATGTCTTTTCTCTTTGGAGGATCAAGGACAAACACCTATACTCACAAAAATCAATTCATTCTGGAAAGTCTCAGTGGGCAGAAGAGATGATAGAATCCTACGTGGAAAGGAATGAATGTTGCTATGGAAACCAGCTGATCCTTTAGTGCAAGCCCCAATGCACTTGCCAGGCTGCATAACCCTGCATAATAAACATCGTGGGTCCCGAGAGCTGCCTGCATCTCTTTGAAAAAGAATCATTCAGATACTGGTCTGATGAGCTTTTATGCATCGTGAGAGAAGGAAGTCACAGTCTCCTGGGAGTGGCTGAGTTGCCTAGAACTTCAAGACACCAGAGGCCCACAAACCACATTGCGGGTGACTGTATTTTCTCCAGAGGACTCCTGAGAAAAAGTGAAGGGTGTCTTAAGGTTTCTCCTAAGGGCAAATTTACTGGAGAGGTTTGTTTCTAGGGCAAGGAGTATGTACAGGAGGACTTTCCAAGGGAGGGAAAATACATCTCTCCAGCAGGAGCATGACCAGAATAGGATAAGTTTAGTGATACTTGAGGGGAGGGGGTCCCGGTATACTGTGTTGCATTTAAACTCTCTAAACTTAAATGTATTCATGTGAGAACTGGATGAGGTAATTATCATACAGTACCTAATACATTAAGCACCTGACCCAGCAATTATAAGGCAAATACTAACTACCACTACCAAGAGTGCTAAAACTAATAACACTATTAACCAATTTTAAAGTCGAACTCAGAGGCAGGGAGCTATCTCCAAATAATATGCTTCTCAGGATGAAATTATCTCTCTGCTTCTCCCAAGAGCACTTTGTACTTTCCGTGCTGCACAAATAACATTATACTGGTGAGAAGTGTTTTCTATTAAGAAAAAAAAAACCCACTCAATCAATATCACCATAAGCAATTTGTATTTATAGAGTTGCCAGAGTTTGAGCTTGTTAAATTTCCCCTGAGTACCAATCATGATTTCTATTATTCTATTATACTTCCTTCATAATTATCAAAATTTTGTATTTTTTAAAAAATAAGTTGTTTTGCCTTATAAAGTTAGTACAACATTTTCTCACAATCACTTAAAAAAAAAAATCACAACCTCAACTCCTGAATACAATCACTAGTAAGTTAGGTCTCTTTTCCTTCTAGCCTCCTCCCATGCATGCCCCATGGATATTCTTTTTTTTTTTTTTTTTTTGGCCAAACCAGTAGCATGCGAGATCTCAGTTCCCTAACGAGGGATTGAACCCGGGTCCCTGGCAGTGAAAGCATGAATCCTAACCACTAGACCACCAGGGAACTACCCCCATGCATGTTCTTATTAAAAAAATAAGCTCTTCCTCAGCTAACAATGTGGTTATGTCCCTATAAACCATCATAAGTTGAAAATATCGTTATGTGGAAAATGCATTTAACACACCTTACCTACCTAGGCTGAGCCTAGCCTATTTTAAATATACTCAGAACACTTACATTAGCCTACATTTGGGCAAAATCATCTGACACGAAGCTTATTTTGAAATAAGGTGTTGAATATCTCATGTAATTTATTGGATACTGTACTGGAAGTGGAAAACAGAATGATTGTAAGGGTACAGAATGATTTTAAGTATATCAGTTGTTTACCATTGTGAACATGTGCATCACCCACAGACCTTGTGGGAGCTGTGTGGCTTCGTGTTAGATGATTTTGCCCAAATGTATGGCATATCACTGGCCCAGAAAAAGATCAAAATCCAAAATTTGAACTATGGTTTCTACTGAATGTGTACTGCTTCCCCACCATTGTAAAGTCGAAAAATCATAAGTCAAAACTGTAAGTTGGGGGACTTCCCTGCTGGTGCAGTGGTTAAGAATCCTCCTGCCAATGCAGGGGACACGGGTTCGATCCCTGGTCCGGGAAGATCTCACATGCTGCCGAACAACTAAGTCCGTGCACCACAACTGCAGAGCCTGTGCTCTAGAGCCCGCGAGCCACAACTACTGAAGCCCGCGCACCTAGAGCCGTGCTCCGGAACAAGAGAAACCACCGCAATAAGAAGCTCGCGCACCATAACGAAGAGTAGCCCCTGCTCGCAGCAACTGGAGAAAGCCCGCGTGCAGCAACAAAGACCCAACGCAGCCATAAATAAATAAATGGACCCTATTTTTTTTTTAAATTGTAAGTTGGGGACCAACTGTTTATATATATGAAATATATATGTATGTATGAAACATATATGTGTATGTATGTACCTACATAGTTGTAATCCTTTAGCAATTGAGTGCCATATGGACTGGGACTTTGTTTTATTCACAGGCTTGATGCAGCTCATGTGAAAATAATGCATATTCTCAGGCTGTGAAGGTTGGAGGCAAAAAGCTCTATTGTTATCAGCCTAAACATTGCTTCTGTAGGCACAAACAATGGTAGGTAAAAAAAAAAATCTTATCTTTGCTGTTTCACCTTTTTTTCAGGTTATGATGACTCCATTCGAGCAAACAAACTTCATAGTTGCTGGCAAAACTTCTTTACATCTTTTCTTGCAAGTCATCAGGACATAAATAGATCATTCATAGTACAGGAAATAAAAATACTAGTAAACATTTGGGGAAAAATAAACCAAGTAATCAAAGAATTGAAAATTAAACCAACATAAGATACTTTTTTTTTTTTTTGGTTATCAAGTTAATAAACAAAACAAAAACACTAAAAACCCTCTTTTTAAAAAGAGCTTACCTAATGATGAAGTAAGTAAATTTGGCTTTCACTTGGTTGATGGGAATGGAAATTTTTATAATATACTTAGAAAACAGTTTGGCATGTAATATGTATCAAGAAACTTAACAATTTTAATGTTTTGACTGAGTGATTGAACTTTTGGAATTCTTTTTTTTTAATTAGCAAGGAATGCAGGAAGGGAAAAAAATGTTAGCTGCAGTATAATTCATAAGAGAAAAAAAATTTTTTTAATCTAAATATTGAACTATGATGAAATACAAATTTGTACTCTAAAGCAAGTCAAGGAAAATTTAAACTTAAAGTATTTTCTCAGGAATTCCCTGGCGGTCCAGCGGTTAGGACTCCGAGCTTTCACTGCCGAGGGCCCAGGTTTGATCCCTGGTTGGGGAACTGAGATCCCACAACCTGCGTGGCGCGGCCAAAAAAAATTGTCTTTTTCTCTGCCCTTGGGCCTCCTCTCTCCCCTCTACTAGGGATTGTGTATCTGCGTTACACATTCACCAAACCTCCTTATCAGCAGAAATACCTGCTCAACCATAAATAGCAACATTCTCCTAGCATCACCAAGACAACTCCCCTCTCTGCTTAATTTTATAAGGGGCCACCGTGACCCATGACCCACTACTCGCTTTGTCCACATAGATCTGGATTCTGTAAACTGCCAATAATATGTCATTTAGGGACTTCCCTGGTGGCACAGTGGTTAAGAATCCACCTGCCAATGCAGGGGACACGGGTTCGATCCCTGGTCCGGGAAGATCCCAAATGCCTCGGAGCAACTAAGCCCTGGCGCCACAGCTACTGAGCTTGCGCTCTAGAGGCCGCAAGCCACAACTACTGAGCCCTCGTGCTGCAACTACTGAAGCCCGTGTGCCTAGAGCCCACGTTCAGCAGCAAGAGAAGCCACCGCAATGAGAAGCCCGGGCACCGCAACAAAGAGTAGCCCCCAATCCCTGCAACTAGAGAAAGGCTGCACACAGCAACAAAGACCTAATGCAGCCAAAAATAAATAAATAAATTTATTTAAAAAACCTATAAAAAGTAATACATCATTTAATGTACAGCCCCCTCTGTCTCAAAAAATTTATATAACTGTGCTTTGAACTTTAACGGGCAGAACAGTTCTTGGAGCTTTCTGAGGGGCTGTTCCTGGGTTATGATCCTTAATTTGGCTTTAATAAAATTGTCCATGTCTTTCTTAGATCAACCGATTAATTTTTTTCTTCAACAACTACATGAAAATGATTAAATAAATCAGTATATCCATATGATGGAATATCACACAGCTATCAAAAACGTTTGTAAGAAAAATGTTAAACAATCTGGAAAATGCTCAAATTAAAATATTAAGTGAAAAAGACAAAATTGTACATATTCATAATCTGAACTATGTAAAAATTTCATGGAAAAATGACTGGAAAGGAATAAACCAAAATGGTAGCAGTGATTGCCTCTGGATGATAGGATGATGGGCAATTTTTTTCCTCCTCCTCCTCTTTTTCCTCTCTCTCTCTCGTGGGAAGTGTCTTTTTTTTTCCATTATATTTTTTAAAATGACTTTTTTTATAGTTAGGAAAAAATATTATAATTTTAAAGGAGTCATGTAGAAAAACCTCTCATATGTACTTATATTTACCCTCATATATACAGTCATTGTGATCAGGAAAGCATTTGATTAAAAAGATTAAGGTATCAGACAGACCTAGGCTTAAAACTCTGCCCGGTCACTTAATTTTCCCCTTTGTAAAATGGGAATAATAGTAGATTCCAACTAACGGGGCTTTGTGGTCACGCAGGTTAAGTCCTTAACATATTTCCTGGCACATACCACGTTCAATAGATGTTAGTTTCTCTGTTTATGTACCATTAGGAACAGTTATGTACCATTTACGGGCGTTTGTAAACTTTTTAGTGAACCAAGTTGGCATTAGGGGGCTGAGTGATTGAGAGTATTTCTCAGGAATTGAGGACTGTGGTTCTGTGCTCCTGAACGCAGGTGCAGGTGGCTAGTATTTTCCCCAACTGTTGAAAACCTGTTCAAAAGCAGGGCGGCTGTCTAGCTTCAGACTGAACAGGAAACCTTCCTTATGCCTAATTTCGGTGTCTTGTCTGGATGTCTCCCTCACAAAACAACGCCCCAAAATAGTTTCTACTTTTAGCTCAACCTCAGCAAATTTCCTTAAATAGCACTATGAGCTTGGCCCCGCCCACATGCCCCTACCCAGTTGGTCCGAATGGGGTTAGTTCAATCCTTTGAATTTTTCCGAGTTCATTGGCGGAGCAAACCGGAAATCTTTTTACTTTTTTGATTGGTCGTGCACAGCCTAGGGGCGGGGCATATGGGCGTGTCTCGCCAGGACCCGGTGAGCTGTCATTGGAAGATTAAGCCGGCATTTCCAGAGCTTCGTGCCGTCGCCTAGGTCGCGAGGGGCGGGTGTCCTCCCTCCCCGGCTCCTATTGTCCTTTGCATTGGCAAGATTTGTTGTCACTCATGGAACCTCGCGCTCACTGGTACAAAAGCTCCAAGAGGCGACGGGTGATTGGTTGGTTACTGTTCCCGCCCCAAGCCTGTCGCCATTTCGCAGAGAGGATCAGAAATCCTTTAAAGGCCGCGGTATTGGTACCCGTGGTCAGTTTGGGGACCGGTGAGTCGCGGAGTAGGGAGAGCGGGTTGCGGCACTCAAGGCCTGGCTGGATTTCCGCACCGTCAGAGGTCGGGAAGCTAGAGAGCAGCGGGTGGCTTGCAGAAAAGGATCTTGTCCCTTCTCCGTCCTCGTGTAGGCCAGGGGCTGCGGGGATCGAGAGAGGCTTGGCTCGTCCGTCGCTGGGCCCTCCGCTCTCCCCGGGGCCCGGAGGCCGAGAGGAAGCGGCCTGGCGGCTGGGCAGAAAGGACACTCGGACGCCTTCCCCGGGGACCCAGCGCGCGTGCCTGTCCGCTGCGCACGCCCACTTGGCCACCCGCTCTGGTTCGTGTCCTGGAGATCTCCACGCAGTTCTTCCTGATGGACAGCTGGTTCTTGTGGTAGGGGAGGTGAGCGTGCCAAAGAGGCGCCAGGGTCGCCGGCGTCTTCCAGAGGGTCTCTAGCAGCGCAGCGGGCTCTGGCCGCCTCTGGCAGATGAGTAGGAAAAAGAGGAAAAGAGAAGCAAGAGGGAAAACCTTGGAGGTGTGCTGTAGTTGGGAGGAGGAATCAAGTATTTGCTTCATAGGACATCTAAGTGGGAAGTACCTTCCCTCCCCCAGAATGTTCCTCACTGTTTTTTTCTAATCTGTGAGATTTATCTTTTTTCGGAAACGAAGATAAGGAATCTTTAGTTTTGTCGCCCAACAAGATTTTGAGTGCCATAGTGCATTGGACTTCTATATACTTTCTGTATGGCCCTTCTATGAATGATTAAAACATTCATCATTATTCTTTGGTTGTAGCAGTTCCCCTGTACCTAATTTATGTACAGGATAAATGCTCTGCTCTTTTTCTCAGGTCGTAGAATAAAATGGTGTGTGCTTAGACATCATCCATGAAGTTAAGCTACTGTAGGACACAGTTGAATTTCAGAGGTGGGTCTCTGGAACTTGGTGACCTCCCCTCTGAGGTCCTTAGGGTCCCAATGAATGGGAGATGGGCTGTCCTTATTCTGTCTTAACCCTGCTCTGCCCAGGAATAAAGTTTTCCTATGGTTAGCAGTTTAAAGGGAAACGAGGATTTTTTTACTTCTCTTTGAAGGATCTTTGTAGACTTCCAGGAGCAAGGTTAGAGTTGTAGACAGTACAACTGGGAAGGGGCACAAGGAGATCTGGGTCGCTGGTAATCATCTTTTTTTGATTTGGTTCATGACATTTCACTGAACTGTACGTTATCATTTATGTTTATATGTGCGTGAATTGTTTCCAAAAAAGCTAAAAATAATTAAGAGTAAGGTGATGGTCGACACTGGATGCTATGGTGTCTCCTCTACTCTTTGCCTAGTTAATTTCTCTGTTAGCAGTGCAGTTTCCCAGTGCTGTATTTCCTCACCTCTGAAGTTTTTTAGGTTCTTTTCTGGGTCTTGATACTGTCTGCTAGCCAAAGGCAGCTACTGAATTTCTAAAAGGTGCTGATATTTAACCGGCCTGAAAGACTTTGCTTCACATCGGGTAAAATAAACTGGTTCTCTGCGTCCTGAGTTCTCCTTTCAGAAGTGTTAGTTGTGTCTGTTGTGACATTGCTTTCATACTTAAGATGACTAAAGCCTGCCACCATTGAGACTGTGCTTCACGTATCCCACTTGGATGCTGCAGTGGAAAAGAGAATTTTTTGGCAAGGCATCAAAAGGCTTAGTTGAGTTTCCCTGTGAAAACAAGATACTCTACTCCTTACTGGCCAAACTATACTTAAAATTGTTCAGTATTTACTAGGAGCCGCCTCTAATGGAGACTTGTATTTCATGTATATATCTTGTATTTATGTTTCTATATCTCTGCAAAGAACAATTACTTGATTTGCCTTTCTTTTTCTTCAGGTCACAGAATTCAGTTACAATGGGGAACGTTTTTGAAAAACTGTTTAAAAGTCTATTTGGGAAAAAAGAGATGCGGATTCTTATGGTGGGTTTGGATGCCGCTGGAAAAACCACCATCTTGTATAAATTGAAGCTGGGAGAGATTGTGACTACCATCCCTACGATAGGTATGTTAACGACCTATGACAAGACCAGTTTACACTTTAGTATGTTATACTTTTACATACTTCTTGCATTATTGAATTTTTTGGGGGAAAATCTTGTCCACCCCAAGAGCGGTTTTGAGGCCAAAACCAGGTAATATACAATTTCCTAATTGCTCCCTGGCATCTCTGGCACATTGCTAGGTTTACAGGGGAGTCATACGAACACATTTAGGTGGAACAAGTTTAATCCTATCTGCTTGGCCAAAAAAAAAAAAGATAATGATTATTAAAATCCATCTTTCTTCCAGCTGGCCTTTCTAAGTGGAAGCATCTCTCCATACCAAGTATGTTCCAACTGTTTAAAGATGTAGTATGATTTTTTTTGAGCTGGTGGTCAAGTGAAGAATCTGATTTGTTCAAATGCTGGAGGACTGACTATCTGGTGGTGTAGTTATTCCTGCGAACCAGCACTGTGTTTTGTCAGCTATTTAAGACTTTTGCAAAGGCAGGGTTTTTTTTTGTTGTTTTTTTACAAATTTATTTATTTTATTTTATTTATTTTTGGCTGCATTGGGTCTTCGTTGCTGTGCGAGGGCTTTCTCTAGTTATAGTGAGCGGGGGCTACTCTTCATTGTGGTGCACAGCCTTATCATTGCGGTGGCTTCTTTTGTTGCAGAGCACAGGCTCTAGGCGCTCAGGCTTCAGCAGTTGTGGCTTGCGGGCTCTAGAGCGCAGGCTCAGTAGTTGTGGTGCACGGGCTTAGTTGCTCTGCAGCATGTGGGATCTTCCCGGACCAGGTCTCAAACCCATGTCCCCTGAATTGGCAAGCGGACTCTTAACCGCTGCGCCACCAGAGAAGCCCCTCAAAGGCAGTTTTGACAGCACTTAGTCTGTGCCTCATCAGCCGCCTCCAGATCCAAACTCCTGAGCGAGAATAGCCTCCCCAGGACGGCATGTGGATGTCAGTAGTGTTCCGAATGTTGGACTAGGCACAGGAACCAACGATCAACTCCCAACTTGGGCAGTTAGCTGCAGAGATTGCAGCACTTGAAGGAACAGGAAACCAGATGGAGAAAGTGTTCATACCCATAATTTTAAAAATGTTATTAGTCCAAAATGAAATAGCATAATTACTTGGTTTTCTCCAATTATAAAAATAATTCATGCTTCCATAATGTCATACATACAAAAAAAATCTAAACGAGTGTTAAAAAACACTGTGACTTTGGTGAATATCTTTGTGAAGTCATATGCATGCTGTCTTCCAACTTACTCTGCGTTAAACAATGTGTTTGGATCTTTTTCTATGTCATTTCCTCTCTGTGGAATGCTTTCCTGCCTTCTTTTTTACCCCCCCTTCCCCCCTTTACGTAGCTAATGCCAGCTCATTCTTTCCGTCTCAGTTTAAGCATCATTTCTCAGGGTCGCCTTTCCTGATCCCTTGGACGGGTTTTCCCCTGTTGTAAGTTTCCATAGCAACCTGAACTTCTTAGTAACTCTGATCACATTTGTTATTGCTTGCTCACTGTCTCTCTTCCAAAAGTGTGAATAAGAGCAAGAATCATGTCTGCGTTGTTCACCACTGTCCCCAGGCGCCTAGCAAAATGCGTGACACATAATAGATGTCCAGGAAATATTTGGTGAATGAATTGGATACTGATTTTGTGGTAGATTGTTCAACTAATGGTGCCCAATGAATCATGCCACTCAGTAGCCATACCCCTGTGCAGTCCCCTTCCACAGTGGTGCTGAGCTTGGTTGGCCGTGTGACTTGCTTTGGCCAAGGGCACATCAGCAAATGTGATTCACACAAAGATTTGATAAGTGCTGTGTCTTGGGGTTTGTTCTTTCGGAACACTACCACCACCACGTGAGGAAGCTCAGTGCTCCTTGGGAATAAAAAGACCACCTGGAGAGAGAGAAGTCCAGCCTAGCCCCCAAAGGACTCAATAGTTGAATGCATCTACAAGAGGAAGCCCAGGCAACCCACAGAATTGGGTAGGGGGGAAAATCATTGTTCTAAGCCACTATGTTTGGGGGCTTAATAATCAGTACAGATCAACATGAAATTTTAGTAACTAGATAGTATTCCATTATGTGGCTATATGTTTAACAAATTTTCAGTGATGGATGTTTAGGTTATGTGCAACAGTTCTATGTAAATGATTTTGAACTAAGCATCATTTAAAGATCAATCAGATGTGGCTGAGCTCACTAAAGAGACTGAGAAGTTACAGCCATGGAAACAGAAGAAAAATGGGAGGCCAGGGAAGAGTTTCAAGGAGGGAGTGAGCAGTAGTGTCAGATATAAAATCAAATCACATAAAAACTGGAAAGCATTTGTCAGATTTATTGACATGGTGACCTTGCTGACCTTGGCAAAACCAGCGACACATGGTAAAGTAGAACTAAGGTGTATTGGGTGAGGGCTGACAAAGTTGGCCCAGTGAAGGCAGCTAAACGTCTTAGAGAAGTTTGACTTTAAAAGGGAAAATGGAGGGTGGCAGCGCGCGAAGGTGTGGAGTCATCTTTTTTGAAAGATGCAAAAGACTTAAACAGGTTGGAGATTTTGAAGGTTCCGGACAGCGTGGGTGAATTGGATCCAGCACATGGGGGGGATGGGATTGGCATTAGCTAGCTGCCCCCTTCCATTGCTCCAAGAGGGAGGGAGAAAAGGGTGGGTGAAGATGTAGTTGGGTTTCTACAGTGTGTGGTGGGAAGTGGAAGCAGTCCCATTGATGGCTCCTGTTTGCTCTGAAGTATGCAGGAAGAGCTGCTGGGAGGGGAGGGGAGGGGAGGTGTGAGGAGGGAGGCCGGAGGGAGTGGAGAAGGTTGGAGACACCTGTCACAATGCGTGGGGGAGAAAGCCGACTAACACATTCTGTTTTGTAAGCTATGGATCTTTGACCGGCAAGCTGCGTTGTAAATGAAAAGTACTGTCCAAATGTTAGCTGAAATTATTTCGAATTGTTGAACCAGGAGAAGTCTTCATTAAACACTTTCTCCACCTTCCCAATTCAGGTTTCAACGTGGAGACGGTAGAATATAAAAACATCAGCTTCACAGTCTGGGATGTTGGTGGCCAGGACAAAATCAGACCTTTGTGGCGACATTATTTCCAGAACACACAAGGTAGAGATTATCCAGTTCTAGCCTTGCAACCATTTCTGTTAAACGCACCTAAAGGTCGATGCTTGAAGCAAAACCTTGTGGCGCGCTGCTTTATTTGGACTGTCAGTCATTCCTTCTTTTCTGCTGACCCACTTATACTTACTGGGGAGGTTTCTTTTTGAGAAGTGGTCCCTGCCTTCCTTGAAAAAGTACTTGGGCGTTAATGCCTTATATAGGAATCTCCTCTTAATCCAGAACAGTTAGAAAATGGTTGTTCTAATGAATTTCATCTTTTGGTTAATTGAAAGTTGTATGTGCCTTTGATGAAGTACCAATTTTTGAAGAACTTGAATTCAGTACACTCTTTTAAACCTGTGGAGAATATTTGAAAATCATCCCTATGGAGAGAAAGAAGTGAACAGGGATGGCTGGAATCCCAAATCCCAGCATCCTCTGTGGCCACAGTGCCTCCCTACTGCACTGTTATTCTACAAGTGCTGGAATAAGCATGAATATCCCAGATCATTACCTTATTTCCTTATCACTGGTTTCTTAAAATTTGGGGTTTTAACGTGTCCCAGTCCCCTATCAATCTATTTGAGTTTTTTTCATTGATTATATTTTGGATAAATGATACACCTTACAGAGTATCACCTGTCAAGATATCTGTAAGCTGTTCATATAGTTTTTACACCCTGATTCTCACGTAGAATCATAACCACCTGGCATCTACATACTTATTTTAGAATTTATTTGGACTCTTTTAATTTTGAAGATTCTACTACCTATGGTGTTTTCATTGCATGTGTTTCATAGTAAAGACCCATATTTGTTGATATTTTCAGACCAAATACCCGAGTCGACTGTCCCTTTATATTTTGTATCATTATTTTAGGTATTACCTTTAACACTTAACTCTATTTGTACTTATTTCCTTAGCCTATAGATTTAGAATGTCTTTCCTCAAAATAGAGCGTTTATCTTTTCTTTTTTCAGTTTTGTTAGTGGAAAATTTAAAGCAAAAAAGGAAGAGGATACTTAACAAATCCCCACGTACTCATCACCCAGCTTCAACAGTTATCAGCGTTTTGCCCAGAGTGTGTTACAGCAAATGCCAGACATGATGCCTTTTACTCATACATCCTTCAGTGTTTGTTTCAAACTGATAAAGACATTTTTAAAACATAATCTCCATGCATTATCACACTTCCAAAATTAACATTCTTTCTTTAGTATCTGGTACCCAGTCCTTATTCAGATTTTTCCAGTTGTATCAAATACGTCCTTTTCACATTTGATTTGTTTGCAAAGGAATCAAAGTTTACACGTTGCCTTTCATTGTTATGTCTCTTTAGTTGTCTGCTACTCTCCAACAGTTTATCCCTCCATTTTTTTCTGTCATTCCATCTGAGTCTATTAAGCTGAAATCCTTCTAAACAAAGAATCCCTTCATCAGGTATTTGCTTTCTCTGAAATATAGTTTATATGAGAAAGGCAGGAAAAATATTTAATTCTTTCCCTTTATTGATTTTTAGAGAAACAACTCGATACCCTAGCAACCTTCCATGATGACTCTTAGATTTTTATGTCTTTGTGTTTCAATCCGTTGCAGACAATATGCTTTTTGATACTCAGAGTGTCCATTTAACCTGGATTGGCACTTGCCATATTGGTCAAACTATTGTAATTCCTCACCAGTGATAAAAGTAGAAAATGTGGGTTTGAACCACAGCTCTGCTATGAAACCTTGGGAAAGTTAGGTAATCTTTCCTGTCTCGATTTCCTCATCTATAAAATGGAGGTGAATATCTACTGTGCCGGATCATTTGGCTTGAATGAGATTAGTTTTATAAAATGCTTAGTTCTGTGGTTGGAAGGTAGTGGGCACTCAGGAGCCTGTATTAGTCTGGGTTCTCCAGAAAAACAGAATCAGTATGATGGATGGCTATCCATACATGTTTGCACATATGTTTTTGTGTATATATATGTGTGCTTGTATGTGATTTCTTATAAGGAATTGGCTTACATGGTTGTGGAGGCCGAGGAGTCCCGGGATCTGCAGTTGCCAGAGGCTGGAGACCCGGGAGAGCTGATGATTAAGTTCCATTCCAAAGGCAGAAGATGCATATCCCAGCTCCAAGAGGAGTGAATTCTTTCGTCCTCTCTTTTGTTCTAATCAGGCCTTCATTGGATTGGACTAGAGCACACTGAGGAGTGCAATCTGCTGTACTCAGTGTCCTGATTCAAATGTTCATCTCATCCAGAAACACCCTGCCACACACACCCAGAATACTGTTTGACCAAATGTCTGGGCATCCTGTGGCCCAGTCAAGTTGACACATAAAATTAACTGTCACAGAGTCCAAATTACTAGAGGTTTTTTGTCCTCGTTCTCAGGCAGGGTTCCCTTTACCCACCTTATTAAGAGTTGTCACACTCAGTCACCAAGTAGAAATGCCTGTTTGTTTTCAATCTTCTATTTATAACAAGCCTAATTTTTTTTTTTTTTTTGCTGTCCCTGAAAATTGCATAATACTAAAGTGCTGCCCACATTTTTCTGTGGATGTATAGTTCCCTGGGCTTGTGGTCGTAATTAACGTGGATGAGAAGGATTACTACATTTCTCTTCTCCATGCCCCTTCCCTACGCCAAAGGGAAGGTGATTTTTATTACAGATAAATTCATATTTTTTCCTTTCATTTTTATTTTATTTATTAATTGGCCTACAATATTATGTTAGGTTCAGGTTACTACATAGTGATTCAATATTTTTGTTCATTACAAAATGATCACCATGACCCTCTAGGTCCGTCCTATTGCTGCAAATGGCAAGATTCTTTTTTATTTAATGGCTGAGTAATATTTCTTCCTTTTACTCTTCACATATTAGAAAATCCTGTTGGCTTCTCTCCAAACTATGTTCAAAATTGACCACATCTCCACCACTGCCCCTCCAGTCCCCTGGACCCCAGCAGAGCTGCCTAAATGAGCTCCTTTTCACTCCATTGACCCTTTAAGTCTTCCTCACAAAGGAGTCAGAGTGATCCAGTTAGAATGTGAGTTATATTACATCAAAGGAGTCCTATAACAAGCCTAATTTTATTGAGTTTCAGTAACTACTGCTGTGATGGTGGAGAACTAACTGGCTGTATTCTAGGACCTCGTGGTGGGTGGTTTAGACTCTTCATGAAATTAGCAAATGGTGACTTTTGAAGAATGGATTTGCTGTCTGGTGGGTCCAAACACTTCAGCCATTAGTAATCTTGCATGTTGCCCCTATTTTTCCTGCCAACTTCCCAACAGTCAGACTGTCCTTTTTATTTTTTAATTTATTTTTATTTTTTTTTTTGCGGTACGCGGGCCTCTCACTGTTGTGGCCTCTCCCGTTGCGGAGCACAGGCTCCGGATGCGCAGGCTCAGCGGCCATGGCTCACGGGCCCAGCTGCTCCGCGGCATGTGGAATCTTTCCGGACCGGGGCATGAATCCGTGTCCCCTGCATAGGCAGGCAGGCGGACTCTCAACCACTGTGCCACTAGGGAAGCCCCAGGCTGTCCTTTTTAATTTAAATTTTCTTCTCCCCACTTCTAAAAACAAATTACAGCATACTATTCATTTGTAAATTTACCTTTTCTAGGTTTTCTTAGTTCAGAAGTGTAGTCAGTCTGATGGCTAGGTTCTTTTGTTTCTCACATAAGGATCTAAATAAAAACAGTATAAAATGGGACCTAATATTTATAAACCTTTCTTTCTATTAGGAATGGCAAAGGGATAATATGTCAGCTTCCACCCTGTCAGTTTTGCATTGGAGACTAAGGATCTCCTCAAATTGCAGGATAACCTCGTTTGCTTAGTTGTGATCAGAGTCCAGAGCTTACTGGCAGCCTGTCGAATCTTTGGGGGGGAGTTTTGAATGTTCTTCATTTTTTTGGTCTGATGTGATGTAACAGACATGACTTTGAGTCTCATGTAAGCCCCAGACATTCAGAAGCTGTGGGCACTCCTGTCTGCCAGAGTGGGCTGCTCCAGACAGCTGGTCAGGCAGCTGTTGGGTGGGCCTGGGAAGCACAGAGGGAAAGGGCCGAGGGCCAGCACAGATTTTCCCTCCTAGACGTGGTGGTGCGATCTCAGTGTCAGAAGGAACCCAGAGGTCCTCTCATTCCACTGCCCTTCCCGTCAGCACAATCCCTTCTGCAGTGTCCCCACAAGTTGCCACTTAAGCTGGGCACAAGCATCTTCAGGGACAGGCACGCTCCTGAGGCAGCCCATTGCACCTGCATTTCTCTTGACTCCGTATCACCTTGACCTCCTGTAGTTTTACCCACTGATCTTCCATCTACTTACAAGTCGAACCTCTCTTTATGTCACAGCTTCTAGATATTTGAAGACAGCTGTCAGTCCCCTCAATGAATCTTTTCTCCAGGCAAAATATTTCCAGTTATATAAATTTGTTTTTCATATGTCATGGTATCTAATTCCTTTGCCATCCTAGTCATTCTTTGTCCCTCCAGTTCGCTTGTGTCTTAGAGTGTGGGGTCCAGCACCAACCACGTAACATTCCCAGGATGTTCTGACTGACGCACTGTAGCATTGGCTTTTTGTTGCCCGTATTTTAGAAACTGAGCTGCTGTCACTACTGTTGATACAGCCTAGGATCAAGTTAGTTCTTTTGGCAGCCACTTCCCATTTTTGTCTCACAGAAGGCTTATTGTCAGCTAACCATCCAGTTGTTATTACGATTAATGTCACGTGGACTACTGCTAAGAGAGTCTTTTGCATCCTGTGTCTGGAGTGTGTGCTGGATCCCTCCTGGGCACCTCCTCTGAGATCCTATTGGCCCCGCCTCTGCCTCCAGCCAATGTGGCAGTGACCAGATCTGTGCAGGTTTCAGCCACCTTTCCTGAGATACAGTGTGGTGGTCCCTTTCTCTGACCTGTCTTTTGCTTCCTGGGATTCCTCTGCTGATGTATAGTGTGGGATGCTGGGAAGACTTCTGATACCACTACCTGGGGATGGGCCATACGTCACAGGTTAAGGGCACAAGACTCCCTCACTTCAGACACCAGCTGGAAATTTGGGACTCCCCAGACCACCCTCACTTTTTTCCAGCTGTCTGCAAATTTGGCAGTTCCGAATATCCCCTCAGGTTCAATATTCATTAAAACGACTCATAGGACTCAGGGGAGCGCTATACTTAAAATTACAGTTCTGTTATGGCAAAAGGATACAAATGAACCAGCCAAAGGAAGAGATGCATAGGGCGAGATCTGAGAGGTACCACCCACAAAGCTTGCATCGTCCTCTTCCCATGGGGTCAGAATGCATTACCCTTCTGGCACATCGCTGTGTGACATACGCAGAGCATTGCCAACCAGGGAAGCTTGTCTGAACTTGGATGTCCATAGATTTTTATTGGGTCTTCATCATGTAGGCATGATGTAGAAATGAAGTGATTAAAAATAAGCCTAACTTTTTCTCTCTCTATTCTTATTATTGTTAATCTGGTGAAGGGCTATGATGCCTCTGAAAAAGGCTAGTTGGGTGTACAGGAGGCTTCCCAACTCTAAAGATTATATATCCTTCTGTATTGATTGCTTTCGGTGAAACCACATGTGTAAGCAGGGAGACGCTGTAAGGATATAAACAGCTGCCTTCCCAGGTTCAGATTACTAACACACTTGTGCTTTCTTTCTAGGTCTGATTTTTGTGGTCGACAGTAATGACAGAGAGCGCGTCAATGAAGCCCGAGAAGAACTAACCAGAATGTTAGCCGAAGATGAGCTCAGAGATGCAGTTTTATTGGTGTTTGTGAATAAACAGGTATGTCGCTGGCTTTCCGAATCCTGGGACTGAAAGGTACCGCCAGCTGCTCACTTAAAAACAGAGATATCTAATTAGCTGCCTGCCTTCCTCTCTCCTGTCCTTAGCCTTTCTCTCCACCTCTTTGTTAGCACGTCTTAGATTCATTCACTCGCTCAACAAATATCGACTGAGCATTTACTAAGATCTAGGCATTGTTTTAGGTATTGGTGATATAGACATAGCAGTAAACCAGACAGACAAAAATCCCTGTGTTCATGGAGTTTATGTTCTAGTTGGAGGAGAGTCAGTCAATAAACCACAGGTAATATGTCTGGGGGGAGTGTCGTGGAGGAGGGGGCAGATGCGGGGAAGGACTAGAATGCCTCTCTGATAAGATGACATCTGATAAGATGACACCTGAAGGCCGGCAGGAAGGCAGCCAGTGCAGCTGGGACTGGATTGGGGATGGGGGGAAGCAAAGGAGGAGATGAGATTGGATCATCTGGGGTCTATCCTTGGGGCAACTCAGCTTCTGTGTAAATATAACCAAAAGCAGTGAAAGAGGAGTAGGAGGAGGGTATAGAAACATCCAGCCTCAGGAAGCTGAACTAAGCGTGGAAAAGAAGGCAGAATCCTGTGGAATGTACCAGCCTGAGATAAACCAGGGGCATGTTTTGATGTGTGTCCGCGCACTTTCTCCTCCATGCGTACATTCGTTATGTAATCGAGATCGTACTGTTTGGACAGTGTTGCATCCTGTTTTGTCCCTTTATTGAAGGCATTTTCTCTTGTCATCTAGCTCTTTGTAAACATGGTTTTAAATGGTGGGTGGATCATCATTCACTCGGCCATTAGATTCGATGTCAGTTTGAAGTTCACTAGTGAACACAACGGACTTTCATAAAAGAAAATGACATTTGTTCTTTTTAATTATAAAAGCAGAACATGCTCATGGTATAAATATGCAGACAGTTCACAATATCAAGTGAAACATTCTAGCCCCACGCTTCAGGGTAAAACATTGTTAAATGTCTTATATTCCTTTCCAGAGATAAAACTTTCTGTGCCTATATGAGCAGTTATATGATTGTATTCATATTTAAATTCTGGAGATCATATTCTGCATTCTGGTTTTTTTTTATATAACTTTTTTTTCCCCCCAAATGTGTTTATTTATTTATTTATTTATGGCTGTGTTGGGTCTTCGTTTCTGTGCATGGGCTTTCTCTAGTTGTGGCAAGCGGGGGTCACTCTTCATCGTGGTGCGCAGGCCTCTCACTATCGCGGCCTCCCTCTGTTGTTGCGGAGCACAGGCTCCAGATGCTCAGGCTCAGTAATTGTGGCTCACGGGCACAGTTGCTCTGCGGCATGTGGGATCTTCCCAGACCAGGGCTCGAACCCTTGTCCCCTGCATTGGCAGGCAGATTCTCAACCACTGCGCCACCAGGGAAGCCCTCTGCATTCTGTTTTGTAACCTGCTTCTTCACTTAGCATATCTTTGATGTCCTTCCAAATCATTGCGTCTAGATCTACCTTGATCTTTAATGCTAATTTATTCAAATTTGGTTTGAGCTTACTACGTGCTAGGCATAGTTCTAGGCACTTGGAACACATCAGAGAACAAGATAGAGATTCCTGCCCTGGTAAAGTTTGCATTCTAGTTACGAGAGGCAGATAATAAACACACTAAGTAAGTCAATTTTATAATATAGTAACTTGTGGTGAGGGCTGTAGGTAGAGCAGGACAGTTAGGAGGGGTCACGGGGCTCAGGTCACGAAGGCCTCGCAGAGCATCCTGAGGACTCGGGCTGTTACCCCGAGAGAGACGGAGATGTCACAGGGTTTTGAGAGAAGAATGACTTTCACTGACTTTCACTGACTGCTGGGTTGTGTTTAGACTTTCTGGGAGCAAGAGCAGAAGCTTGGAGACCAATTTGGAAGTAATTTCAGTAAAACCCAAGTGAGAAGTGATGGTGGTGGGATCCGGGTATAGCTGTGCAGGTGGTGAGAAGTGGCCAGATTCTGGATATATTTTGAGGGTAGAGCTGGTAGGATTTCCTCATGTGGAGTTTGTGAGAGGAGAGAGAGAGAAAAAAAAAAAAATTAAGGATGATTTCAAGGTTTGGAGCCTGAGCCACTGGAAGGCTAGAGATAAGACTGTGGCTTAAGGGCAGATGTTGGGGGAAGAGCATAATGTTCCATTATGAGGATATAACATTTGTCAACTGACTTTTGAATATTCTCTCTCAAGGATCTTCCCAATGCTATGAACGCAGCAGAGATAACGGACAAGCTTGGTTTACATTCCCTCCGCCAGAGAAACTGGTACATTCAGGCTACTTGTGCTACCAGTGGAGATGGGCTTTACGAAGGCCTGGACTGGCTCTCCAACCAGCTCAAAACCCAGAAGTGACGGGCAGCGCTGCGTTCCCTGTGCGTCGTGGCAAAGTCAGCTGGCCTCTGCTGTGTGCGTGTGTGCGTGTGAGGAGCTGAGCGTGGGCGCGTGGCCAGGCATGGGAGCAGCTTCCCACATGGTGCCTTATACGCCCTCTAAGGAAACCAGTCCTACATGGTACAAACAGCCAGCGTTACATTTTATATGCCACCTTCCATTTCCATAGCTTTGGTGACCAGTTTTGCAGTCGACGGAGGAGTCCCGAGGGCTCCCTGGTGCCCGATAGCCAGAGTGGTCTTCGTGGTGGGAAGAAGGGGGAGGGTGGGCTGTGGACTGACTTCCTTTGTGTGGTTCTAGTCCAGGTGTGGGCTCTCTGCATACCTGGGGGTCCTGTCAGACTTGGCATCCTTTCGTAAAAAGGAAGGAACTGTCATTCTTTCCCATCACTGCCAGAGCTAGCAGCTCACTTCTCAGTGCTTTAAAGCAAATGATCCTCAAAGACAAAAAGGCCCTTGCTTACCGCAGATGTTAAGTTGTTAAGATGTTAAGATGTTAAGATCTGAGCTTAAGTTATTTTCCAGCCCAGACACCCTGGTTTAATGTACTTCATTGGGAGGAATCAGTGATCTTTTTTCATTAGAAAAAACCCCTGTAACACTAGACTCCGTTAACAGTAGAAATCATCTAGCCCTGCCCTTCCTTGCCTCGTATTTGCCAAATGGAGACCCTTTTGGGGGTGGGAACCCAGTGCACGGCCAAGACTCTTGCTCGCAGGGCTGCTTTAAGGAGGGGAGGCGCCGTCGTGTTTGTGTCCCTACATGGCTGTGTCCTGAGGCTGCTGCCGCCACGCCTCTGCGCTGAGTGTTCTCGCTCCCGGGCTGGAATCGTATCTTAGCCCAACTTGCAGTTTAGGTTAGCTGTGTTCTCAGAACCACACACCTGTGAGTTCTGAGAGTTTGTGAGAGAATCAAGAGGTTCATTCGGGGAACGAGACTCCCAGCAGCCGAGTTGGTTGGTGCTAAATTTCGCTATGAAGAATGTCTCGTCCAGACCACTCTCCGTGGCACTGACTCCTTCTTCTGGTTGGCAGCAATGTCTTCCGTGGAAACGTGCTTTATGTTATCCTCAAAATTGTAACAATGGCCTGGAAATGAGCTGGATTCACTCAGTAGTCTAGAGCTCTTTTGCTCAGACACCTGTTGGCCACATTTGTACCTAAGCTGTTCCACTACTACCTTTTAAAATTCCTTTTTCAAAAAAAATCTTCATTTCAGATTACAGAGGAGGAGAATGTAAGATGAATTTTAACAAAAGTAAACCTTGTTTACTGATAACAATGAAGTTGCTCTTACTAGGAAGAAATTTCGTGCCATGATAAATGTGGAGTTTTTTTCCTTAAAACATTGACTTTAAAGAATGTTCCTTGCAATACTGGCAATGAAGTCCAGATTTGATTTTTAACCATGGAGTTAAGTCCTGAGAAAGATTTAGATTGTACGCCTCAAATTGGCAGGGACTGTGTCTTAGACTTTTGTGTTTATGCTTAGTACCGTGTATGTGGTATGGTGCCTCATTAAACACTTGTTGATGGGTTGGACAGTAAAGAACTTGCTCTGGAGGAGGAGAGGACAGCCATGTGCTGGATGTCTCGAGCTACTACTATAAAATCCCTTTCCCTCTCCATCTTAGCAGACTTGCTGTTGAAAACTCCCAGGGCACTTGGTACGAAAGGCAGAGCCCGCAGAGGTGCTGTCCCGGCCCTTCTGCTTTCAGCAGTGCTCCCCATTCTTACCTTACATGACACTTTCAACTACTGTCTTTCTCTTTCTGTGAATTTGCAGCTGGTCATTTGGGGTTTATGGAGGGGGGCACTTCAGTGTACTGGGTTTGAGCAAAGACTTGGGTCCCTGAAAGCCATGTTCACATCCCAGCTGTGTCCTCACTAGCTGCTTGGCCTCAGGCCTGTTACTCTTTGACTTCATATCTCTGAGCCTCAGTTTGCTTAACTGTTAAATGAGGATAATACCTACCTCATAGGGTTGTGAGACCTTTGTATGCCTTGCCCGGTGTTTCCCTGGGGATATCTTGATGTCTAAGGTGTGAATAGCAGTGCTGGCCACAAACTGATCAGTATTATTTACAGGAACAGTTAAGTGGGGTGGGATGGGGGGCTCTGTTTAATCTTTCCCACTCTATTCACCTAATCCTGCTGAATCCTCTGTCCTTTTCTAACCATGGGAAGTGCTAATAAGACCATTTGGGATGCTTATTTAAAAAACCATATTGCTGTGTCCCACACTCACTGTTTTTCTTTTTAAAGTGTGATTTTTAGCACATTCAGAGAGTTGTGCGACCACCCTACTAATTGTTCATCACCCCCAAAAGAAACCCTGGATCCATGAGCATCCAATGCCTGTTCCTCCCTTCCCCACGGCCCCCTGGCCACCACTGATTTACTTCCTGTTTCTATGGATTCACCCATTCTGGGCAGGTGAGGGGTCTGGGGAGCTGGGGGGTGCTTTGGGAAGTGCTGAGGTGCTGTTGGCCTGAACACAGCTTCAGTCCTGAGGCATCAGCCTGATGACAGATGAGGCAGAGCCCCAGGGAAAAGACTGCCCCAGAGTTAGGTGACTGGAATTTATTACCTTGAGAGAGAAAGAGGTGCTTCTAATAATTATGCAGGGACATGGGGCATAAAAGGGGATGTATGGTTGTCCTATCAGAATGGCGAGAGCTCTGAATCTGGAATCAAAGGCCAAGGCTGAAATTCGAGCTCTGCTCGCTCACTAGCTGGGTTCAACTGGACTCAACCTCTGACTCCCAGTTTCCTTGCCTGGAAAGGAAGTTCCCAGGCTTACCTGGGGTACAGCTCTGTGTGAATACTAAGAATATGGGGTAATGGTGGGGGGGTCCATGAGTCAGTTCTGTATATTGTGGGTCATGTACTTTGATCTATTTAAAATGCCTCAACAGGGCTGAGAATATTTGCATGTGAGTTTCTGAAGACAGGTAGCTTTATACTCCTGTGGAGGTAGATTTCAAGTGAAAGGAAGCATGACATCTTGAAGTGACCTGAGTCCTTTGTCCACGGGTATCTGGAGGTTGTCAAACAGTACACAGAAAATCTGACAATATGCTCTGAGGACCCATTTTTCTTTTGAAATTTTTGATATTCTTTTCACCCTTTCTGGCAGCAACCTTACTCAGATACATTTCCATAAAGTTCCCCCATTACACTTCGCTGGTTTTATTCGATAGTATCCTCCCAGATTTGTACAACCATCACTGCAGTCAATTTTAGAACATTTTCATCACCTTGAAATGGAACCCTGTAGGCTGTAGCAGTCACTCCCCATTTCTTTCATACCTCTCGGCCGTAGGCCTTTACTAACCACTGGTCTGCGTTCTATCTAGATTTGGTGGGGACCCTTTTTTTTTTTTAGCGGTACGCAGGCCTCTCACTGCTGTGGCCTCTCCCGTTGCGGAGCACAGGCTCCGGACACGCAGGCTCAGCGGCCATGGCTCACGGGCCCAGCTGCTCTGCGGCGTGTTAGATATTCCAGGACCGGGGCATGAACCCGTGTCCCCTGCATCGGCAGGCGAACTCTCAACCACTGCGCCACCAGGGAAGGCCGGTGGGGACACTTTTTAAACTTTGCTTTTTACCACCAGGTGAACTTAGAGGAGTATCACAGTTAAGAACTTTTCTCCTATTTTGATTTTCATTCTTTTACTCTAATGCACGGCATGGGAAGGCTTCTAGGAGGATGCTGTGACCAACACGCAAGCCTTGGAGGGACCCCTGAACTAGGTGACTTCCAAGGTGTGTCCAAATCCTTAGACCAGCTACTAATTTGGTCGGTAAATAGCTTGCTGCAGCTCACTGCCACTAGGTGGTGCTGCTGCGCCACCCCACTGACACGCAGCCCTTGCCGGGGTGGGTCACCGGGTTCCCAAGTGTGGGAGAATCCATCCTCTTGCTTGGACAGCAAGAGTGACCCAGAAAACTACAGCCAGGGATATGCCTGGAAGAGAAAGACAAAGTAGGCACCCAGAGCACCCAGGAATTGACTGCCAATAATTATAAAGGTGGCCCCGACAATTGTAATCGTGAAGCAGTAATCTCTGCTATTTACTGAGCATACTGGGTACTCTTCTAGGTGCTTTGCACACATCATGTCTAATCATCACACCCAGCAAGGCACTTGTATTATATCTGCTTTGCAAAGGGGAAAACCGAGGTTCAAGGATACAAAGTGATTTGCTGGTGGCCACGTGATCATGATTCAAATGCAGGTCTGGGGCACCAGGGCCCATGTCCTTCCAGTACATACTACTGCCGTGGGCTCTGGCCTCCAGAGATTGCCAGAGGTGGAGGGAAGGCAGCAAAAGTGCCCAGTGGAGACGTCTGGGGAGGGACACAGCAGCACGCGCAGAGCTGTGTCAGCTGACACGCCAGGGGAATGAGCAGTGGATGAAGGGGAAGAGCCAGGGCACAGACATGCGCTGAGGCCAGTGGAGACCCAGACCTACCCTGGATGCTGATAATGTTCTTGGGAAGCAAAAGTGATAATCACAGTGTTCTAAAACTGGATTGTGGCAATGGTTGTGTAACTATAAATTTACTAAGAACCATCAACTTGTTTGCTTACCGTGGGTGAATTGTATGATACGCGAATATTCAGTAAAGCTGTACGAAGTTTATAATCAGGAAACCAATAGCAATGAGGGTGCCAACTCGGCAGGTCTCAGCAGTGCTGTAGGCACTTTGAGAAGAGAGGGAGAGTAGCATCTCAGCGTAGAAAGCCTGACCAATGGCTGTCCAGCATCTGCTTGAACGCTTTCAGTGTCAGGGAGCTTAGTACCTCATAAAGCAGCCCATTCTGGCTTGAGATAACTCTCTCTAATCCTTAGAAAGTTGAAATCTATCTCTTAGCCTGTTGTGCAGAATAAACCTCTTTGCTTTGCCATATACCATCTCTTTCAGCGCTTGAGGACAGTCGTTGCATTCCCCCCAAGTCATTTTTATCCTGTATAGAAGTCCCCAAGGTTTTTCATAGGACAAGATTTCCAGCCTCTCCTGTTCTCCTAGTGGCTCTCCCTGCCATACTTGCTTTGATCGGTCAGCATCCTTCCTAAAATGCGGGGCCAGTGGTGGGCCCGATATTCTGCAGATGCCAGCCCAGTACTATGGTTAACAGATTGGATCCTAGAGTTAAGGCTCTCTGGATTCAAATCCTCACTCCGCTACAGGCCAGCTGTATGACCATGGTTAAAAGTACAAACTTCTCTGAGCCTCAATGTCTCCATCTGAATTATTGTCAGGGTGGTGCTGACTCTCATTTTCTGAGGGGTTCTGCTGTCCAACCCCTTTAGGTGGGCTTGGCCTGGCTTGGTGATGGCTAGAGTAAAGGACAGCAATCCAGAATAGCAAGCTGTCACAACTGCTAATCAGCCCAGTGGATACACACAAACCAGTAGGGGAAGGGGATCTGCCATCTCTGCCTACAGGGCTTTCCTCCCAAGGAGCTTTGGTCCCTGGTAGAGGGGGTGTGGTGATGGGGAAGGAGTGGCAACCAACATCAGCTGATGGGCCTGACTCAGACGCTCAAGGAGTTACTTCCTTACATATTTGTAACTCCCTTCTTTTTCTTTCCTCAACATTTTTATTTGAAAATTTTCAAACATACAGTTGAAAGCAGGATTTAGAAAATCTTCACCTAGATGCAACAATTGTTCACTTTGTTCCATTGGTTCTTTAGATCTCTGTTTATATACACTTCTTTTGCTGATTCATTTGAAAATAACATGCAAACACCACGACTCTTTACCCCTAAAAATTTCAGCCCAGATCTCCTAAACGTGAAGATATTCTGAACATAAACACAAGAGAATTATCACACCTGAGAAAAGCTCTACTCATTTCGTAATATCTCATTTCCAGTTCATATTTAAATTTTCTCAATTGTCTACCAGTTGTCACTTATAGCAGGTTTTTTTTTTCCAAACCAGAATCCAATCAAGTTTTATCCGTTACATTTGTTTATTTTTTTAAAAATTTTTATTTATTTATTTATTTTTGGCTGCGCTGGGTCTTCGTTGCTGCTGCGCACAGGCTTTCTCTAGTTGTCGCAAGCGGGGGCTATTCTTCGTTGCGGTGCGCAGGCTTCTCATTGTGGTGGCTTCTCTTGTTTCACAGGCTCTAGGCACATGGGCTTCAGTAGTTGTGACGCACGGGCTTACTTGCTCCGCGGCAAGTGGGATCTTCCCGGACCAGGGCTCGAACCCGTGTCGCCTGCATTGGCAGGCAGATTCTTAACCACTGAGCCACCAGGGAAGTCCCTGTTTATGTTTCTTTAATCTTTTTTAAGCTGTAGCAGTCTGTCCACCTATTTCTTTTTTCATGGCTTTTTTTTTTTTTTTTTTTTTTTTGGCTATGCCGTGCGACCTGCGGGATCTTAGTTCCCCAACTAGGGATCGAACCTATGCCCCCTGCAGTAGAAGCATGGAGTCCTAACCACTGGACCGCCAGGGAAGTCCCCATGGCATTGTTTTCAAGAGAATGTCTTCTTAATCTCACCCTTTATCCACTGCACAAACCCCTCTCCCAAACAACCCCCAGGGTGGGGCTCACTGGACAATGTGTTGCTCCACAATTTAGTTATTGTTATTCCAGCCCTTTCTCTTTGCAACGCATTCACTTGAGGAGGAGGACACCACACTGAGACCCCTAGGCTGGGTCTACATAATTCAGCCTTAGTCAGGTCAATGGCTCCATTTGGTTGAAATCTAACTTGATTCACTGCTCACCTCCCCCTGAGGGTCCCAGGAATGTAAACACCCTAATTCTCCCACCACCACTGTTTGTCTCTTATGATGTTGCCCTCAATTCACGGACTCCACACATTATATTTCTGCTCAGTCTTACATACAAACAGACTTTTCCCTCTGCCAGGATGATTGACATCCTTTTTGATCAAAACGATACAAGAAATCACTCGTAGGCACAGCACAGTACTGGCATACAGTAAGCACTCAATAAATACGAGCTGTTGTTGCTGGAGCAGTGTGCGCTGGGACTGTTCTTCCTCGAAACTCCTGTATAGCCGAAGGTTGCCATTGTGCTTTGGCAGATACTTCATGCTAATGTAACACATTAGCTTCTGATCATTTCCAATCTCTTTGTCAGATCTCTTCCATGAACTGCTGTGAAGCCACATCCCTCTTCTACATTTGTTCAGCTGCTTTCAGGAACCTCATTAATGACACTTGTCTCTTTTCATTTCTTCTAGGCCCTGGCCCATCATCCCAATCTGTTGTCTTCATTTTTTTTTTTTGAATTTTTGAATGTTATTTTATTTATTTTTTTATACAGCAGGTTCTTATTAGTTATCCATTTTATACATATTAGTATATATATGTCAATCCCAATCTCCCAATTCATCACACCACCACCACCCTGCCACTATCCCCCCTTGGTGTCCATATGTTTGTTCTCTACATCTGTGTCTCTATTTCTGCCCTGCAAACTGGTTCATCTGTACCATTTTTCTCAGTTCCACATATATGCGTTAATATACGATATTTGTTTTTCTCTTTCTGACTTACTTCACTCTGTATGACAGTCTCTAGATCCATCCACATCTCTACACTTGACCCAATTTCGTTCCTTTTTATGGCTGAGTAATATTCCATTGTATATATGTACCACTTCTTCTTTATCCATTCATCTGTCGATGGGCATTTAGGTTGCTTCCATGACCTGTATATTGTAAATAGTGCTGCAGTGAATACTGGGGTGTGTGTGTCTTTTTGAATTATGGTTTTCTCTGGGTATATGCCCAGTAGTGGGATTGCTGGGTCATATGGTAATTCTATTTTTAGTTTTTTAAGGAACCTCCATACTGTTCTCCATAGTGGCTGTATCAATTTACATTTCCACCAACAGTGCAAGAGGGTTCCGTTTTCTCCACACCCTCTCCAGCATTTGTTGTTTGTAGATTTTCTGATGATGCCCATTCTAACTGGTGTGAGGTGATACCTCATTGTAGTTTTGATTTGCATTTCTCTAATAATTAGCAATGTTGAGCAGCTTTTCATGTGCTTCTTGGCCATCTGTATGTCTTCTTTGGAGAAATGTCTATTTAGGTCTTCTGCCCATTTTTTGATTGGGTTGTTTGTTTTTTTAATGTTGAGCTGCATGAGCTGTTTATATATTTTGGAGATTAATTCTTTGTCCATCAATTTGTTTGCAAATATTTTCCCCCATTCTGAGCATTGTCTTTTCGTCTTGTTTGTAGTTTTCTTTGCTGTGCAAAAGCTTTTAAGTTTCATTAGGTCCCATTTGTTTATTTTTATTTCCATTCCTCTAGGAGGTGGATCAAAAAAGATCTTGCTGTGATTTATGTCAAAGAGTGTTCTTCCTATATTTTCCTCTTAAGAGTTTTACAGTGTCCGGTCTTACATTTAGGTGTCTAATCCATTTTGAGTTTTTGTGTATGGTGTTAGGGAGTGTTCTAATTTCATTCTTTTACATGTAGCTGTCCAGTTTTCCCAGCACCACTTATTGAAGAGACTGTCTTTTCTCCATTGTATATCCTTGCCTCCTTTGTCATAGATTAGCTGACCATAGGTGTGTGGATTTATCTCTGGGCTTTCTATCTTGTTCCATTGATCTATGTTTCTGTTTTTGTGCCAGTACCATATTATCTTGATTACTGTAGCTTTGTAGTGTAGTCCGAAGTCAGGGAGTCTGATTCCTCCAGCTCTGTGTTTTTCCCTCAAGACTGCTTTGGCTGTTCGGGGTCTTTTGTGTCTCCATACAAATTTTAAGATTTTTTGTACTAGTTCTGTAAAAGATGCCACTGGTAATTTGATAGGGATTGCATTGAATCTGTAGACTGCTTGGGGTAGTATAGTCATTTTCACAATATTGATTCTTCCAATCCAAGAACATGGTATATCTCTCCATCTGTTGATATCATCTTTAATTTCTTTCATCAGTGTCTTATAGTTTTCTGCATACAGGTCTTTTGTCTCCCTAGGTAGGTTTATTCCTAGGTATTTTATTCTTTTTGTCGCAATGGTAAATGGGAGGGTTTCCTTAATTTCTCTTTCTGACCTTTTGTTGTTAGTGTATAGGAATGCAAGAGATTTCTGTGCATTAATTTTGTGTCCTGCAACTTTACCAAATTCATTGATTAGCTCTAGTAGTTTTCTGGTGGCATCTTTAGGATGCTCTATGTATAGTATCATGTCAAGTGCACACAGTGACAGTTTTACTTCTTCTTTTCCAATTTGTATTCCTTTTATTTCTTTTTCTTCTCTGATTGCCGTAGCTAGGACTTCCAAAACTATGTTGAATAATAGTGGCGACAGTGGACATCCTTGTCTTGTTCCTGATCTTAGAGGAAAAGTTTTCAGTTTTTCACCATTGAGAATGATGTTTGCTGTGGGTTTGTCGTATATGGCCTTTATTATGTTGAGGTAGGTTCCCTCTATGCCCACTTTCTGGAGAGTTTTTATCATAAATGGGTGTTGAATTTTGTCAAAAGCTTTTTCTGCATCTATTGAGATGATCATATGTTTTTTCTTCAATTTGTTAATATGGTGTATCACATTGATTGGTTTGTGTATATTGAAGAATCCTTGTTTCTCTGGGATAAATCCCACTTCATCATGGTGTATGATGCTCTTAATATGTTGTTGGATTCTGTTTGCTAGTATTTTGTTGAGGATTTTTGCATCTATATTCATCAGTGATACTGGTCTGTAATTTTCTTTTTTTGTAGTATATTTGTCTGGTTTTGGTATCAGGGTGATGGTGGCCTCACAGAATGAGTTTGGGAGTTTTCTTTCCTCTGCAACTTTTTGGAAGAGTTTGAGTAGGATGGGTGTTAGCTCTCCTCTAAGTGTTTGATAGAATTCATCTGTGAAGCCATCTGGTCCTGGACTTTTGTTTGTTGGAAGATTTTTATTTTATTTTTAAAATTTATTTATTTATTTAGGCTGCGTTGGGTCTTTGTTGCTCTACATGGGCTTTCTCTAGTTGTGGTGAGTAGGGGCTACTCTTCACTGCGGTGTGCGGGCTTCTTATCGCGGTGGCTCCTCTTGTTGCGGAGCACAGGCTCCAGGCGCATGGACTTCAGTAGTTGTGGTACGTGGGCTCAGTAGTTGTGGTGCATGGGCTTAGGTGCTCCACGGCATGTGGGATCTTCCCGGACCAGGGATAGAACCCCTGTCCCCTTCATTAGCAGGCAGATTCTTAACCACTGTGCCACCAGGGAAGTCCTGGAAGATTTTTAATCACAGTTTCAATTTCATTACTTGTGATTGGTCTGTTCATATTTTCTATTTCTTCCTGATTCAGTCTTGGAAGTTTATACTTTTCTAAGAATTTGTCCATTTCTTCCAGGTTGTCCATCTTATTGGCATAGAGTTGCTTGTAATAGTCTCTTAGGATGCTTTGTTTTTCTGCAGTGTCTGTTGTAACTTCTCCTTTTTCATTTCTAATTTTATTGATTTGAGTCCTCTCCCTCTTTTTCTTGATGAGTCTGGCTAATGGTTTATCAATTTTGTTAATCTTCTCAAAGAACCGGTTTTAGTTTTATTGATCTTTGCTATTGTTTTCTTTGTTTCTATTTCATTTATTTCTGCTCTGATCTTTATGATTTCTTTCATTCTGCTAACTTTGGGTTTTGTTTGTTCTTCTTTCTCTAGTTCCTTTAGGTGTAAGGTTAGATTGTTTATTTGAGATTTTTCTTGTTTCTTGAGGTAGGCTTGTATTGCTATAAACTTCCCTCTTAGAACTGCTTTTGCTGCATCCCGTAGGTTTTGGATTGTCGTATTTTCATTGTAATTTGTCTCTAGGTATTTTTTGATTTCCTCTTTGATTTCTTCAGTGATCTCTTGGTTGTTTAGTAACATATTGTTTAGCCTCCATGTGTTTGTGTTTTTTTTATTTCCCTGTAATTGATTTCTAATCTCATAGTGTTGTGGTTAGAAAAGATGCTTGATATGATTTCAATTTTCTTAAATTTACTGAGACTTGATTTGTGACCCAAGATGTGATCTACCCTGGAGAATGTCCCATGTGTACTTGAGAAGAAAGAGTAATCTGCTGTTTTTGGAAGGCATGTCCTATAAATATCAATTAAATCTATCTGGTCTATTGTGTCATTTAAAGCTTTTGTTTCTGTGTTAATTTTATGTCTGGATGATCTGTCCATCGGTGTAAGTGAGGTGTTAAAGTCCCCCACTGTTATTGTGTTAGTGTCGATTTCCTCTTTTATAGCTGTTAGCAGTTGCCTTATGTATTGAGGTTCTCCTATGTTGGGTGCATATATATTTATAATCGTTATATCTTCTTCTTGGATTGATCCCTTGATCATTATGTAGTATCCTTCCTTGTCTCTTGTAACATTCTGTATTTTAAAGTCTATTTTATCTGATATGAGTATTGCTACTCCAGCTTTCTTTTGATTGCCATTTGCATGGAATATCTTTTTCCATCCCCTCACTTTCAGTCTGTATGTGTCCCTGGGTCTGAAGTGGGTCTCTTGTAGACAGCATATATATGGGTCTTGTTTTTGTATCCATCCAGCGAGCCTGTGTCTTTTGGTTGGAGCATTTAGTCCATTCACGTTGAAGGTAATTATCAATATGTATGTTCCTATTACCATTTTTTAAATTGTTACGGGTTTATTTTTGTAGGTCCTTTTCTTCTCTTGTGTTTCCCACTTAGAGAAGTTCCTTTAGCATTTGTTGTAGAGCTGGTTTGGTGGTGCTGAATTCTCTTAGCGTTTGCTGTCTGTAAAGCTTTTGATTTCTCCATCGAATCTGAATGAGATCCTTGCCAGGTGGAGTAATCTTGGTTGTAGGTTCTCCCCTTTCATCACTTTAAGTATATCATGCCACTCCCTTCTGGCTTGTAGAGTTTCTGCTAAGAAATCTGCTGTTAACCTTATGGGGATTCTCTTGTATGTTATTTGTTGTTTTTCCCTTGTTGCTTTCAATAATTTTTCTTTGTCTTTAATTTTTGTCAATTTGATTACTATGTGTCCCGGTGTGTTTCTCCTTGGTTTTTCCTGCCTGGGACTCTCTGTGCTTCCTGGACTTGGGTGGCTATTTCCTTTCCCATATTAGGGAGGTTTTTGACTATAATCCCTTCAAATATTTTCTCTGGTCCTTTCTCTCTTCTCCTTCTGGGACCCCTATAATGCGAATGTTGTTATGTTTAATGTTGTCCCAGAGGTCTCTTAGGCTGTCTTTATTTCTTTTCATTCTTTTTTCTTTATTCTGTTCCGCAGCAGTGAATTCCACCATTCTGTCTTCCAGGTCACTTATCTGTTCTTCTGCCTCAGTTATTCTGCTATTGACTCCTTCTAATGTAGTTTTCATTTCAGTTATTGTATTGTTCATCTCTGTTTCTTTCTAGGTCTTTGTTAAACATTTCTTGCATCTTCTCGATCTTTGCCTCCGTTCTTTTCTGAGGTCCTGGATCATCTTCACTATCATTATTCTGAATTCTTTTTCTGGAAGGTTGCCTATCTGCCCTTCATTTAGTTGTTTTTCTGGGGTTTTATCTTGTTCCTTCATCTGGTACATAGCCCTCTGCCTTTTAATCTTGTTTATCTTTCTGTGAATGTGATTTTTGTTCCACAGGCTACAGAATTGTAGTTCTTGCTTCTGCTGTCTGCCCTCTGGTGGATGAGGCTATCTTAGAGGCTTGTGGAAGTTTCCTGATGGGAGGGACTGGTGGTGGGTAGAGCTGGGTGTTGCTCTGGTGGGCAGAGCTCAGTAACACTTTAATCCACTTGACTGCTGATGGGTGGGACTGGGTTCCCTCCCTGTTGGTTGTTTGGCTGAGGCAACCCAACACTGGAGCCTACCTGGCTCTTTGGTGGGGCTAATGGTGGACCCTGGGAGGGCTCACGCCAAGGAGTACTTCCCAGAACTTCTGCTGCCAGTGTCCTTGTCCGCACGGTGAGCCACAGCCACCCCCTGCCTCTGCAGGAGACCCTCCAACACTAGCAGGTAGGTCTGGTTCAGTCTCCCCTGGGGTCACTGCTCCTTCTCCTGGGTCCTGATGTGCACACTACTTTGTGTGTGTCCTCCAAGAGTAGAGTCTCTGTTTCCCCGAGTCCTGTCGAAGTCCTGCAGTTAAATCCCACTAGCCTTCAAAGTCTGATTCTCTAGGAATTCCTCCTCCCGTTGCTGGACCCCCAGGTTGGGAAGCCTGATGTGGGGCTCAGAGCCTTCACTCCAGTGGGTGGACTTCTGTGGTATGAGCGTTCTCCAGTTTGTGAGTCACCCACCCAGCAGTTATGAGATTTGATTCTATTGCGATTGTGCCCCTCCTGCCGTCTCATTGTGGCGTCTCCTCTGTCTTTGCATGTGGGGTATCTTTTTTGGTGAGTTCCAGTGTCTTCCTGTCGATGATTGTTCAGCAGCTAGTTGTGATTCCGGTGCTCTCATGAGAGGGAGTATGTTGGCTTCATTTTGAATCTTGGATTTTGCCATTGAATGTACCAGTTCTCCCTCCAAGTTTGACTTTCTGCAAATTTGATATCATGACTCATAAGTCATCCTCTCAATCACTGATAAGACATATTGAACGAGATTAGGGCATGCCATCAGAAACCTCCCTCTAGCTTGATTCATTCATGTATTTGTATAAATAAATAAATAAACAAATATTTACTGAGCGCCTAGAATGTGCTCTGGATTGGGCACTCTTTGATTATTATTTTTTTAATTTATTTTTTGGCTGTGTTTGGTCTTCATTGCTGTGCGTGGGCTTTCTCTAGTTGCGGCAAGCTGGAGCTACTCTTCGTTGCAATGTGCAGGCTTCTCATTGCGGTGGCTTCTCATTGTAGAGCATGGGCTCTAGGTGCGAGGGCCTCAGTAGGTGTGGCGCGTGGGCTCAGTAGTTGCGGCGCATGGGCTCTAGAGTGCAAGATCAGTAGTTGTGGCACACAGACTTAGTTACTCCGCGGCATGTAGGATCTTTCTGAACCAGGGCTCGAACCTGTGTCCCCTGCGTTGGCAGGCGGATTCTTAACCACTGCGCCACCAGGGAAGACCCTGTTTAATTCTTCAGATGTGGATATTCAGCCACCTACAATTTGGTAGTCATACTTTAAACCTAGCCCTTATTCTTCATCTTGCCCATCAGAAATCCTGAAAAATTCTGTCAGGTGCTTTGCTAAAATTAAGTATACAATTTGTATAGCAATGCCTCCATGTACCAATCTATTAATAATGGAAATGAGGTCAATTTGGCCAATTACCCTTAATAAGCCACCTTGGCCACCAGTAACACCTGCCATCTTTGATAAGGGCTCAAAACCTAGCTGACTACAGATCAACAGCAGACATACCAATCTGTAATTTCTGGAATCCATTTTCTCCGTCAAATCTGGGCATCTCCAATTTATCCCCACCCCTCTCAGCCTCCTGATTTCTCAAGATTTACCAGTAGGGGTTCTATATCATACTGGAAATTTTTCAGATATATTTAGTTGGAATCAAGAGCTCGTGCAAAGCAGCAAGGCTCTCCTTGAGTGCTGCATTGTCTGTCTTGGGTCCCCATTATTCCATAATCATGTTTGTTAACCTTTCCAGGTTGAATATTATTTTCTTTAACAAAGGAAGTGGAAGAAAATTAGGAGAAATAAGGCTTTAACTTTTTTCAGTGTTTTATTAACATCACATCGTCTGCCTTGGACTGTTATTCTTGCTCTGAAAAAAATTTTAGCTTTTAAAGGCTGCTTTTGTTACATTTACATTTTATTATAAGCTCTCATCATTCTGAGATTCAATACTACTACTACTAATATGAATACCACTTAATATTTATTGAATACTTACTGCGTTCTAGGCACTGTGCTAAATGACTTAACACATATTCATCTCATTAGTAAACATTTCTGAAACTATCCATTCTTATAATTTGTCCTTTAGTTTTTCTCATTCGCAGCCTCTTAAAATCTGGGTTTAGCCGTGAGCTCCTGGTGCAATCACTTGTGTTTCTTTTCTTTTTCTTTTTTTTTCACTTATTTATTTTGGCCACACTGCACAGGTTGTGGGATTTTAGTTCCTCAACCAGGGATCGAACCCAGGCCCTTGGCAGTGAGAGTGCGGAGTCCTAACCACTAGACCACCAAGGAATTCCCCACTTGCATTTCTTTAAAAGCTGCGTCTCATTACCCTCTCGTGGATGGGTGGGTCCTGCCTCTGAAGCCGGAATTATCCGGGTTTGGGAGGAGTCCTGCCTTCCAAGACCTGCAGGAGGGGTGGTTCCCTGGGGCTGAAGGGTTGATGCAAGGTCACGACTCAGGCTAAATGTTGTCTTTGTAAGAGAAGCGAGAAGCTAAAAATTAACCAAGGAAGGATGCAGAAGATGGAGAGGTAGGTTGAGCGTCGAGACCTAGGCCCTAGGATGCAGGGAAAAGGAGTCCAAACGTTAAAGTTTGGGAAGCTGGGCGTGGTCAGGAAGTGGAGGGACATCATTCCAGATGGGGGCTGTACCGCTGTGAGCCCATCTGTGAAAGTTCATTTTACTAGTCAGCTTGACTGGGCTAGGGGATGCCCAGCTGGTTGGTAAAACGGTATTTCTGGGTATGTCTGTTGAGGGTATTTCCAGAAGGGATTAGCATTTGACTCAGTAGACTGAGTGAAAAAGATTCATCCTCACCGGTGTGGGCTGGCATCATCCATTCTACTGAGGGCTAGAACAGAATAAAAACGTGGAGGAAAGGCGAATTCTTTCTCTTCTTGAGCTAAGACATCCATCTCTCCTGGCCTCAGACATCGGAATCGGAGGTCCTGGTTCTTGGCCTTGGTCTCCAGGACTTACACCAGTCTGACCCTCCTTTGGCCTTCTTTATGCCACCAGCTTTCCTGGTCCTCCAGCTTGCAGACAGCAGATCACAGCACATCTCAGCCTCCATAATTGTGTAAGTCAATTCCCATAATAAATTTCCTCTCATATATCACTCTATATCCTACTGGTTCTGTTTCTTTGGAGAACCCCACTGCACCATCATTTCTTCTTTTCAACAATGAGGGTCAGAAATGAGTCCAGAGGAGTGGCTCTCTACTATTTTCTCAACTTGCTGAGGACTGAGGCAGGCCATAAATAGGTAGAAACTTACAGGACGCTGTACTTTTAGCAGAATGAGTCTTTCTTATGACTTCCCCAGAGCCGAATTTCCTCACCACTCCTGAATCTTGACTCTGTTCCATGCTGTGATTTGCATTAAAAAAATCCTAAAGATATAGCCTCCTCGCTGTGCTGTCAACTCTTGGAGATAAGGGCTCCGTTTTTGCAATCCCTTTGTTTTTGTGAAATTGCCTCCTAGGACCTGGCACTGGGTAGGTGTTTAACAAATATTTGGTGAGTTAGTGAATGAAATCAAAGTTCTCTCCTTATGCTCTTCTGGCTGGGTCGTGTAGAGAAAAGTCCCAAGGCGATATCATTTCTAGTTCTTTCTCCTTTAACGACCTTAGAAATTCTCCACAACGGATCCATTCTCAGATGTGAGGATTTCCAGGCAAGTGACTTGCACACAAAGACTGCTCAATATATGTTACTTGTTCGTCTAACTAAAGACCCCAGAAGAGGCTAACGCCCCAAAGGAGCAAATATTTCTCTTTTAGGGCTTCCATTCCAAAGCAAACATCATAGGGATGAGCAGGCAGAAGGCAACCAATAAATACTTGGTGACTAATTAGGGAGTATAAATGTGCAACAGTGGAAATTAGAAAGAAAAAGAGCTGCATTATAGATAATCAGATGACAAAGTTATCCAGAACAGTAGAATCTACCTCTGTGAGCTCTGGGTGTAGGAGAGGAAGCGTTGGCTGGCGAGGCCGATCTTCCTTGTAATTGGCTTCCATTAGGATAATATTGCAATTAGCCTGGGATATTATAGCAGCTACCTTCTAGTCTTGGGACAAACTCCTGGGGGATTTAAGTTGGGTGGTAAAAGCAGGTTGTCCCGGGAATAAATAAATTCACTGTGAACCACTTCTGAGTCAACCCTTCCCATGTGGCTAACGGATGCACAGCTGTCATTGTAAACTTGACTGGGTCGCTTTGTTTTGTATCAATGACACTTAAACACAAGCTCGAGAATCTGGATGGCCAATTAACAGAGCATGGCTCAGGAAATTCGAAGTTTCAAATTTCAGAAAAATCAGTGAGTTTAGACAACTTGAGTATTTTCTCCTCATTAGGGCAGACAGCCTCAGCCTCCAAGTTCTGGCCGACGAGGACTTGCTGTGAAGACAGGCGCCAAAGAGAGTAAAAAAGAGTGTTCTCAATTATCTTGTCAGTTATTGAGGTGTTTAAAAACGCCGCCTCACCCCCCTCAACAATCCCACTTAAACAGCTCAATTTCATGTGTTTAATCTGCTGACAGACCCAGGAGAATGGGCTGTCTGGGGATGTCTGGTCTCCCTGGCTGGGGTGGGTATGGTTTGGCAGGTTCAAGGTCCTCTCTGCCTGTGACAGAACCAAGCCACCAATTCTTGCTCTCTGACCCCTCCAACCAGCAGATTTTCACTTCATTCATCCCATCTCATCCACCACACTTCTTCTCTTTCTTCTGTGACAAGAGAGACAGCTGTAGTGCACAGAGTTTTTTGTCAAAGGGTCTGAGCTGGAATCCCTGCCTGGCTCCACTGCCAACTAGTTAGGTTCTAGCTTTCTGAGACTCAGTTTCTCCATCCATAAGATGGGTACAATAATATCCTCCCGAATTACTCAGAAGGTTGCTGGAAAGGAGTGGTGACTATGTGACTGCCCTAAGCTTTAGGCAGCTGCCTGGGCGCTGGTTTGTAGCCCACAGTCATTACCAGACACTGACTGATGATCAGCAACCCTTAAGATCAGCCCCAGTAGCCTCCGTGTTGATGCAGGGTTCCCTGTAGATGGCACTCTGGCCCTGAGAGTGGTGCTAGTGATAAACCAGGGCAGGTGGGACCACACCCGGGAGTTTGGCAATCCGTGAGTCCAGCCTGGGTTTCCACTTCCTGTACATCCTGAATCTGTGCCCGCACGAAATGTCTCCCACTGCCACCTTTGTTTTCTTGTAGGGCCAGTTATCTGCTAAAATCTGCAGTCCTCTATTTCTCGTTTTCTGCCCTCTCCAGTGGATGGAGCAGTGGGTGTCCCCGGCCTCCTCTGCCCCCGCCTCTCCTACTTGGCCATGCCCTTTGACCCCTGTGAACCCCTGCAGCCCATGATGTGTCTGCCGCTCCTTCGATCCCTTTGGGGCATCTTAGCACTTAGATGACTCCCGTGGGCTTCCTTCCCCTGTGACAGAGGCTGCCATCTCTGCTCTTGGAAACATCCTTGTTCGGACTTCATTTCTCATCTGAGATGAAGCTTTGTAGTCTGAGAAGGTATCTAAGCCAGTGCTAAAAGAGAGGGGCCCCAGGACCCCTTGCGTCACTAAGAAGACAAAGGCTGAAGGGCATGGCTTGGCTCCAACAGGTAGGTTAGGTTGGAATCCCAGCCCACCAGGGGATGCCCTACACCTCCCTTCCCTCCTGCACGGAGAAGAGAATGATACCTGCCCTCTAGGATGCAGCAGCAAAGACTCAACGAGGTGAGTCACGCAGTGGGCTCGACAGAGTGCCGGGCACAAGGTGATATTCAAATGAGGGTGATTACTATTCAGTGAGGAGTAGAGGTGATGGCTTGGGACATCAGACCAGGGATTCAAATGAGGGTGATTACTATTCAGTGAGGAGAAGAGGTGATGGCCTGGGACATCAGACCAGGGAGAATACAAGGCCCAGGTAGTGAGGGAGGACCATGGGAGGGAAGTGATAGTGGGTTCTGGAGAGGAGGGTTTCTTGGTGGCCTTTGAAAGCCACTGTGAGAACCCACCCTCACTCAGCTGACTCCCTGGGGGCAGCCCGGCTGGCTGGGATCTGGGCACTGGGCAAAGTGAGCTGACCGTCTGGACAGCTGTTTTTGTAAAGAGATGGTGTCCGAGGCTTTGAGAGCCGAGCTCCTTTGACCCACAACTGGCAGTGGAGGCCAAGGCCCCCTGGAGACCACCACACTCCTGATCGGGAGCGCTCAGGCCAGCAGACTGCAGGAGCCAGTGGGCGCAGGAGCGGGTCTGCAGGAAGCCTGTGCAGAGGCCTGAGGGCCAGAGCCTGCGCTGAGCAATCCGCGAGGGCACTGTCTCACCCTCCTGGTCAGTGATCCCCGTTCCCCAGGGGCGCCATCTCCTCTGTGTCCCATGAGGATCCTTCCCTTCCCCGGCTGCGGCATTTCTCACACTGCGCGGTTAGAAGAGCGGGTTCTGAGGCCAGGCGGCTCCCCTGTGCATTAGCAAGTTGACCTTGAGCGAGTTACTTAGCCCTTTTGGCTTCAATTTCCTCAACTGCAAAATGGAATTGTTGTGAGGGTCTATGGAGTTAATTCGTGTAAGGTGTTGCAGTAGGGCCTGGAGTTTAACACGTGCCCCGTATGTGTGATCCGGAACCACTGTGTGCCCGGGGTCCTCGGTGCTCTCAACACCTCACCTCGTTCTCTCCCATCTGAAAATCAATCTTTCTGTCTGTCTCTCTCTCTTACTCTCCTCTTCCCTTTCCTAGCACAGTTTTCCTTCAGCAAACACGTATGAAGGGCCTGCCACATGCCAGGCACTGGGGAGGGGAGGGTTTTGGGCCACAGAGATGGAATACACAGTGAGTCCTGGACAAGACTCTCCAAAGCTGTGATCTGTCCACCCTGCTGCTGTTTTTACCATTGCTACCATGGAGCCGGTCACCACGGCCCTGAAGACCGGTCCAGCCCAGCCCCCAAAGAGACAGGGCTGCCCCCGCCCTTAGCCTCCCGGGAGAGCTGGCGATTCTGCGGAGGGGCAGGGGGCAGCGGAGGTAAGCGTCTGGCTGGGAATGAATGGGGCTGGTGGCTGACAGCACGGCCGTCAGATCCTGAGCTCCTCATCCAGGGACAGCGTGCCTCTGCCCTGCTAATGACAGAGCTGTCACTCACAGGACACCATGGAATCATGCAGGACCAGACACGGCTGTCTCTCCCCTGACAGGGTGACACATGTCACGGGGGCCTGGGGAGCTCCGAGGGGAGAGTTGGGATACCCTCCCCCCAATTGGGTCACACAGAAATGTCCTTACACACCTCAGTGCCTTTGCACAGGCCGTTCGCTCTGCCAAGCCTGCCCTCCCCTACCTTGGGCCTTCTCCATCCGATGGTGACTCACGTGTCCTTCAAGACTCGGTTCCCGGGTCACCTCCTCTGGGAAGCCTTCTTCAGTGCCCCAGGATGGAGGGAATCCCTACCTTCTCCGTGCTGCTCTGGCATCCACAGTGGTCATGGTGGGTGATGGTTATTTGTTTAGGTGTTTGTTCCCCTGCCACACACAGTGAGTTCTTGAGAATAAGGGCCAAGTCTCAGGTGTCTCTGTATCCCAGGGCCGAGCCCATAGTTGGCACTCCACAAATGTGTGCTGAGGAGTGGATTGTTCTTGCTGCCAGTCTCGACACTAAGCAGGATCCAATCCCTGCCTGATGCCTGGCCTAGAGCCACAGAACCGCTTTAGTGAGGGCTTGGGGTTTGGAAGGCCAGCTGGGTAGAAGGATCAAGAACAAGGGGATCTTTTCCTATTGAGGACCAAGTTTAAGCTCTTTTTTCCTAATGAACTAGGAGAGACCCGTTTGGAATTGTCTCCAAATGTACACGATGAATTTGAGCTCAGAGCTAGCTCTTATTCTCATCTGAGGTGATCCACAAAACGTGAACTGCACCCACCAAAGGTGGAAATGAGACAGAATCTCCCAGGCAGAAACCCAGGGAGAGTCCTCCCACAGACTACAGAGGGAAAAAACAAAAGGCAGCTTTATTTCAATTTTGTAATCAAAAACATAAAGTGTTCCGTATGTTTGATCTTAAGATGGAGAAGAAAGAAGAGAAAATGACAACAAATGAAGGAAGCAATTAGGAAAAAAATTCCTCCCGTTCTTTGTGATGGTCAGTTAAGGAAGAAAGACAAGGAGGAGGAGAGAACAGGAAGGGGAGAGGAAGGAGGGCAGTGTGCAGAAAAAATGACGTGAAAGAAGAGAGAGGCCCTGAGAGAGAGGGTCTTTGAGAAAGCCAGAAGAGATGAACATAGAAACACGCATCCCCACAGACACACAGACACAGACTCACATACACACCCCCACAGACACAGACTCATACACACAGACACACACAAACACACACAGACACACATGCACACAAATAGACACACAGACACACACATAGACACACAGACACATACACACAAACACACACACGTTTGATCTCACCCAAGACTTACTTTCTAAAATTAGTTTTGTTTGTTGTTTTTACCATTGAAGGGGGCAATTCTGGATGTATTCCTCTGTTGTTTTCTGACCTCTAGAATGAAAAGTTGCCGATGAGAAGTCTGATGCCATTCTTAGTATTGATCTCTTTGTTTTACAATCTGATATTATCCCCCCCTCTGGAAACTTAATATCTTCTTTTACCTTCATACACATCACCATGAAAGAAGTCTGGGCCTCCATTCATTCATGTGTTGGATGCTCAATGGACTTTCAAAATCTGGAAATGCAGGTCCTTCAGTCCTGGGAAATTTTTTAGTGTTATTTCTTTGATAATACATTCCCTTCCATTTTCTCTATTCTCTTTCTTTTGTTGGGCCTCCCAGGTAGATCTTCTGCTTTCCCTATTTTTTCTCTCTCTTATTTTCCATACTTTTATTTTTTTCCACTTTCAAAGATTTTCTTGCCTTTATCTTCCAAACCCTTCTATTGACTGTTTTATTTCTGCTATCATATTTTCAATATCTAAGGGTTTGCTCCTTTTTTTTCTGATTATTCCCTTTCATACAACAGTATTTTGAGGGTTCAATTTACATACCATGAAATTCATCCATTTTAAGTGTATGATTCAATGATTTTTAGTAAATTTACAGAAATGTGCAACATCACCACAATCCAGTTTGGATTATTCCTTCTCGTATAGTCTTTTGTTCTAGTTTCATGGATGAAATATGTCCTTTTATCTCTCTGAAGATATTCATGACCACTTTTTTTTTTTTTTTTTTGCGGTACGCGGGCCTCTCACTGTTGTGGCCTCTCCCGTTGCGGAACACAGGCTCCGGACGCGCAGGCTCAGCGGCCATGGCTCACGGGCCCAGCCGCTCTGCGGCATGTGGGATCTTCCAGGACCGGGGCACGAACCCGTGTCCCCTGCATTGGCAGGCGGACTCTCAGCCACTGCGCCACCAGGGAAGCCCGTGACCACTTCTTTGATGTTTTCTTTCCTCCAGGTTCCTCTCTTTGGTTGGTGATCAGCTGGTTTCAGCTCCTGTCCTTCATATTGCCGATGTTTCTCAAGTTCTTGGTTATCCTTCGCAGTCCACTAATATTTAAGAGTAAAGTATTAAGAAGCATCTGGACATTCTCTGCACGGGTGTCATTTGTCAGTTGATGAGCTTCACCATAGGAGCTGTATAGAGGCCATTTCTTTGGGGTTCCCCAAATGTCAGTAGCAGGTCTTTTTTAGGGGCCATTCAATTTCTCCAAAGAAGAATCCAGCAGCCACCTCTCTGGGGTGGGGGTGGGTGAATGGGGTGGCGTCGTGCAGATCAGTTGCCAATGTCCTCGGAGCTGTGTGGCCCTGGGGGTACAACCATTTGTAGATAGGGTTTCATTTAGTCCTCCTATTTTCCCTCTGGTGCCTCTCTCCTCTACTGTTCCTGTTCTTTTTTTTTTTTAAGAGGTATTTAATTTTTTAAAATTAATTAATTAATTTATTTATTTTTGGCTGTGTTGGGTCTTTGTTGCTGCGTGCAGGCTTTCTCTAGCTGCAGCGAGCGGGGGCTACTCTTCATTGAGGTGCACGGGCTTCCCACTGCGGTGGCTTCTCTTGTTGCAGAGCACGGGCTCTAGGCATGTGGGCTTCAGTAGTTGTGGCACGCGGGCTCAGTAGTTGTGGTTCACGGGCTCTAGAACTCAGGCTCAGTAGTTGTGGCGCACGGGTTTAGTTGCTCCGCAGCATGTGGGAATCTTCCCGGGCCAGGGATCAAACCCGTGTCCCCTGAATTGGCAGGTGGATTCTTAACCACTGTGCCACCAGGGAAGTCCCGATTTGGGCTTTAGACTCTCAGTTTCTCCACCGAATAAACCCCCTGCTGGGGTAGGGAAAGGTGATCACCTAGCTGTACCAAATGGGTGTGGGGACCTTGGGCATTTTTCTGCTGATCCCCCAGTTTCCAGTTGGGCTGAACTTGTCCAGTTTCCATTTCTACAACTCATCCTTGTCTTTTGTGGTCCCCGGTCGGTACCTGCAATCGCTTTGTCTTGCCAAGATTCCACAGCTTGAACTGGCTCCATTCTCATTAGCATCCCCCCTGTGTAGGCACATGGTATTCAGATTTCTCAGCTCTGATAATTCCTCCACCTGCTTTCCATCTTCCAAAAATCTGTTGACATCTTTTGTCTTCTGCTAGTTTTTTTTCTCTTATTCTTTTCATTCCTGTGGGCTTATACCTTTTTTATACCTTGACGCACATTTTAGTGGACTTTCAGAAAGAAACAATGATAAATCCATGTGCTTGATTTGCCAGGTTTAACCTGTGGGATTAAAGATTTTTCATGCTATATTGTGTTTTTGCAGCTATAGACATAAGGAAAAACAAGAGGAGGTTTCCTGTATTCTATACCAAATATGTTACAGAGTCTCTTCTTATCAGAGCGATCTTTCTAATCCGGGTCACTGGTTCTTAAAAAAGATGTGGGAAACTGAGGGAAATCCTGAAAAAGGAGCCTTAGATGATCAAAGGGATGGACTTTGGATCCAGGGGAATGTTTGAAGGTGTTGGTGATGTTTAACTGGGAGAGGAGGCTCAGGGATGGTTTAGTGATTCATTTGAATTCATTTTCCTTAAAGTGATTTCTGTCGTGATACATCCCTCGCTCTCCTACTTCGTGTTCGTGTGAACTTCTAAGTTGCCATGGAAGAGGCAACCTAAACTTGAGAGAGTGGGGGCTGGGGGGAGAGACCACGACTGTATTAATCAGGATAGGTTAGGCTACACTGCGGTAATAATTCAATGCTGGAATTTCAGTGTCTTAACACAGTAAAAGTTCATTCCTCCCTAATTTCTCCATCTTGTCCCTGCTTGGTAGCTCCCTCCAAGAGGTGGCTCAGGGACCCGGGCTACATCCATCTCACAGCTGTATCGTCTGGAATACACATTTTTCCCAAGGTTCTGCAGAAGGGGAGAAAGAACTGGAAGTTCAAGCAAGATGTTTTTAAGGGCTGAGACTGGAAGGGGTTTATATCACTTTTACCCATAACCATTGGCCAGAACTCTGTCATATGGCCCCACGTTACCTGTAAGGAGGGATGGGAAAGGAGGTCTTCCTGTGTGCTCTGGAGGAGGACGTAGTGTGGTAAGGACGCCGCATTGTCTTTGCCATCTGTCTACTAGGTTTTCTGAGGGAGATGCCAATATTCTTAGGGGAAGGGGAAGTATGGTCTCTGTATCCACAAAGCCTGAATGGAGGAAATGATGTTCCATTAAAGTAGGAGGCAGCAGTCAGACTTAAAGAGAACTGTCTTGATTTTAAGGGAATCAAACCTTAGAAAGGCAATTGGGAGGTGACATCTACCCTTGCAGATTCCTGAGAAAAGAGGTCCTGGGAGTTCATGGGTCTACCTGCTTGCGGGATGAACCAGAGAATCTTTTGGAATTCCACCTAATGCTGGGATTCTGCTTTCAAATATGCAGGCCTCAGAGTTTGTAAAGCTGGAGCACAAGGACCAGGGGTGGATCCAGGTTTTGTGAAGCCTGAAGTTTATACCACTTTGGGTGCAAGTAGAGGGCCTCAAGCATAAACTCCTCTGGCCAGGAGAGGCCCATTGTTCACTGGAACCAATCGATTCCCACACACCCGCCCCCAACAGACTTGCTCTTCCAGATTCTAGATCACCCTCATGATTTTTTCCCAGCTCTTTAACTCAGCAAAAAGTTGTTGAATGCATACCGTGTACAAGGCACTGGGCTGGGCCCTTCAGTATCTGCCTCTGTCGCAGGGCTGAGTTGGGCATCAGCCCAGGGGGTGTCGGTCCTGATCTGAGAGGCTCCTGGGTCTGTGCAGGCAGCATCAGGGCAAAGGAGGAGGGGGAGGACGGGCACAGAAAGCCAGAAGGGAGAGCAGGGCCACGTGTGACCTGAGGACAAGGGCATTCTTCTGTGGACGTCAAGGCCCTGTGCTTGGAGGAGAAATCCATGCTGCTCTCTGTCTTGCTTCTAAAAGGAAATGTTCCTGCAGAAGCCTGCTGTGGATTGGGAGGCTCGGCTGTTTCCTGCGGCGCCCCCGTCAGACACATCACTCCTCTCCAGGGGCTGGAGTAGAGTGTCACCGCAAAGAGTCAGCAGTCTGCGCTCAGACGCTTGGTCTGGAGCCCAGCTGTCAGCCCTGTCCCCACTGCTGTCCCCAGCACTGTCTGGGCCTTTTTGAGCTGATCAAACTGCGGTGTCTGGGAAACTCCAGAGCAATGCTAAGTCCTGTATACAACCTCCAAGTGTTTTCTTTTCTCTTAGAATTTTTAACCAACAGAGTCACAAGCCAGCAGTGGTTTCTGAGGCCCCCTCTCTAGTCAGAAGACCAGGCCACTGATTTGCTGGACAACTTGACAGACACTTTCATCTCCCGGGGCCTCTTTTTCCTCACCTGTAAAATTGAGAAAATAACCCCTGTAAAGGGTGATTTTGGTCACGGTGGCCAATGTCACTATGGGTCTGGGGGACAGGAGGGGACATTGACATCTCATAGTTTATCCTTTGGTCCAGCCGCACAGGTGCTAGCCAGGGGTCCCAATCAGTTAGGTAGAATGGAGATAATTGGGCAGGTAGGGTTCTTGGAAGCCCCAAATTTGCTTTATGGTTTGTGATGTTCTCACATGGTTTGCACTGGGCCGTGGCCTGGCAAGGTTGGACGGAAGGAATAAAAACAATCAACTTCCTTAAAGTGACTTGCTTGGAAGTTTTTACATGGAGACACACTGTACTGAACAGACCCGAAAATGCATTTTTAAAGCCTTCCTGATGAAGCAAATGCAAAACTACTCACGTTAGATATACCTCCATGTAAGAAGACTCTTAGGGAAAGAAGAGAGGTTTTCTCAGCCACAGAAGGTGGGCAGAGGAAGAGGCGGGGGAGATGTCAGGGTGGCCAGAGAAGGCGTGGGGAGGCTGATTTGGGGTCTCCTCCAGGGTTCACTATGACACCGATTTCTACCCAGAAGCCTCAGAGCCCTGCCCTCTGCTGTTTACACTAGTTGCTTCCCAAACTTCTTGGGTGGACGTCTAATTTGGGGTCTAAATGACTTTGGGGCTTCATTGATGGACTTTGGGAGATGCCAAACCATTGATATATGCAAATTTCCTGTACGTGAAAAAGTTTCACGTGGCTGGGCTTCGAATTTTTTCTGCAAAGAGGGGCCTGACTTCTCTCCCGATTCTCCCACGGGTCAGGACCCAGGACAGAAACCCTCACTCTAGACCAGTGGTCTCCAACCTTTTTGGCACCAGGGACCGGTTTCGTGGAAGATAATTTTTACACGGACTGGGGAGGGGTGGGAGAATGGTTCAGGCAGTAATACGAGCCATGGGGAGCGGCAGATGAAGCTTCGCTTGCCGTCCGCTCACCTGCTGCCGCATGGCCCGGTTCCTAACAGGCTGCGGTACCAGTACTGGGGGTTGGGGACCCTTGCTCTAGACCATGCTGGGGACCAGAGAAAGCAGGCAGCTGGGTCACTGGGAGGGTGGGAAATATAGGCCACTCCCAACTTTAGAGGGAGATGGGGTACCCAAAAGAAGATGGAAACTTGAACCTCAGAACGCATTTTCCTCTAAGAGGCCTGCCCCTGTGGCAGTGACGCTCCCTGGCAAGTAGCAAGAGCCTCCAATGTATGGACCCATTCAGAGCCCCTGACTGGGACCCAATGTGAGCCTGGGACTGTATTGGGTGTGGGGCACAAGAGGAAGATTAGACATGGTTTTTGTCTGCCCGTGTGGGACTCTCAAGTCTAGGGGCCTAGGTGCCCAGAGAAATGACAATGCGATGTGGTAAGTGCTATAAAGGAAGGTAAAGAAAGGTCAGGCCACACCGAGGGAGGAAAGGTTAGCTCAGTCTGGAAGCTGGAAGGCCACCTAGAAGTGGGAGCGCCATGGGCCTTAGGGCCAAAAAGACTGGGGTGTGAGACCAGGCTGTGTGACCTCTGAGAACCTCAGTTTCATTTTCAGTGGGATGTAATGAGAACTATTTAGAGTTGTTGGGAGAGTCAGATGAAGTCGTGGTCACGCAGCACCTCCCTGGATTGGACCTTAGAGTGGGATTTGGCTTTTGGAAAGACCTAGGAGCAGCAAGGGCAGCATGGGTAGAGGCATGGCTCAGGAGGGTACATTGCACTGACTCAGCAATGCTTCCCACTTGGAGAGACTGCTCCCTTTTGATGGTCCTGCCTGCTGTGGATTCAATGACTCAGCAATTCTTGATTCGATGATGCAGCAATTCAAACATTTGTGCATACTGGTGATGAAGCAAGAGGACTGTTTATAGGATAGGGCTACCGGCAATCGTAATAGTTGTCGGTTACAATGAATGAGAGCTTCCTACGTGCCAGGCCCCGCATGGTGTCTGTGGATTAACTCACGATCATTTGATCATGTGAAGGGAAGAGATTGGGACAACCCCCTCACCAGAGGCCTCCGGTCACCTTCGGTTCCAGTTCATTCCTGCCCCGCCCCCATTCTCACCCAAGCCTCCCCACCCCTGCCCCGCATAAGCCATGATCCTCTCCTGAAAGTCCTAGGTCAGAGCCAGGAGGGACTCTGGAGATATGCCTCATTTTATAGAGCAGGAAACTAAAGCCCTTGAAAGGAAAGGATGTGTTTTCTAGACCACAGAAAAAAGCCTCAGAGCCTAGCAGGTGCTGGATGGATCTAGGCAGGGGGCGGGGGTTAGCTTGAATTTAAAGCCCACATGATCTGGGGTGGAGGTCTTCTGGGTAAGGTCAGACCGGTGATACGCTGGGCATCCATGTGTTCCCCAGATTCACATCCGGGCCACTCCTTCCGAGCAGCCCTTGTCTTCAGTGACCCAGGCCACCTGGTTTCCCCTCAGGTCAAGCAGCTGAGGTGGGAGGCCCAGGCCTGTCCAGGGCTCCATCTCGGGCCTTGTGGACGCAGGAGACATGGTCTGGGTGCCGTGGACATGGTGAAGTGTGAGGTGATGGGAGCTGCTCACTGCAACACTGTGTGAGGGACCAAACTCTCACCCACCTTGCGTCCAGCCTCGGTTCTTTTGGGGATATACCTAGGAGTGGAATTGCTAGGTCAAATGGTAACTCTGGGTTTACCTTTTGAGAAACTACTAAGCTGTTTTCCACAGAGGGTGCACCATCTTACATTCTCACCAGCAAAGTACAAGGGTTCCAGTTTCTTCACATCCTGGCCAGATTTTGTGATTTTTAAAACAAGATTCTTTTTCCTCTCTTAACAGCGGCCCCTGCAGGGTCACCCCCAGCACGTTTTGTTCTCTTTAGGGCCTGATCTCAAATGGCCCCATTCTCACTCCCGAGTCTCCTCAGCCCAAGTGTCGCTGCAGTAACTCAGGAACAAGGTGCTAAGGCAGCAGTTCTCAAATTTTGCACAAGATCCCCTGGAGGGCTGTTAAAACACAGGCCGCTGGGCCACACCCCTACAGTTTCTGATTCAGTAGGTCTGGGCTGCGGCCCTGGAAAATGCATTTCTAACAAATTCCCAACTGGTGCTGACACTACTGCCAGGGGACCGATCTGAGAACTAGGCTTCAAGGTAGTACTCCGTACATTTTGTCCTAGGAGGTCCCTGCTTTGTCCTTTCCCTTCCTCATTTATATAACAGTAGCACCCCCATACCTCAATTATACTTTAAACTCCCCCTCCCTCAGATCTTGTGAGGCTGGGGGTGGGGAGGGGAGGGGACAGGAGGGCAGTGATTCTTCCTCTTCTCAGTTCTCAGACCCTCAGCCCAGCCGCGCTGCTCCATCTAGAAAGCGAGTGTCCCCTGGCTGCCAGCATCACAAACATTGAGGTCCCAGTGTAGCCTTGGACCAGCTTCAGTTGGCTTTCCGCTTTGGATCTATTCTTGGTGAGAGACTGGTATCTCATTTAGTGTGTTAAATGGATGTTGGGAGTTGAGTGTGATGAAGATTGCCCTGGGAATACTCCCCCGAGGCCTGGTGTGAGGGAAGAAGACCAAAAGCCTGGCCTCTCTTCTGGGGTGAAGGGCCTCTCATCTGGGCTCCCCTTCCCCCAACTCTAGCATGGAGACCTTGACCAACTGTTAGCTCCTGGGTTTGGCAAACAGATTCCGGCATCTCAGCTCCAGCCTGGTTGCCCACTTTGCACGACAAATCACTTCCTTTATTTGGGCCTCTGTTTCCCCGTTGGTAAAACGAAAGACTCGACTACAGCAATCGTTTTCAAAGCGTGTCCCACAGAACCCAGGGTTCTGCTGAGGGTCAAGGTATGTGTCAAATCCATCACCTCTGCTTAATTAGAGTGGCCTCACTTGCCTTTATGTCTTCGGGTTCTGTATAAACATCTTGATCTCCAGTGGCCTCGGCCTGCAGCATCTGGAAGCAGGATTTCTGTTCCCTGGCCAGAGATTGAAGTCAGGCTGCAGCAGCGAGGGCGCTGAATTCTAGCCACCAGATCACCAGGGACCAGTGGCCAGTGACGATACCCTGACCTGTCGGCTTTGTGGAAATGAATTCCCACAAAGAGACAGAAAGTAGTGAAACAAGTAAAGTGTTTATTGGAAGGAAAATGGGTACGTGTGAATAGACACACAGGGGCGACTCAGAGAGAGAGTTGCGCCCTCGTGGTAGTTTGAATCACTTATATGGGGCATTTCTTCTGGGTTTCCTTTGGCCAATCATCTTGCTTTGCCTGGTTCTGAGTCCATATTTGGTTTATCTCAGGATCCTCCCCTGTGTACGTGCGCATCTCTCAGCCAAGATGGATTCTAACGAAGAGGCCTATGAGTAGGTTGACATCACTTACTATGGGGGAGGTTGACGTCCCCTCCCGTTTTGACCTCCAAGGAGCCTTTCTGCTCATGTGGAGTCGGGGAGGTCTCCTTGACTTTGAGAATGAGAAATATGTGGTCTCTTATCCGGGCAGGGCTCAGCTCCTCTCTCACTCTTGCTATTATCTTCATCTTGGAGTATCTGGGGCCCACCTATCTCCTGCCTCAATCTCATTTGGAAGACCAAATTTCTGCTGCTGAAAAGTAGTTTGAAAATCACCGGCTTAGATGGTCTTGAAGATTCTCCCCATTCTGGTTTTATCTTCTATATTCTGTAGTTCTTTGGCCTCTGTATCTTTTTTCAAGTCCAACCTGTGTGTGACTCAACCTTGAGATTCTTCCTTGAGCTTCTGAAATTCGGTGCTCAGGAAGTGTGTTTCTTCCAGGACAGATGTGGGGGGCAGGCCTGGCAGGTTGGCCTCTGTTCCAGTCGACTGATCTGTTTAGGGGGGCGTCTCCAGGCCAGGTGGGAGGGACTGGGGTGGGGAAGGAGGTTTGAGTGGACACCAAGAGCCTGTCAGTGTGTGTGTGTGTGTGTGTGTGTGTGTGTGTGTGTGTGTGTGTGTTTTCTACTAAGAAGAAGCCATTTGCAAAGGAGTAGGAACCCATTTCACAGCCCCTGTGACAGGCCTGTGTGAAACCAGCAGACTCCCAGGCCCAGGGATGGTGAGAGGGTGAGAGTGAAGGTCGAGGGGGAGCCATCCATGAGGGTGTTTTCTGGATATCAAACTGACCTCCCTCGAGTGAAGTTGGTACAGGGCAGCCAGTAAGCATGATTAAAGAGCTGTCATCAGGACAGAAAAAGGCATCCATGGAATACTTCTTTGAGAGCCAGAAAGGTGGTAGGAAGATGGTAAACTTCACTGAATTGAAGGAGCTGAGGCCATTTCTCCTGGAGAAGAGTAGGCAGGGGGTTGGGGCAGTCAGGGGGAGCTATCTATTACCAGGCTCAGGTACATAAGGTTGAGTATCCTTATTCCTGGGAATGTGATGCACAGTCTTCTGGATCGACCGTGAGAGAGAGATAGGGCTAAATCATTTTACAGACCCTGAAGCCACAACTGAAGGCTTCTCAGGCTGGAATATATTATGCGTGGGAGCACCTCCTGTGATTCGCCATAAATTGTGGCACCATGGCCACTCTGGAGACACTGAAAATATTCAAAGGGGAGAAGGAGGAAGGGAGTTGGATGACAGGAATGTGTGTATGAAGGGAGTGCCCAGGCAAGGGAGAAACAGGCAGCTGTGGTGAGAATAACGCTCCCAGCCAGGACCCAGGTTCTAGCCCTGCCCTGGCATCCTTAACTGCGGAAATTTGGTCAAAGGCCCTTACCATGTAGAAGAAAGGGCTTTGCAGCCAGACAGAGCTGGATTTGAATCTTAGCTCTACCAATTCTCAGCTGGATGACATCGGGCAACTTATTTGAACTCCCAAGTCTCAGTTTCATTATCTGTAAAGTGGGAAATAATAATACCTGTGGATGTCACCGTGTTTGTTGCCCATCCAAAACCTAATCTCTCCTTTTTCCTTAGATTTTGTTTAGATGGAACATGCTCTGGGAAGGAGGGTCCCTCCTGAAATTTCAGTGGATAAAGTACAATTGGTCTACTCCAAGCACGGTCATGTCATTTTCTTTTTGTTATTGATTAGTTTCAGGGTGGGCATGTGACCCAGTTTTAGGCAATGAGATATAAAGGGGAGGCTACTGGGGGACTTCTGGGGAGGATTTTTTTTCTTCACATGCCAAGAAGTCCTGCTCTCATTTTCCTGCCATGAATGAGATTGGGTGCTGATGTGATGCTTGGAGCTGTGGCAGCCATCCTGCAACCATAAAGTAATAAGCCTGAGAAAGAAAAGCTAACACAGCAAGGATGGTGGGGCAGAAAGATAGGAGGCTGGGTTGTTTTTTATTGTTTTTTTTTAAACTTTTTATTTTGTACTGAAGTATAGCCAGCTAACAATGTTGTGATAGTTCCAGATGCACAGCAAAGAGACTCAGCCATACATATACATGTATCCATTCTCCCCCAAACTCCCCTCTCATCCAGGCTGCCACATAACATTGAGCAGAGTTCCCTGTGCTATACAGTAGGTCCTTGTTGGTTATCCATGGAGACTTTGTTGGTGACTTTGTTGAGATGTTGCATCAACCCTGGGATCTCTCCAGACTTCTTTTCTGATCTGGTGAAGAAGCTTTATTCCATAAGACATTAGCAGACACACTGTAATCTACAGCCACAGCATTCCTTCCAGTAACACAGCGATCTCGGGTTCGTTGTGAGAATCGAATGAGATAATAATATATGGGAAAATTCCAAGCCCGGGACTTGGCTCAGAGTAGATGTTCAATGTGTGCTGGTTTCCTCCCTCTTCTATATTTTCATGTCTTAATTTTAGATTTTATTTTTCTACTCTACCAGCCTCACAGGATTGTGATAAGAAACAAATGAGATAATTGTTTTTTATTGCCACAATAATGCTGTAGTAAAAGATAACCACAAAACCTCAGCGGCACACGACAATAAACATTTCTTTAGCTCGCAAGTTTGTGCCTTCGTGATGTAGGCTGGCTTCCTCATAGGGCTGGTGATTGGCTGGCTGTTGCTGAGGTGATGGGGCAGCTGGACCACGTACCTCTCTTTCTCCACAGGGCAGCCCAGGTATGTTTACAGGGAGATAGCAGAGGAGCAGGAGAGGAAGTGGAAACTTGCAGCACTTTCTCAAGCCTCTGCTTCCTTCCTGTTGGCTAACATCCCACTGGCCAAAGCAAGCAGGAGCCTATTTGAATAACAAAGGGAAGGAGGAAAAATTGGGCTAGTTTTTGTCTTTGTGTTTTTTGCAATTAGTCTACAACAATAATATATATGAAAGGACTTTGCAAGTTGTAAGGGGCTCTACAAAAGATAGTGATGATGAGGATGATGATTTAGACAATGGCCAAAAAAAAGAGGAATGTTACATGAAATGTCCAGAATAGGGAAATCAATAGAGACAAAAAATAGGTTAGTGGTTACCTAGGGCTGGGGGAGGGGGTGGGGAGTTTTGGGGGTTGATGGCTAAAGGGTGCAGGGTTTCTTCTGGGGGGTCATGAAAATGTTCTTAAAAAAATTTTTTTTTTTTGGCCGTGTGGCTTGTGGGATTTCAGTTCCCTGACCAGGGACTGAACCCAGGCCACAGCAGTGAAAGCACTGAATCCACCAGGGAACTCCCTGAAAATGTTCTAAAATTGATTGTGTTGATGGGTACACAACTTTCTAAATACACTAAAGGCCATTGAATTATACAGTTTAAATGGGTGCATTGTATGGTATGTGAATTATAGCTCAATAAAGCTGTTTCAAAAAAGGAAAAGAAAAAGGAGGGATGGGGCTTCCCGGGTGGCGCAGTGGTTGAGAGTCCGCCTGCCGATGCAGGGGACACGGGTTCATGCTCCAGTCCGGGAAGATCCCACATGCCGCGGAGCGGCTGGACCCGTGAGCCATGGCCACTGAGCCTGCGCATCCAGAGCCTGTGCTCCACAACAGGAGAGGCCACAACGGTGAGAGGCCCACGTACCGCAAAAAAAAAAAAGAAAAATGAGGGATGATCCTGGATTAAGGAGAGGCGCTGTGACTCACTAGGTGGTGGCAATATCTCCCATTTCCTATAAAGCTGCCAGGGCACCACGATGGGAGACCATTGAAAAACCAACTTGTTAAGGTTTTCTCCACCTCCCTTGGAAATAATCTCTGACTTTATAATGGATTCTGTGCAGAAAATAAGATTCTGTTTGCAGCAATCCACTGCTTGGCCAACTTTAGGACAGCAAGCCCCCTAAGCCTGGAGAGGGACCCGGGGTCTCAGGCATGTGGAATGTGGAGGCTTTTTACAGGCACCACGTGAGGTGTGGGGACATTAGCCCCAGGCCTGTGGAGGGAGGAAAAAGTCTTCTACACTCTTAGGGTCCCTGGCTGGGTCTGAAAACAAAACTGACAAAGACAGAACAACAGGAGAAAAGCATAAAAATTTATTTAACCTAAGTTTTACATGATTCCAGCACCTTCGTAAGGAAATGAAGACCCAAAGAAACGTTAAGCCTGGGTGTTTTCATGCTAGGTTTGCTGAAGAGTGGACAGTCATGTTGAAATATGATAGGTCAAAGAGTATGAACAAGTGTAGTAAACTGGGGGAGACTTAGCAAGGCCCATTCGTCCAGATTCTTCTCGGTGTCCCTCTGTCTTGGAGATAAGGATGCTCCTTTCCTCTGGGTATAGGGAGGGCACCTCTCATGGGAGGATCTTAGGACCTGATTCAGGGGAGAAAGACGGGGGAAGGTCAGAGATACTTTCCTGCTTCTGATGTTTTCTCAAACTTTCAGCTTAAAATATTTGATATGCCAAGGTGCCGTATTTTGGAGCAGAGTGTCCAGAACCCGTCACCTGCCACCCCAGCTGGAAGGAGCATTAAGGACTTCTGTTCTGTTGTGTGTTTGCAGAGGTAGGGTGTGTGGAAAGGGGACAGGCTAGAGCATGAGGACCTACAGGGAGAGATGAAAGCCATTGAGTTATGAGTTGAAGAAGGCAAGCTCAAAGGGTGACTTAACACCATCTTCAGGAAACAAGTGGGCCACGTCCAAAGGCAACTCTGCTGACTCTTTGAACTTGAGTCCTGACCCTGCAACAGGCCCTGTGCTTTGTCTGGAGATCCACAGCTGGCTGGCCTGGGCGGGAGGGGAGGCTCCAAGACTGACAGCATCCCAGCAAGTGCATGCGTACCTGGTTCAGGCTGACGTGAGCTTCCCCTTTTCTCTAGAACATCTCCCTCCACCCTCTTTGGCTGCCCAGCTCCTACCTGCCCTTCAGGACTTAAGGAAGACATCTCCTTCTCCAGAAAGCCTCCCCTGATGCTCTGGGTGCCCCTTTGAGCATCCACGGCACCCTCTAGCTGAATGCTTATCAGGCTGAATTGAATTGTTTTCATGTTAGACTGTAAGCTCCCTGCCCTAATAATCCCAGAGCCCTTACATCTGGCATAATGCCTGGTCAGAGAGGGAGGAAAGGGAGGAAGGAAGGAGGGAAGAAGGTGAAAGGAGAGGGAGGGAGGGAGGAAGGAAGGGAGAAGGAGGGAGAGAGGGAAGGAAGGGCTCCACTGAACTCCGGTAAGGGGCTGATTAATCTGGCACGTGGTGCCCATTTCTGAGGCAGGCAATGACCATCTGATCAACCACTGGCATTGCCTTGGTCCCCACGGCCCCAGCACTATGGTTTGCAGACATCTTGGACCTGCTGGGATAACCCAGGGAAACTGGGAGCTGTGGCAAAGTCTGGACCCAGAGCCTATTGCACTGGTTATATTAGCACAGAATAATGACATATGTCATGGGTTGGGTTCTCCAGAAGCAGAGGCTGGGACAGAGTTTACTGGGGATCAACCATAGAGGGAAGGGGAAGCAGCAGGGCCAGGCAAAGGGAGAATTGGGACTGTGAGGCCCGACAAAGTTTCAGCCAACCCGGGGTGGGGTGGGGCTCTGAAGCAAGCAGTCAGTGTGCCCTGCACCCCAAAACATGATGGCGCCCCTTCTTGCTCAGCTACCCGATGAGGGCTGCCCTGGGAGGGGCTTGACCTGGGGCAAAACCGCTCTCTGTAGCTGAAGCTGTGTGCTTACCCGGCACACCCCGCCTCCCAGCCCCCTGAAGCTGGCCAGCCACCCCTTCCTTGAAGGGGTTTCTGGGTGGCAAGTCTCCGTGTCTCCCACAGTAAGAGAGTCACCGAAGCTACAATTCATCGAGCCCTTCTGCCAAGCTGTACAATAATCATCCTTTACAGGTGAGGAAAGTGAGGCTCAGAGAGGTAAAGTAACTTGCCTGAGGTCACACAGCTAGGCCAGAAAGTGGGGGAGCTGGACAACCAGACAGGCTGATTTCAGAAAGTCCACTTTTAACCACTGATCTTAGTTGCTGAGATGAAGGGGCATAGTTATACAGGGACAAAATGGATACTTTTTCACAGTGAGTTCTTAAAATAGAAGAACTCTTAAGGGTATATACGGGTGGGGTGTTGTTCACAGGAGACCCCTTCACCTGTTTACCTCACTGCATGCTTCTCACTGTCCCCAGCGGGAGTGGAAAAAACTGTTGGTGCCCTTCCCCCATCGCTATCATCAGCTGATCCCACTGAGGGAAGGGACAGCCTTCCGGTACGGCCCCCTTTCAAAGCCCCATTCTGCCCACTGAGCTGGGGCTCGGGAAGCACATTCAGTGAAGAAAAAGCCTGCAGTGCAGTTCCGAAGATGTGGAGGGGCCAAGGGAAATTGCCTTGCAGTTCCGAAGATGTGGAGAGGCTGAGGGAAATTGCCTTGCAGTTCTGAAGATGTGGAGGGGCCGAGGGAAATTGCCTTGCTGAGAGAATTGCTCACATTTTCACACTTTTGCAGAGAGGGCGGCTCAAGGCGAGAGGGACTGGGGGCTGGAGGGAGGCGGACCTGGGGGCCAAAGCACCTTTCTTTGTCCTGGGTCTCACTGGGGGGTTGAGGCAGTCTTGCCTGAGAACCACTGCCCCAATCCAACAGCATCATCTTATATTGCAGGAAACCAGAGTCCAGGGAGAATAAACACGTTGTCCAAGTTGATACCATCAGTCTGAGTTGGAGGACTCATCCAAGGTGGCAAAGTAGCATTAGGATCCGGTTTTTTGACTCTAGTCAGCCCTCTGTCCGTGACCCGAGGAGACTCTCAGGGCTGGAAAGAGGGCACCTGCTGTCTGTCTGTAACTGCTATGATTTAGATGGCCTGTCTATGAACTGGGTTGAAGATGTGATGTAGGGGACACCCTGAGGTGTCTCTGGAGAAGCGGAGTTTCAAGCTTACCCAGTTTGGGAGGCAGCACAGGCGGCAGTTGTAAATGCGGGCTTTAGCGGGAAACAGAACTCCACCGACTAGCTGTGTGACTTTGAGCAAGCTACTTTACCTCTCTGAGACACACTTTCTCCATTTATAGGATGGGGACAAAAATACCTTCCTTGTGAGACTGTTGTAGGACTAGAAGAGATTATGCATGTAAATGTTTAGCGTTATTCCTGGCACAGAACTAGTGCTAAACAACAGGCACTATTACAGTATTTTTATCTCCTCTTGGTATTAGATGCACTTCTGAGCCGTTCATAGCGTCATGTGGGGTATTCTTAGCAAAGCGAGAGGCAGGAACCCAATAGGAAGATAGAGGGCATTCCAGGCACGGGGAATGGTTAAGGAAAGGCCCCAAGGTGGGAGTGACTGAGCTGTGATGAGATCTGGCTCTGAGGGGCCATTCAGATACCACCAGCCCTGCCCACCTCCAGACTTTGCCTCCCAGAACCTCTCCCCTGTCCCAGTTGCTGAGCTCTGTTCAGCTGCGGGTGGAGTTCTCGCTGCCTTCTGTTACTTTGGGGAAATGGCCTCTGTGTGAGGGCAGGCGTGCCGTTTACATTGGTAGCGCCCTAGGTGCCTAGGCCCCTGCGTGGCACACAGTAGGTACAGCCAGTCTGGCTGAAAAGAAAGTGACTTCTGATAAACATCAAAGAGAGACAGGGCAGGGAGGGCCGTGGCGAGAAGGCTAGAGAGCTCGCATCCGACGCTGTGGGGAACAGGAAGCCGTGGTTGGCCAAGCTGAGACTTGTCAACAGGAGCCCTCCAGGGGTTCCTGGGGACCCTGTACTTCTCTGCCCCTAAGGCCAGCTGCCCTGGGCGGAAACGTGCCTTGGCCCCAGGCTGGGCTGGGAACGCTCCCTGCCCATCATGGTCACACCCTTCTGCGTGTGTCTGATGCAGCAGCTCCTACCCCAGAGCTTGCAATCCGTCCCCTCGCTCACTGCCAAGGCTGGGCCCAGGCTGTCTGAGCCCACAGCAGCCACCCTGCCTGATAGTGCTGGGCAGCCTGCCCACGGCCCAGGGAGGCGGGGAGGAGAAGGAGGGGACCGGCTAGGGAGAGGCAAGGGCTCCCCTGTGTCCTCACAGGCAGGTCTCAGCAGTGGGAGAGCTAGTGGGTCTGGAGGGGGGGCAGCTACGGGTGATTTGGGGTCCACCCAAGCCAAAGCGGTTATAGAGAATCCCGATGTCACCCTGTGCATCTGTAATAACAGCATAATAGTGTTGACAAAATGCTTTCCCGTGACTTTCTCATTTAGGCTTCTCAAGCCGTGTCTTAGCCTCTCTACTTGCTTTCTCGGGGCTCGGAGATGTTTTGCCAGGTGGGCCACCGGGGAAAAAGTGTTGGCTTTTCACCTTTTGCTTATGATCCCTAATCTACCCGTGCCTGACCTACCCCATCCAAATAAAGGGGCACAAGGACCCCTGCCGCAGCTCTCCCATGCTCCTCCTGGGATCAGGGTGTCATGGGGCCGGTACAGGGAGCACACTGTGATTTTCCTCCAAGGCCATAGACCCAGTCTGGGGGTGCCACTCATTCTCTGAGCTCCCAGGTTTGTCCTCCCCCAGGGACCCCTCCCCAGGCTAGTGTCTGCCCCACCTCCAGCCCCCTCAGGTCAGAGAGGCTTCGGAATCCATCTGGAGACAGAGAGCATGGGGTAGATGTGCTGTTTTTAGTTCCATGGGAGAAGTCACAACTGGGGTGGTAATTTCTCTGCGGTTTCTCCCCTCCACGGAACATCTGTTGGCATGCTTGGAGACTCTCATCAGAGCCGGCAGAGCCTGTATTTGGAGCCAGCCCCACAGGTGACTGAGCCTCACGGCCCCTTCCGCCCCTCTGAGGCACTTGGCTTTGCTCTGAATCAGGGGAGCCCTTTCGGGGCCTGTGGTCAGGCCTCTCTGCCCTGAATGGCACCTGCCTGTGTCTTGGTCACAATCTTGTTTCACGCTCTGAGCCAGGTGGTCTCCTCGATACAACCCCTGAGCCCGCTCAGTCACCTCTCTGACCCCGCGCCAGGCCCTGTGCTTTGTCTGGAGATCCGCAGCTGGCTGCCCTGGGCGGGAGGGGAGGCTCCGAGACTGACACGGGATGCTTGGGCTCACAGGGGGCCTCAGAGCTCATAGAGGGAAACCCTCATTTCTCGTGGGGAGTGATTGCCAGGGCTGGAATCCCAGACTCGTCAAATAGAGAGACTGGGCTTCCCTGGTGGCGCAGTGGTTGAGAGTCCGCCTGCCGATGCAGGGGACGCGGGTTCGTGCCCCGGTCCGGGAAGACCCCACATACCGCGGAGCGGCAGGGCCTGTGAGCCATGGCTGCTGAGCCTGTGCTCCGCAACGGGAGAGGCCACAGCAGTAAGAGGCCCGTGTACCGCAAAAAAAAAAAAAAAAAAAATAGAGAGACTGTGATATTTGGGGAAAAAATGATTTTAGATTTTGTAATGAAAAATGTTACTATATTTACCTGATGACAGGACATGCCTCCTACACAGCGAGACACTTGGTAGGAAGAATGGTAATTTAAAATAGGCAGCTTCCAGGTGCATATACTTAATAATAGCCTGCTCCCCACCCCTGAGCCATATCCGGGGCTACCAAGCTGGTCTTTGTTCTTGCCCTGGGCACCAAGGTTGTCAGTTACGGTTCCGGTGGTTGAGGGTGCACCAGAGAGCAGGTGTTGCTTGAGCTGAGTCCTGAAGGGGGCCAGACCTGGCCAGGGAATGCGGGATTGGGGGTGGGGGATTCCGGGTGGGGGATGGAGGTGCGAAGGCTCACACCGTATTCAGAAGATAAACATGGTTTGGCTGGGCAAAGGCTTAAAGGAGAGAGGGCAAGAGATGGTCCTCAAACGGTAGATGGGGCCAAATCCCGAGGGCCTTGAATGCCACGCTAAGGAGGTCACAGCATCCCACCTTCAGACCTTTGCTCGTCCTGAACTATGAGTCCCCCAGGAGGAGGGCCGGGAATGGGGTGAGATGGGCAAGGTACCCAGGGAGCAAGCTTCCAGGAGGCTGTCATTCTCAGTCATGAGCGGGCAGGGCTGGCCCCTGAGAGTCAGTGATTCCTTGTTTTGCCCTCTCACTGCCCACTGGCCTCACCCTAAACCTGGCCCGCTCAGGAGACGGGTCCCATTCTGTAAACCTTTGTATCCCACGGACCTAAAACAGTGCCCGACCATAGTAGGTCAATAAGTGCTCACTGCCCACTGGCCTCACCCTAAACCTGGCCTGCTCAGGAGACAGGTCCCATTCTGTAAACCTTTGTATCCCAAGGACCTAAAACAGTGCCCGACCATAGTAGGTCAATAAGTGCTCACTGAATGGATGAATGAACTTTTTTTTTTCTCTGTCTGGATTGTGTTTGCCTTCCTCATGGCCAAAGTGTCATTTCTTTCATGGCTTACTTCTTCCCTGCAGCCCCTCCAGAGAGCCCTTCCCTGAGTCCTCAGCTCTTATGTTGAATACACGTCTCGTCTCCCAGCCAGATGGTGTTGTTCTGCCTTGGACAAAGATGTAGACACGTAGGTGCTCATGCTAGGGGCATCATCAACCTCTAAACCTTTCCTGGGCAGGCTCAGTAGTTCTAGAATATCCTGGCCCCTTGGATGGGAGGGACCAGCTGCAGCTGCTGCTGAGACTTGAGGTCTCCCTTCTTCCCCTCTCCTTCTCTACTCTTCACAGGGCCAGACTCAGAGAAGGTTCTGGAGGCAGTGGCTCCAAACTGCCCCTCCACAGTATTACCCTCTTATCCAGCCTGCTTCCTTTGTTCAGCCCCCTTGGACCACTCCCAGCTGGCTGCTACTCATGCAATTATGAAGGTGCCAGAGGTCTTCTGATATACCCACCCCTCCCTGCCTTTCTGACTGATGGCACTCCTCGCCAGGCTAAGAAAGGACGTTCTTGGGCTGTTGAACGTTCCTGGACTATTGAATCTGGGGGATGATTAATGATGCTACTTGGGAAAGGTTGAGGCAGTCGCCTTTCTGTCCAGTGGAGGGTCTGTTTCAATCAGGGAGTTACTCTTGCTGCCCAGAGGAGCCGATCATCATTCCCCTCCCACGATTACTGACTGCTGAAGGGAGAGCAGGCGTGTGGCGTCGAGGGGGCACCAGGAAGGGGGCCACCGCTTTGGCATCCTTCAGGAGCTGGCATCCTGTGGATTTTATCTCAGAGGGCACCAACCTCTCAGGAACGTTGTTCCTAGAGGATCTGTTGCACAGGTGAACTTTGAGCAGCTGCAGACAGAGGACGAGACCATCTGCAAATAGCAACAAAGGGCTGGAGACAATGCCAAACCCCAAACTTCCTGTATGGTGAAAACAGCTTGGGGGTCCCAGAGGAGTTCCAAGGTCTGCAAAACGAAGAACAAATTCTGCTTCAATCAAGGAAAGAACTGGAGTGTCCTCTGCCAATCCTGACCATAATAGGTACCTACAAGCTGCTCTGGTTGTTCATCATGCTTGAGCTGGGAGGCAGTGCAGAGCCCTGGTGACGAGCTCTGCCAGTTTTCTAGCTGTGCACCCTCAGGCAAGTTGCTTAACCTTGCTGGAACGTAGTTCCCTCATCTGTAAGATGGAGACAATGATTGTACCTACCACAGAAAATTGTGATGATGAAGTAAGCCCTTCGAAGAGGGCCTGGCCCATAGCAGATGCTGTGTGCAGATATCAGTCTGTGGTTCGTCTCTTCATTTTCATAATAGTATCTATTATGAAAATAATAATAGATAGAAATAATAATAATAATTGAATGGTAGAAGTTTTTAAAAAAATTTATATAGCTCAACTCATCACTTTTTTCTATTATGCTTGGTCTTTTTTTTTGTGCCTTGGACGCAGAATTTGAACCCAGATCTGTGGGCATCAACGTGCTCCTTCCTATTACATTTAGTGTAGTGTTTCCTCAAAATCTATCCTCAGACCAGTGCTATGCTGGTACCACCAGAATCACCCAGGGAGTGTGTTAAAACTAAAGAGTCCTGGGTCCTCACCCCAGGGAATCTGCCTCGTTGGACCAGGGTAGACTTGGGGATCTGTATATTTAACAACTCCCCAAGCGACTAGGTGAGCGGCCAGGTGTGGAATGGACTTTACTCAGGGCCCCAGGCATCCCTGAGTATTCCCATTTGGCTACTTCTTGGCTTCTAGCTGGCTCCTGCAAAGCGCTGCTGACAGTGGTGCTTCTTGGTCTGTTTCTTACTGTATCCCCGCTTCTTTCTTCCTCCTCAGTTCCTTGGCACTGTATCCAACAATCAGCAGATGATCAAAGCATGCTTTTGAACTAACCAACCTACTCTCCACCAGTAGTGGGGAAAGGCAACCCCACTCCATGACTGGCACTAAGTGGGACCAAGTAGAAATTGTGTAATTACTGACCTTGGTATGAAGTGTTCCCATGCAGCCCCCTCCGGAGCTGTGGGTGGCCGCTTAAGCCAGTTTCCTCAACCTCTAGCCCAGTCAGAGGGTCTCCCACCTGGAGAGACTGTTATGTTAAAGTAGCTCCAAGATCGGCTCACTGGAGCGGAGCAGGACACTTCTGCAAGTGAGCAGCTGTGCCAGCCTCCAAGTAAAAGAAAGCTGTATGCATTTGCAGCAGGGAGTGGGGAAATGGAGTGTGTTCTGGTTTAAGAGCAAAACAAGCACGTAGAGGTTTTAGCAGTTTTTCTCTGACGTGTCAGATTGTGACCTGCTTTCCCCAAGCACACTGGGTAGTGGATAAGGGAACTAGGATCTGTTGAGCCCCTTCTATGAGCCAGGGATTCATATTTTTAATTCTTCCAATAACCCATAAGGTTGATATTATTATTCGTATTTTACAGATGAGGAAACTGAGGCTCAGAGAGGCTATAGAACAGCCAGGAAGTGCTGGAACCAGGAGTTAGAGTATAGCTGACAGGACTTCCCTGGTGGCGCAGTGGTTAAGAATCCGCCTGCCAATGCAGCGGACACGGGTTCGAGCCCTGGTCCGGAAAGATCCCACATGCCACGGAGCAACTAAGCCCGTGCACCACAACTACTGAACCTGCGCTCTAGAGCCCGCGAGCCACAACTATTGAGCCCATGTGCTGCAACTACGGAAGCCCACGCTCCTAGAGCCCGTGCTCCGCAACAAGAGAAGCCACCGCAATAAGAAGCCCGCGCACCGCAACAAAGAGTAGCCCCCGCTTGCCGCAACTAGAGAAAGCCTGCGCGCAGCAACAGAGACCCAACACAGACAAAAATAAATAAATTAAATAAATAAATTTATTTTAAAAAAGAATGTAGCTGAAGCTAAGCTACTGTAAAAAGAGACCTCAACATACCGTGGCTTAAACAATGTTGGTTGATATTCTTTCTTCCTCATATAACAGCCCAAGGTTAGTAAGAAAGCTCTTCTCCAGGCAGTCACTCAGGGACCCAGGATCCCACCACCTGTGGCTTCTACAACTGGAGTGGCAAATGTTTTTCCATAAAGAGATAGGTAATGAACATTTGGGGCTATGCAAGGCATATGGAGTCTGTCCTTACTACTCAACTCTGTTGTATCATGAAAGCAGCCACAGACAATATGTGGATGAGTGGGTGTGGCTGTGTTTCAATAAAACTTTATTTATAACAAACAGGCCACAGGGTGGATTTGGCCCAAGAGGCTTAGTTTGCTGACCCCTGCCCTAGAATAGCGGTTCTCAAAATGTAGTCCCAGGGACCCAGCAGCATCAGCAGCATCTGGAGACTTGTTAAAAATGCACCTTCTTAAGCCACTCCTGAGACCTACAGAATTAGAAACTCTAGGGGTGGGGCCCAGCAGTCTGTATTTTAAAAAGCCCTATGGATGATTTTTTTTTTTTTTTTTTTTTTTCGGTGGTACACGGGCTTCTCACTGTTGTGGCCTCTCCCGTTGCGGAGCACAGGCTCCGGACGCGCAGGCTCAGCGGCCATGGCTCACAGGCCCAGCCGCTCCGCGGCATGCGGGATCTTCCAGGACCAGGGCATGAACCCGTGTCCCCTGCATCGGCAGGCGGACTCTCAACCACTGCGCCACCAGGGAAGCCCACCTCTGGATGATTTTTATACATGTTGAAGTTTAAGAACCACTGTTCCAGAGCCCTGGCTGCACGAGAGCATCACCTGGGGAGCTTTCAAAGTTCTCAATGCCCAGGCACATCCCAGGGTAATTACATTAGACCCTATGGAGTAGGACAAAGGCATCAGCATTTTTAAAGCTCCCCAGCTGAGGCTAAGGTGCAGGCAGCATGGAGAAGCACTGCCTTAGAGCACTGTCACCGTCTGCATGGTCACTGGCTTGCCACCTGGCCTACTGCCACACCTGCCTCTCCAAGGATGATGTCCTTTGCTCCCTGAGATCTGGGTTTTGATCTCTTCCTTTGTCTTACCTCCCAAGCCCCCAGCACCCTGGCCCCTTCCTGGGGACTCTACATGGGGCTTCATGATATGAGAGGACCTTGGTTCAAGTTTGTCAAAGTAACCCATCTCTGGCAGGAGGTGGGCAGGAGGAGGGGACGACTTCATGGGGGGTGAGTAGTGGAATGGAAAGCAACCAGAAGAGGAGGGAGGTGACAGCAGGAGGAAGACTTGGATGTGGAAACACCTAGCACAGTGGCCTGTCGCTGGGGCTCAGTCAAGTCCAGTTTTCTTCCCCATCCATGCTCTAGGGTGACCGAGAGCAGTTTCCATGTATCCCGGAGCCTTCCTTTATACGGAGAGCACGTACGTGGCGCTTACTGTGTGCCTGTACTCTGAGTGCTTCACATAACTGAACTCATATCCTCACAGCAACCATCTGCAGTAGGAACTATCATTACTCCCATCTTACAGTTAGTGAGACTGAGGCTTTAAGAGGTTAGGTACAATAAAGATGTTTTTTAAAAAAAAGAGGTTAGGTGACCTGCACAAGATTACACAGGTAGTAAGTAGTACAGCTGGGATTCAACCCAGGAAGTCTGGCTTCAGAGTTGAGCTATTGGCCACTATGCTCTGTTACCTCTCTTCGTAACAGCCACAATGATATTATTATTCCCATTTCACAGAGGAAGAAACTGAGACCATGAAACTGGCCCAAGGTCACAGAGCCTGGAGGTGGTAGAGGTAGGATTTGAACCCAGGTCTCTCTGCCACCAAAGTCCTTGGATTTGCCAGTTTGCCCCACAGGCTGGTTTGGGTTCCCTCCCATCTTCCCTCCATCTGTCCACCCAGAATATTCTGGGTTTGCATGTGTGTGGCTGACTCATGGGGGAGAGGAGAGTGCATCCTCTGGAGTGAAAAGGCAGATTTCATTTCTGTTCAGAGCCTTCTTGGGTTGGTGCTGGGAGAGCTGCCAAACCCAGCTGACAGATTTCCCCTGCCAGAGCTGCGGAGTGGGTGGGCAGCCCCCAGGGACCCCAGGAGGCCCTGTGACACCAACTCCTCAGATGAGTCGCAGCACTCAAGAGAAAGACGGGCATGCCTGCTTCATTGGCCTTAACTACAGTCTCTTTCCCTGAGGGAGTTTACTGGTTCCAGTTGCCAAAATCTCTCTCACACTTCCTCTCTGCTCTTGTCCAGAGCTGAAAGGAACCCCAAGAAACCATTTGTTCCAGGCTTGCCTTTAGGCAATTGACATAATCCTGGTTATTCCCATTTCACAGATTCAGTAACTGAAGTTAGCTGTGGCTCCTCATTGGATTGTCCTCTTTCCATCAGCCCTATAATTTCCCAAACGTCCCTGATGGTAAGAGTCACCTGGGGTACTTTGTCACCTCTCTAGGTCACTGGTCTTCTGCTCTGAAAATTCTGATGCAGTAGGTTAGAGCTGGGGCACACGTGATTCTCATCATCAGGGATGATGGGAAATACTGACTAGAGGGACCCCTACTGGGTGCAAGGATTCTCCCGCATTTCAGGTGCAGCCCTGACTGGCTGCCTCAGCTATGCCCAAAATAGTAGTAATTTGCCCCTTGAAACATGGATGAGCAACATTTCACCCCCAGTCTGACTCAGGACATCAGGAAGGGGCTGGAAGGATGGTGTGGGTGGGGCCTTCACCCACTCTGGCCAGTTCTGCTGTGTCCTCCAGGGGATGTTTGCTGAGGGCTATTAGAGACCTTCCAAATGTCCTCAGATTTTGGATATCTTATCCCCACTTCAACCACATCCTCCAGATGCTGAGGGGCTCCTACTGGCTGGAGGGTCCCTAGCTCATTTGTTTGTGGTCTGTGTAGGGAAAGCCAAGATGTGGTGGTTTTAAGACATGTATGCAAGTTCTTTGATACTCCATCCTGTAGGTGTGGAGTTTGATTCCCTTCCCCTTGAATGTGGGTGGACTTAGTGACTTCTCTCTAATGTGTAGACGAAAGTGGAAACAGCAGCATGTAACTTCTGGGACTAGTCATCAAGGTGCCATGGTTGCCTTCTCTTTCTTGGGGAGAAAGCTGACTGCCATGTGGTGAGAACACTCAAGACACCCAATGGAGAGATGGTCAGAAACTCTCACCTGGTGAGAAACAGGGGCCTCCTGCCACAGCAAGTAAGAACGGAGGCCTTTGGCCAATAGCCACGTGAATAAGCCATTTGGAGCAGAACCACCACCCCTGGTCAAACCTTCAGATGACGGCAGCCCAGACCAATGTTTTGTCTGCAGCCTCATCAGAGACCCTGAGCCAGAACCCCCCAGCCAAGCTGCTTCTGAACTCTGATTCACAGAAGCTATGAGATAAGAAATATTTGTTGTGAAATAATAGGAAAAAATATATCTTGGTCTTTGTCTCTGGTTCCTGACACAGAGCTTCTAAATCCCTTGGACATTCCTGGATGATAGGAAAGTCTTTTGTTCTAATGAGGCAACTCTTGGTGGGCTCCTGGAAACCTTCAGGATGGTGGCTGGTCACCAGAAAAACCAAGGCACGATTAGATGTTTGGAACTTGCAGCCCCATCTCCCCATCCTTCAGGAAGGGGAGAGGGGCTGGAGATTGACCTAGTGATCGATCGTGTCTACATGAAGAAGACTCCATAAAAATCCCCCAGATCTGGGGTTCGGAGAGCTTTCCAGTTGGTGAACAAATCCACGTGCTGGGAGAGTGATACACCCGAACTCCATGGGGACAGAAGCTCCTGCACTCTGAACACTTCCAGACCTTGCCCTGTATATCTCTTCATCTGGCTGTGTATCTGTACCCTTTACCATATCCTTTACTATGTAATAAACCAGTGAATGCAAGTAAGTGTTTCCTTGAGTTCTGTGAGTCATTCTAGCGAATTATTGAAGATGGGGACCAAGAAGGAGATCCTAGGAGCCCTGATTTATGACCAGTTTGTCAGAAGTACAGGAGACAACTTGGGCTTTGCAATCGGCCTCTGGAGGTGTGTGTGTGGGAGGGGTCAGTGTTGTGGGACTGAGGCCTTTATCTGTGGGATCTGATGGTCTTTCCAGGTAGATCCTGTCAGAATTGAGTGAAATTGTAGGACACCAGCTGGTGTCAGACACTTGCTTGATGTGTGTTTTTCCTGTACAGTTGTTTTAAGTTGGGGGTAATTTTTTTTTTTTTCCGCCATGGGACGCGGCTTGCAGGGTCCTAGTTCCCCGACCTGGGATCGAACCCATGCCCCCTGCAGTGGAAGCTTGGAGTCCTAACCACTGGACCCCCAGGGAATTCCCTTGGATAATTTTTTTTCATACAACAATAGATAACTAATACACAAAGCAAAAGCAGAAAGACCCTCTACAAGCTGAGAGGGTAGTGAGAGAACTGAGGCAGGTGTGATACCGAAAGACCTGCCACCGCTTGGTGGACGGGGAACCAGCATTTGCAGGTCTGGAGATCAGCGCTTTTAGGTGCGCCCTTTCCTTTGCTGTTAGGGCTCTTATCCTGCCTGCTGTGCACGTGAGGCTCAGAGAGGTCAAATCACTTAACCAAGGCTGCTCGGCTGGTCGGTGGAGGCGCCAGGACTTGAGAGCAGTCTGTCTGCCCTTGGCCGTGCTTTTTCATCCTCCACGCTGCTTCCATGATCTTGGTAACCTTGGGCAAGTGCCTCCCTTTCTGAGAGCTTTGCACAGAATTTGAGCAGGCGGCTTACACATCCATGAGAAGATTGAAGCTACCGCTCCCTGGCCCTCAATGCTCTGATACAAGGTGCGTGCACAAGGCCCACACAGCCTTCGCTCTGTAGGGTGCCCCGGAGTAGGGTGGCCCTGTCTGCTAGAGATCTAGCGACCCAAGGATGAGTTTCAGCAGCTTGGCTTTGGGGGCCCCGTGCAAACTCGCAGCAGCCCTCGAGAGCACCCTCTACCCCACCCTTGCCTCCCCCCGCTGGACACACAGACACCCGCACCCAGGCATCATCCCCTGCCCTTGGCCTAGCTCCTCTGGTCACCTTTATCCACACAGAGGCCAACAGCGGGCACTTGTTCAAGAAACATGTGCTTGGGGTGATGAACCTTGAGGCCATCCTGTCACCTGGACCCTCAGGTGTGAGGCTCTCACCACTTACGGGGACACGACGCGGGAAGCATTGGCCGAGGGGCAAACCCAGCCTTCAGGGGTGGGTTCTCTCCTGGAGAGTCAGGTCAGGAGCACAGGGATCTGGGGCAGTCTCGGGAAGTAGGTTGCTTAGCAGTTGCCGGAAGTTTCCGTCCATCTCCTGGGGCCTTGGCCATCACCCTTGGCATCTGACTTCTTTCTTCCACACCTCTTTCTGCAGGCCAGGACAGATGCCACTCCAGGACCCCTCCCCACAGCTCCATGCAGGCCTTCGATGGGCCACTCCTCAGCCATGTCTCTCTGATCCACAGCTTGCATCCTGGCCACGACCCCCGCTCCCATCTCAGCGCCCCCCTGCCCGCCCCAGCGCACATTCTCACCCCCTCGGCTGACAGCCCCCATTAGCTCCACGCTCACAAGTAGTGGAGCTCCCCAGGGAGCTTCCTGCAGCCCCACCCCACCTTGCCCCCACCCTCTTCCTGAAGAGCCCCCACGGGCCCCTACGCCTACTCTTCCAAGCCCTCCGCTCTTCCCCAGTCCACGTACTGCGTCGTCCTCTTCACCAGCCTCTCTCCAAGTGGGTTGAGTCCGGGGTCGCTCCCAGGGCTGAAACCCCTTCTGTAGACAGCCCCACTCCCCTGCACCCACTCCCACACTAGGAGTAGAAGAAAGGCAGATGGATAGGGGTGTCTGCACAGCTTGTGGGGGGGGTGACGTGTGGAGACAGGCAGGTAGGGCAGGCCCCAGGATGGACAGATGGACAAGGCATCCAGCTTTCACCTCTCCCTGAATGGCCACAGGAGGAATGAGGCTGCCGCCCCATGCCTCTCGCAAGATGCTGAGAGTGTGAATGAGAACAGCTTGTGAGGGGCTCTGACGGGCAGGGCCTGGTGAGGAGACCTTTTGTAACCTTCCGGACCTGGCGTTGAACCAGCGGACAGGTCACGTGACCCAAGTTGCTCTGTCCCTTTAGCCTTCCCAGCTCACGTCCCAAATGCCCCTTCTCTCTGCAAGGATGCTTCAGTCTGGGGAGGGGACATGGTATTTGTCTGGGGAGGGAGTGGTGGTTCTGGGATGCCTGGTGTATGTGAAACCTTATGCGTATGTGCGCACGTACGTTTTTTTCCCCCAGAGTGTCTGCAGCTTCTCGAAGGGCGTCTGTGACCCATGAAAGGGCCCACCTTGGTACCAGGCTATCCAGACTGGGCTCCCATGTATGTTTAGTCCCAGCAAATCTGGTTTCCAAGTTTAAGGGCTGTCAGCATTCACCCTGAAGAAGCGCTCACCTCTTCACGTTGAAACCCTAACACTTAACCTGCTTTGGGAGATTTGAGATCAGACCTGCCCGGCAGGTGCATCCTCTATCCTTCTCACCCTCCCAGGCAGACAGGTTTCCCTGCATTTCAAAGTGGACCAGCCTCGCGTTCCAGCCACATCCCAGGCTACAGGAAGTGTTCCCAGCAACAGGGAAGTCATCTGCCCCCTGCAGACATCCTGCATCTCAGCAGCCCCTTCTCAAAGGCTTTTGTAGAAATCTAATGGCCATGGGTTCTGCGTTGTGTAGGAGTTTTTGTATGTTTCCTGGACCTGAACTCAGCTCCCTAACATGAAGTACAAAGAGGATTGCTCTTTGGCTAATGGCCTTGATCACGGCAGAAATGACTTTTGTCTTGATCTTTTCTAAATTCTTCCTCGATTCTGCTTTGATATGAGGTCTGAAAGTTGACCACAGCGCGCTCGTGAAAGCCAAGTACAGCAAAGAGGGAGCTTTCCTAAAGGACTGCCCTGTCCCAGTAGAACTTTACCTTATTTTTTTACATGTAACAAATTCCTGAAAGCGTCTATGAATATCAAATGTATCACAGTTGGATGATGCCCTTATTCTATACAAGAGGCAATGCGGTCTAGTGGTTCAGAACACTGACAGCCACCCCGGTTGCATGGGCATAAATCAGCCACTTCTTGGTGTTTGGCCGAGAGCTCTCTGTGCCTCAGTTTTCTGAAACTGAGAATGATTATAGTAACTACCTTGAAGGATTCTTGTGCAAACTAAGTGACTGAATACACTTAAAGCCTTAGAACAGAATCTTATTGCACTCTGTGCGTTAATGATTGTTGTTGTATGTTTTAAGGTGGATTCTTTACTCTGAAAAGAATGATCGACTCCCTAATTATATCTTGCCTCTAAGACACAATTAATGACTATTTATTTCTAAGACTTTTTTGGAGGGCTGCTGCCATGCGGCTTACAGGATCTTAGTTCCCCAACCAGGGAAGGAACCCGGGCCCTGGCAGTGAAAGTGCTGAGACCTCACCCCTGGACCAAAGTCAGGGAATTCCCAAGACTTTGTTTTCTTTCCCTCACGTGTGAATCCAATCAATAGGCTCAGGACCAATGAACACTCATTGAACCTAAAGATTTGATGCTTTCAGCATCCTGATGATTTTCATCTTAGTTTCAAAATTATATTAAGTTTGTGAAAACTTTTGTTTTTTATTACTAATACTTGCACTTTTAATTTCCTGGTTTTGCTCATTTTTTGCATCAATAAACACAATCAACGTATTCAAACACTTGCACCAACATGTCACATGGCACAGGTCAAATGGAATGGGGATGCTTTAAGAATGGGATTGTTGGCTGGTGGTTTGTGTCACCTTATAACAGCTCAACATGTTTGCCAATATACGTGCAAAATCCAAATCTGGCGAAGGAAAATCAATTTAGGGATGTTAAAGTCCAATGTAATATGACGATGGCAATGGCTCGAGAGGCAAAGACCACTGAGGCTGGCACATGTTTCTGGGTTCAGGTCATGATCTGTTTGTTGAAAGCACAATTTGTTACCATGAACTTGGAGACAGGTAGCCTTCCCCTTAATAGAAGACCCATTCCAAGAGAGCTGGCTATAAAGCAACCATTTATAAAATGTCATATTTTTTAAAAAATTCACTTTAAAATTAAGATGGTCTTCAAAGGAAAATGGGCTACTTTGAAAAGTTTTGGTGATGGGCCAGGTCTATGTCATGCTGGATTGCGGGGAGAGAGATTTGAGAGTGCTTTTCATAATTGCTGTTCCTTCCTGTAGCAGAAGCTTCAAAGGAGGTGATTCTTAAGGGGAATTGTGGTGAGTTCTGCTGTGCACCCTGCTTAAGAAGTTACAGGGGACAGCAGATACTCAAGGCTGCTTCCTCACTGTGGCCTGGACCCCTCCCTTCTTTTGTTCCCCTGGAGAGTGTCTTGCATCATAGCTGATAACCCTCACTAACATCTCTAATTCTTTTATCCCTCATTTCTTTGACGTCTCCTGTGATTGTGGTTAGTTAGGTCGAGTTGGAGTTCTTCATTCTCCTCACAGTTAGGGTTTATGTGATCTTGGTATTCTCCTTACTTTGTTGGCTAGATTCTAGAAACTGGAGAAGACACATGTGACGTTGAGCAGCATGAGTGGCAATGAAACATCAAGAGAGTCCTGATGGAGACTTTCACATAATAATGGGATGGCTTTGTATATAGAAGCAACCACTGGGCCCAGAGACGGAGTACCATCACCAGAGAGCGCTTCATAAGGACAAAACACAGAATTCCTTCCTTCCCCTCTTGTGGTAATGCCCCCTACTTTTTTTTTTTATAAATTTATTTATTTGTTTATTTATTTATAGCTGTGTTGAGTCTTCGTTTCTGTGCGAGGGCTTTCTCTAGTTGTGGCGAGCGGGGGCCACTCTTCATCGCGGTGTACGGGCCTCTCACTGTCGCGGCCTCTCCCGTTGCGGAGCACAGGCTCCAGACGCACAGGCTCAGTAGTTGTGGCTCACGGACTCTAGAGTGCAGGCTCAGTAGTTGTGGCTCACGGGCTTAGTTGCCCCGCGGCATGTGGGATCTTCCCAGACTAGGGCTCGAACCCGTGTCCCCTGCATTGCCAGGCAGATTCCCAACCACTGCGCCATCAGGGAAGCCCGCCCCCTACTTTTAAATTCTGGGATGTGAGTTGTTTTAGTGACGGGGGCTTGCTAAATTGACAGGGGGTGGCAGCTGTCATAATGTCAAGTGGTGTTTGGATCATATGAACATTGGTGAATTTTTTTTCTATTTCCATCCCCTATGCCTGTCTTGCCAGTAGGCATGTGAGGTCAATCATACCTTCTCAGCTTCTACAGGTCAGCCTGGCTACCACTGTCCCTACATAATTCTGGGGACTCCAAGGAGGTTCCAGAGACCAAGGAGAGTCCAGTATTATGGTCCTGGCCAGACTGGGATTTCACCCTTGACCTTCTTCTCATCCTTATGCTTCTCCAGACCATAAAGATTTCTCTTACTCGGAACCCCTCAGCTGTATGCTTGCCAACCTCGTTAGTCCCAAGGCCTCAAGTCCTTAGATTAGGTGGTTCCAGGAACTCCTGCCTACCTCCTCTCCCCCAGACCCCTGGGCATTTGTCAGAGCTGACAGAGCCAGACGCCATGTCATACTCCTTCCACCAGTGGGAATGGGCAATTAACGTGCAGTGCTGCCCGTTGAAAGCACCTGCCCTCGAGAGTTCTAGAAAATAAACTCTTACCCAGCTTTATCGATCCTGGAATCTCACATTTTAGTAAAGTTCATTGACTTCAAAGGAGGTGTGAAAAATTGTTCAGGCCCACTCGGAAATCCATTATAAGTGGTTCTGGCATTTACAAAATTTTATTATTTTCCCGACTATGAGAGTAATACATGCTCATTGCAAAGAATTAAGAAAATACAGAAAGGTGCTCATGGAAAGAAGCAAAAGCTCCCAGAATCTTCTCTCTCAAAAATAATCATTATTAGCGTTTAACGTGCCACCCCTTTTTTTTTTCCTGTGCACAACTATTTATAAGATTAGGTGGTACGTTATATACAATTCTGCATCTTGCTCTTTTCATTTTATACAACCAGAGCTTTTCCCTATGTCATTATCTAGTTTTCAAAAACGCCATCTTAATGACTACATGATATTTCATTGTCTGGTTGTATCAGAATTTACGTAGCCAGTTCTCTATTTGCGGGCGTCTAGGCGGTTTCCTATTTTTCACGATTATAAATGGTGCTGTGGCAAATATTCTCGTCCAGGAAATCTTTGTCTGGGTTTCTGATAATGGCCTTAGAAGAAATTCTCCGAAAGGAAATTATGGAGTCCCAGCTCTGCTGTTTGGTACCTCTCTCTTTACAAATGCCCTGGGGAAGTGAGTGACTCCTGTCACCCCCTGAACTGGTGGCCTTTGCTGTTGCCTCTGAGGCCTAGACAGGAGGACCTTTTATTCATGTCGGAGAGAGATGCAAAGGGGGCCCCTGCAGCCTCCCCAGGCTACTTACCTGAACCCACTCCATGCAAAGCAGAGTTCCCCCTGCAGGAACCATTTCATAATTAACTTAGAGGCTAAAGCATATTTAATTAGCCATGAAAACCCTCCCAGCCATCTGCCTCTGTTTTTATTTTGAGGAAAATGGCAGATCTTTTTTCCCCTTGCACTCTCTTTTTGGGGATGGAGCTCATTTCCAGCATCTTGGTTCTTTTTTTTAACGTCTTTATTGGAGTATAATTGCTTTACAATGGTGTGTTAGTTTCTGCTTTATCTGAATCAGCTATACATATACATGTATCCCCATATCTCCTCCCTCCCACCCTCCCTATCCCACCCCCTAGGTGGACACAAAACACGGAGCTTATCTCCCTCTGCTATGCGGCTGCTTCCCACTAGCTCTCTAGTTTACATTTGGTAGTGTATATATGTCCATGCCACTCTCTCACTTCGTCCCAGCTTACCCTTCCCCCTCCCCATGTCCTCAAGTCCATTCTCTACATCTGCGTCTTTATTCCTGTCCTGCCCCTACGTTCTTCAGAACCATTTTTTTTTTTTTTTTTAGATTCCATATATATGTGTTAGCATACGGTGTTTGTTTTTCTCTTTCTGACTTACTACACCCTGTATGACAGACTCTAGGTCCATCCACCTCGCTACAAATAACTCAATTTCGTTTCTTTTTATGGCTGAGTAATATTCTATTGTATATGTGTAGCATCTTGGTTCCTGTATGGAGCAGAGCCCCTGCTCGCTGTGGTGCACCAGAGTGGCAGAGCTAGGGGCTTAGCCTGAAGTGGCAGTCAGGGTCAGAGGTCACGCAGGCCTCTGCGTGCTAAAGGAAAAGACCAACACCCTCATTTCTCAGGTGAGGAAACGGAGGCCAGGAGAGGCTCAGGGTGAGTCCGAGGACACTGGGTCTGAGGCCCTACTTCTTTGCTCCTTTGTTGTGCCCTCCAGGGAAGGGGTATGGCTTTGCTTTCAGCTGCACTCCAAGGCCAGAGGATTTAAATGGAATCCTAAGGGCTATAATGGCCCACAGTGTCGGAGCACTTTAAAATGTGCAAGTTGCATTCCCAGATCCATCTAGCTGGACACTCACCCCAGCCCCAGAGCACTCAAGGGAGACTCAGGAGGTCACGTGACTTGCCTGTAGCCACACAGCTTGTGAGTGAGTCTGGAGACTGAGATGGAAACATTAAGTGCTTTGATCTGAATTGCTAATATGTCAAAATGCCTTTCATTTCCATGGTATTCCTTAGAAGGCCCTGACCAGGAGCTCACGGAGGAAGGGTCCAATGGAACGTTAGTCCAGTTACTTCTTGTGACATCACCTCCTCCAGGAAGCTTTCCTGGAGTCACCCCCCTACCCAACTGAGTTGGGAGAGAGGACTGATTCTCTGCCCCTTTGTCACCTCACATGTACCTCAGTATTACAGCCTAAAGCTCTCAACTTCCTATTGTCCCCAGTTCTAGCAAAGAGCCTGGCTTACACTAATACATCAATAAATGAAATTGAATTCAATGAGACTGAAAGTGGACATAGGAGTGATTGCTTCAGCAGTTTCCCCTCCTCCTTCCCCTTCACTTTGGCAGGGAGTCATCTGTGATCCTTCTGGGGGGTGAGCATCATGTATGCATGGGGATGGTCCCTGAGGGCTGCCATATGGACGCACTCATGCTGCCAGGCTGGCCGTGTGCCCCAGATCCTGGAACTGTCAGCAGAGATGGGGATCTAGTCCACAGACTCCAGCCAGGTAGGGGGTACTGGGGACATCCACCACCAGGTAGCCTTGTGCTTTTTGGGCAAATCATTTCCATCCTCTGAGACTCGTTTTCTCCTTTATCAGGCGAGGCAATTAGCCTGGACCCTTTCATCCCCGATGTTCCATGTCCTGTGACTCTATTTATCATGACCCCTGGGAGAGTCCAGGAGTGACAGGATGAGGGCCAGGACAGAAAGATGGAGAAGTCAATTCCAGCAAGAGGTCGAACGGAGCGCTGGACCCGATAACCTAGCAAAAAAGGCATCCTGCATATCGAAGTTCTGAGCCAAAGAGGAAAGTGCAAACCTTCGAAGAGTTCCTGGATCTAGTTCAATGTTCCTGCCAGGCTGAAAATCTCTCTCCTTTTTTATTTTCTGCGGTACGCGGGCCCCTCACTGCTGTAGCCTCTCCCATTGCGGAGCACAGGCTCCGGACGTGCAGGCTCAGCGGCCATGGCTCACGGGCCCAGCCGCTCCGCGGCATGTGGGATCCTCCCGGACCGGGGCATGAACCCGTGTCCCCTGCATCGGCAGGCGGACTCTCAACCACTGTGCCACCAGGGAAGCCCCTCTCTCCTTTTAAGATGTAAAAGATTTGCTCCCTGAGACTATCTTCAATCATGTTCTATCCCTCTCCAGCCACTACAGGCAACACTGAAGAAGGGGGAGTCTGTGGTGATGAATTAGGAATCCGTAGATATTCCTCCAGAGCTGCCTGTTAAACTCAAAGCACGTTTTGGCTCCGATAAAATCAGATCAACCAAGAAAATCCCTCAGTGGCAGCGCACTGGGGCACCCCCAACCCAGAGCCTCACTGCTGTCTCCCCAGCGTTACGCGCCTCGGTGCCTCCACACCCCCTGGGCCTGGGCCAGCTCGTCGCTGAAATACAGCGAAAGGACAGTGGAGAACTTATATTTTTTTCCTCTCAAGGGGTGACCCACAGAATAGAAAAATAAATCAATGGAGGAAGATGAAAGTAAAATGCAGCTTCCTTCAGGGAACATTAGGGTGAGAGAAATAGAAAACGTTTCCATCGATTGCTTTTAAAAATCAAGAATGGGGAGCATGTAACTCTAGTCGGTAAATACAACCAGTAATAGAAATACACTTCAGTTATCTACTGTGGTCAGTTATTGAGAGAGGCTGAAGACAGAGGAGGAGAAAGAGGTTCAAGGAATGGGGAAGGGGGAGAGAAGCAGACTCAGAAACAGGTGACTAGAAATAAGAAAAATATCGAAACCCAGAGAGAGGCAGAGAGAGAGAATGCGAGCAACAGATTCAAAGAAACAAAAATGCAGACAAAAAAAGAGAAGCGTGTACACACAATGCACACGCACAGGCACTCAATGTGAAGAGAGACAGAGGTGGAGAAGCCAAAGCAAGAGAGAGAGACACCTAAGAGAGATATGAGAGGAGATGGCAAAATGAGCTCATCAAGGAGAACACCTATTTAAAATAAACAGGGCCATCTACAGTTGGTTATTTTTTTTTTTAAAGAGACAAACATTACCAGAATTACTTCTTTTTTTTCAGAATTGCTTTGTAATGTGTTTTCATTCCTATCTAACTTTGAGAAGCACGTACACTCTTTCAAACCCATTTTCCTCACGTGCCACAGCAGGAAACCCCTCGTTCATTGTTCTGGGAAGGAAGACATCAACCTCAGATGGTAGCCTTTTAAGATGATACCACTGCTATGTTTTCACAGCTGCAGACCTAGGGGGTCTCACCTTTCACTGCAGCTCAACGGCCACATTCAGCTCAACCCTGTACACCCGTTGAAGTAAACCTTGTTTGCTCAGAGATCACTAATTCGGAATCGGGGATGATTCCAGCAGGGCCAGAGCTGCCCGTGCCACTCTGTCAGAGTTTGCTGATCAAATGAGTGAGGGAATAAGATGGCAGCAGATGTGCTGGGTGGTGAGCACCAGGCACTCTGGCCACATTGTACTCAGCAACAGCTTCCCAAACCTGCCAGCCACTCTGACACCTCGCAGCCAGGAGCACCCTCTCCTTCCTCCCTGCCTCTGCCTGGTAAAATCTTCCTATCCATCGCTCATCAGTCAGTTCATAGGTACTGAGCATCTCCTCTGCGATCCGTCTCCAACACCCCTATACTCCCTGGGAGTTAATCGTTCCTTCCTCTGGGTTCTCATTAATAACATCGGTCGTTGCTATGCTGCAGGTTTGGCATACTCTGTTAGAGCAGACTTTCTCAACCTCGGAACTGTTATTTGGGGCTGGGGGCTGCTTTGTTGTAGGGCTGTCCTGTGCGTTGTAAGATGTTTAACAGCATCCCTCGCCTCTACCCACTAGATGTCAGTAGCCCGACCACGCCAGTTGTCACAACTGAAAATGTCTCCAGTCACTGCCAGATGTCCCCAGGGGGAAAAATTGCACCCAAAGATGCGGTATTAGAATGAGCTGTTTGGTTGTGTCAGCCCTCAGAGAGGGTGCATCCTCTGGACCCGCAGTGCTAGAATGGTGCCTGGCGTGGAGAAATCACCTGGATCCCATGGAGGAAGGATCCAGACCCTTGGACTGGGACCCTGGGCAGGCAGACGTTGAACTGGCCAGCTGTGCACATTGGTCATGCTAATCATTGCAATAGGAGCGTATTGGCACTTGAGGTCTGTAACCAAATCCACAGGTCTCTACTGAATGCTAACCTACTATGAGCTGTGGGGGACACATACAAGGAAAATAAAAGCTTCTACATTTAAGGCACATGCAATGATCTAGTTCATCAGAAAAAGCCTGTAGCCACGGGATGCTGAGGTAGGAATATCAGGCAGCTTAGAATGAGGTTCTGAAGCAGTGCGGGTTCCTCTATAAGGAGTTAAGGACTTAGACCAGAGTGGTCTGCTAACTCCTGTGGAGGGCGTAGGACACTATGTAGAACTCGACCTGGGCCTTTAAAGATGGGTAGGACTTGGATGAGGGCAGTGGGGTTGGGATAAGTGTGGCGTTGCCTCAGCAGGGAGCGTCCACCTCGTGGGGCAGACCTAGCCAGCCTGGCCCAAAAGTTGGTTCTTGATTCAGGGAGGTCAAGTGTCTCCAAGTATGTCCGGAACAGCTTTCATTGGGGTCACCTGGGATACTGGTCACAAATGCAGATTCCTGGTCTGCCAGGCTCAGTGAATCAGTTTCGCTGGGGTGGGCCCAGGACTCTGTATTTTTCACACACACACACCCCCAGATGATTCTGATGCTTGGTTAAGTTTGAGACCTACTTCCTTGAGGGGAGGGCCATTGAACAGGCTTAGTAATAACCTTGGTCTTCCATTGTGTGCAGCCTATAGGGTTTACACAGTCTAACAGAGCATATGAGTAAACAGGAAGTAGAGCCAGGCTACCAGGGTTCAAATCCTGGTTCTGTCATTTCTAGCTGTGCAATCTTGGGCAGTTCACTTGAAACTTCTGTGCCTCAATCTTCTCTTCTATAAACTGGAATCAACAATGTCCCTGCCTCGTAAGGTCTTTGTGATGATTACATACATGTGTATTTGCTTGGCATGGTACCTGGCAGTTAGCAAATGCTCACGTGGTAACTATTAGTCATTGTCATCATTATTTTAGCATTTGATGCTTGCTAAAGGTTTCAGAGGGCTGAAGCCACCTTTCTTTAAACTATGGTCTGTCGGGAATTCCCTGGAGGTCCAGTGGTCAGGACTCTGTGTTCTCACTGCCGAGGGTCTGGGTTCAATCCCTGGTCGGGGAACTAAGATCCCACAAGCCTCTCGGTGCAGCCAACAACAACAACAAAGTATGGTCTGTTACCCACAGCTCTCCTCTTCTCCCCTACCTTGCTCCTAGTTACTCCCAGATCTGAAGTTACACGGGCCCCTCCCTCCTCCGGTAGAAAGCTGAGCTCTGAGGCTTTCTGATGAGGTGAGAGGCAGCCTTGGGACACAAACGAGTGTCCTGGTGGGGTCAGGTCCCTCCCAGTTTGCAGTGTGAGAGGAGACACTTCTTGCCTCCCCGGCTCTGGGGTGGATGGACATATTGGAGGCCCAGAACCTCCTCTTGTCATTGCCAGATGGCAGTGTCACTCCTTAGCAACTCTCACCCTGGGGGGTCCCAAGTCAGAGCAGAAAAGAAGGGAGGGCAGCAAACTGCTCCATTGTATGAAGAGCCATGGCCCCAGCCTTCCTATTTGTACTAACATGACACGGTGTCTAAGACCCTGCACAATGTCCTCCTCTGAGCCTCACAAGAACCCTGAGAGGTGGGTGGGGAGGTCTTGCCCACCCCATTTAAAAAATAATGGCTTTGTTGGGCTAAAATTCACAGACTATGCGATTCACCATTTTGAAGTGTACAATCCAATGGTTTATATTCTATTCCCAGAGTTGTGCAGCTGTCACTACTGTATAATTTTAGAACATTCCATCACCCACCAAAAAAGCACATTTTCCTCACTCTTAGCCCCCAACCTTCCCCCAGCTCTTGGCAACCACTTATCTACTCTCTGTCTCTATGGATTTGCGTACTCTGGACATTTCATGTAAATAGCTTCATACAATATGTGATCTTTTGTGTCTGGCTTCTTTCACTTAGCATAATGTTTTCAAGGCTCGTCCATGTTGTAGCAGGTAGGGAATTCCCTGGCGGTCCAGCGGTTAGGATTCCATACTTCCGCTGCAGGGGGCATGGGTTTGATCCCTGGTGGGGGAACTAAGATCCCACAAGCCTCGCGGTGCGGCCAAAAAAAAAAAAAAAAAAAAACCCAAACATATTGTAGTATGTATTAGTACTTCATTCCTTTTTCTGGCTAAATAATATTCCATTATATGGGTATACCACATTTTGTTTATTTATCAGTTGATGGACATTTGAATTGTTTCCATGTTTTTGGCTATTATGAATAACACTGCTAATAAGCATTTGTGTACAAGTTTTTGTGTGATCATATGTTTTTATTTCTTTGGGTAGAGCCCTGGGAATACAACTGCTGGGTCATATGGTAACTCTGTGTTTAAACTTTTGAGCGATGGCCAGATGGTTTTCCAAAGTGGTCGCACCATTTCCCATTCAAAGTGTATAGGGTTCCAGTTTCTCCATATTCTCACCAACATGTGTTATTACCTGTCTTTTTGATTATAGCCATCCTAGTGGGTGTAAATAGGCACCTCAGTGTAGACTGATCCCACTTTATAGATAAAGACATCAAGGCTCAAAGAGCTGACGCAACTTGTCCAAGTACACTCAGACAGACAGAGGTGAAGCCAAAATTCAAACCAGACATGTCTCACTTCCAAATCCACATGTTTTTCTATTACATCAGGCAGCCCTCCAACTGGACAACTTTGTCTGGGCCTGGCCCAGTCCCTAAGTCCAAGTGGTTCTTGGGATTCACACCTGTCACGGGACAGGGACACTCTGGCCACGAGCTGGTCGTTGTCTGCTCTCCTGGCCAGGCTACCAGCCAATGCTCATTGAACCCCTACTATGGGCCCAGCTCCAGAGATGTAAGTAGAATAAGAAAGGCATAATCCCTGCTTTCAAAACGGACGAATTCCTCAAGATGCTACGTCAAATAAAAGATGGATTTTTTAGCTTCTAGATTTACAATGTGCCAGCAAAGGGCAAAAAGGTGGCCTGGACAACAGGCAGGAAAAGAAGAATGGAGAGACCCCTGGCAGGAGGCGTGGAGGATGATGGTCTGAGCCAGCTTAAGGAAGATTCGGTGCCAAGGCTGGGGGCATGGCCAGAAAGGAGAGGGCCAAGTTAGAGAGGTAGGTTGGACTGCTTTCCAGGATGGGGTTTCGCATGTAACTGAGGAGTGATTAAGAGGGAGAAATAAAGAAGAGGGTTGGAAGACGGAGGGGAGAAAGAGTGAGGGCTGGTCAGTGTAACAATATCACATACATACCTTCCATTTACTGGGCACTCCAGGGCTAGGTACTCTATTGAGTGCTTTGCATATCCTACTAGGTAAATGTGAATATTCTTATTTTACAGATGAGGAAACCAAGGCTCAGAGAGGTTAAGTGCTCCAGCTAAGGCCACACAGCTGGTAAAAATCGTCTGACTTCAAACCCCGTTCTCTTAACCACTGAAACATCTACTGAGTGAATAACTGAGGGATCTGATGGGGGACATGCTGCCAGGGGTACTGGAAATGGCAACCTCGTTCAGCCTCCTTTCTAGAGGGCTGGTAGTTTTGGAAATAGAAATGCTGTGGAGCTGAGGGTTTTTCCTGTGATGGTTTCAGCCTGTTTGGGCTTTCACACTTCAGTTTATAGCCTCAGCCACGGAGGTTTGCTTACTTATTTATTCTTTTTACAGGAAAAAAGCCAATGAATTTTCAATCAATTGGGCTTGAGTATTTGACCAGTGAATCAGAAAGGTTTCCAAGTCTTAGGGTGGTTGAGGGGGATAGAACATTCATCCCCATCTATCCCGAAGGAGGTGGTGCTGCGGAGAGTGGGAGGGCCTGGGGGTTCCGTCCGGGGCCGGCACAAGAGGGCTGAAGGTCAATCCCACAGGCTCTCTCTGCAGGATCTCCAAGCTCTCTGGGCATCGTGTCTCTCAGGGGACAGCAGCTGGTGAAGGCGCTGCTAGTGGATAAAACATCTAGCTGCACGAGGATGGAGTAGCCCAGGGGCAGCACAATTTTCCTGTAAAGGGCCAGATAACTTTAAGCTTTGCAGGATGTCTGTGGTCTCTGTTACATGTTCCTGTCCTCTTCCTTCCCCTGCCCCTGCCCCCTTTTCTTCTTCTCCTTCTCCTTTTTCCATAACCATTTAAAAATATAAAAACCATTCTTAGCTCATGGGCTTTACAAAAACAGACTGTGGGCCAGATTGCCTGCAGGCTAGTTTGCCAGCCCCTGGTTGAGATGTATCTCGGAAACTCGCTTGGATGCATTACTTAACTTCTTGGGGTTTCATATAATATATTTATTGAACACCTACTGTGTGCATACCAGAGAATGTTCACATTCATTGTAATGGAAAAAACATGACAATGAATCAAGAAGCTTAGTTCTAGTGGCTGTAGGGATGAGGTAGGAGGAACAGCAGTGGACCTGGAGAGAGCAGACCTGGGTACCTGACCTGCTTCAGTTCCCCTGGAGCCTGCAGAACCACATCTGTAAGATATGTTAAAAGTAATGTATTCTTTGAAGGATTAAAGAAGCTCGGGAGGAAAATAACTTTGAAAAGCACTATATAATAGGAGCTATATTTAGACAGTTGGAGATACACAAACCTATGCATAGTTGATTGACAGTATAAAGACTGTGTAAATCTATGATATCAGAGATGTCACAGGTTAGGAGAGAAAAGATATGCTGTCATATGGGACTTACTATTTTGGGTACTTTCACCCGTGTTAGCTTGTGTGTAATTTAGGCAGTATATCAATTAGGATTGGGTTTGGCTGCTTCCTATAAGAAACTGAAAATAATAGTGGCCTAAACAGGATAGAAGTATCTCTCTCTCTTTTAAAATGCATAGGTAGGCAGTCCAGAACTTGTAGTATAGCCCCATAGTGTCAAGAACCCATACTTCTCCTTTTGCTCCATCATCCTTGCATGTAGCTCCCGTTCCCCAAGGTCATCTCATGGTCCAAAATGGCTGCTAAGCTCCCTACCTTACATCTGCATTCCAGGCATGTTAAAGGATAAAGGAACAAAGAAGAACAGGGCTAAAGGACACACACCGGCAGACTTTTAAGGAAGTTTCTTAGAAGCTGGCTCTAAATACTGCTGTTTATATCTAATTGGCTATACCTAGCAGCAAAGGAGGCTATGAAAATCAGTCTTTATCCTGAGTGGCCATGTGCCACTCAGTTAAAATTAAGAGGTTTTGTTTTTAAATAAGAAGACAGCGGATACTGGCATAGGCAACTAGCTATGGCTACTGTAAGTAGCAAATTCAAAGAAAGGACAGGTATCTAGGTGGCCAGATCAGCGAGTGCTTCATCAGGGGAGCAAGACTGAACCTGGCCTTGAAGAAACTGATTGTGTTTTAAGTGGTAGACATGAGTGGAATGGGCATTCCAGGCAGGGGAAAGAATATAAGCAAAGGGAAATGCACTCTGTGTGGGATATTAGTCTAACCTGGAGCACTCCTCTAGAGGAGGTTTGAGAATTAGTGCTGGAAAAGATAATATAAATAAACAGTAACCAGCGATCCTACCACCCTGGGTGAGGTATGGTCCTTGACCACTCTGTGACTCCCCAGAAGCTCCTCCCCTCGTCACTCACATAGCCTCCTCCTGCCAGGGCCGCCTCCCCGCCCCAGGAGATGGTCCTTGGGGCCTCTTGGGTGCGCCGTCTCAACACAGGTCCTGTCCATCCACCTCCCCCTGCATCCACCTGGTCCTCGGAGAAACTTGGCATCTTTGCCCCACTAAACCCGGCAGGTGGGGATTGTTCCCTGCTCAATGGTCTCTCTTAATTGACACAGTCTGCTCCAGTTGGTCTCTTGACTTTAGACTTTTTCAGGGGCGAGTTGGGCCCTAGTCTCTATATTTTCTCAGCTCTGGCGGGGAGGGGAGGTCACAGGTCAAGTTTTTCCAAGATATCTTTGATTCCAGGTCCACAGTCGTGTCTGGCCAATGGAGTGCCCTCACTTGGTTTGGGGAGATGGAGACAGGTGGGTCCGTGGTTACCCCAGCTCTCACCATTAGCCGAGGAGTCTGAAAAAACCCACCTCCCTCCCATCACCTCCATCTCTAGCCTTCTCTTCCACACGGGCCGAAATGTATAAGGGGCAAGCATTGTAGAACCAGCATGGGGCCAGTCTTAACGAGTCCTACCCGGGTGGCTCGGCATCTCCCTTCAGAACGTGTGGGCACTTCACACCTGAAGTCCTCAGCCTTGGGGCCTCAGGCGAGATTCCAAGACAGCAGAGCAAGCCCTCACTGAACATCTTGATTACATTTATTGAGCGCTAACCATGTATCAGGCACCGTTAGCTCATTACCTATGATGTTATTACAGGTGAAGAAACTGACAGTAGAAGCGAGTGAGGACTGGAATATCCTGGAAAAAAGTCTTGAGAAACAAGGCCAAGAAAGAGAGGTGGGGCCCGACTGCAGAGGCTCAGAAGCTCAGACTTTCTCCTCGGAGCACTTTGGATTTTGAGCAGGTTGTGATGGGGTCTCAGTTGTACTTTTGAAAATTTGGTCTCAAAGCAAAGCATGGGATGGATTGGAAAGAGAGGGCAGATGTCTTCCCATTAGAATGTGAATACTGGGCCGGGCTGGGGTTTGGGGAGGAGAAAAAGGAGGAGGAGGAAGGAAGGGGAAGGGGAAGAGAGGAAGGAGAGGGGAGAGGGGACCGGGGGGTCAGGAGGCAGAGGAAGGAGAGGCAGGAGGAGGAAGGAGAGAGGATTTGGGTGTTCTGTTTCTTTCTTCATTTGCTCAACAGGAAGCATACAATTCCTGAGCGCCCACCACATGTGAGAGGGGCTCAGATAAGCCATGCAAGGATCATCCATGTCCTGGCAGGAGCTCACAAAATGGAAGTGGACAAACGCAAGGCCCTTGGGGGCTTCATAGAGCCTTCACAAATATAATCTCACTCAATCCCTGCACCTGTACTGTGCAGTAAGCGGGATGTGTATTCTCATACCCATTTCACAGATGAGAAAGCTGAGGCACAAGCAGGTTAACTGGCTCACAGTTGCACAGCTGGGTGGGGGCAGAGCTGGGGCTCAAATTTAATGCTCTTTCTGTTACATCAGGCACATCTGGGTACAGGAAATGTACCCAGAGCTCTGGGGGATTGGAATTGGGTGGAATTGGGCAGAATGATTAAGAGCTAGGCTCTAGAGTCAGATTGCCTGGCTCCAAAGCCTGACTCCATCTCGAACTAGCTGTGTGAACCCTGGGCAAGTTTCTTAACCTCTCTGTGCTTTAGCTCGTTCACCTGTAAAATGGGAAGAATGGTGTCTACCTCGTAGGGCTTCTTGGGCTTCACTCGTGATAGCACACACAAAGTGCTCAGCACAGGCCTGGCCCAGAGTAAGCACTCTTATGTGATTCCACCATTATAGAATCACTATAAAATATAATTATTTTGAGGCGAGTGACACAGGGAAGACAGTCCAGGCAGAAACAACGAGCCAACTCAGGGGGATGTGGCAGAGACCCAGGCCACTGTTAGGACATGTTTTCTATGCCCAGACCCCCTATAATACCCTGTATCTAACCTTTGCTTCCTCTCTTGCATCCTTCTCCCATCCTTCTCTTCCTATCCCTTTCTTTGTCCCATCGATTTTTCCCTTTCTTCCCTGCTGCTCCTTGCTCAGTTCTGCTGGGAGCCCTGAGGGCTAAAGACCTTGCTGACACCTCCGCACCCGCTCCATGTGACTGTGGGCCAGGAGCCAGCCTTCCCAATTGCTTTGACATCTACTGAGGGGCACTCTCCAGAAACATCAGCCGTTCGCCAGGTCTGCTAAAGGACATGGCCGAAGCATCTGGTTTTCCGGAGGGGAGAGCCTTCTGCAGGCAAATGTCTCCCTTCCTTATGCTATTTCTCCTGATCCTCAGCCTATATGATCTCCTTTTTATTAAAAGGAGGAAATGAGAGAGAGGGAGAGGGGAAAGGGGAGGGAGAGGTGGAGAGAGAGAGAGAAATATTCTTACCGTCTGCTCTGTGGTTTCACAGAAGGTAATCAGGAAAGAGAGGAGGGTAGGACCGGGCTCTGTGGTTATCACAGCTATTAGCAGGAGCTCATCTGTTCATCAGCCTGTAAAAAGTTCCCAGCTTTGGCCAAGGTAATTACCAGCCTAGGTGGCTGGCCAGGTTGGGGCATGGGGGAGGTGAGGCTGTCATTTCCAGTTCACCAGCCTCCATTTGCTTCTTGGTCAAGGGGTTCAAATGAAAAGGTTAATTAAGAATCAGAGGATTTGTTCTTCAGGTTAAGTCACGTATACACAGCACAAAGGTCATATCCATACATGATAACTGCTTTTAAAAACCAATCCAATTCCACACGCACGTATTGACATACGCACCTCCTCTCCCACCCCCACCTGCCAACCACATCTCCATCTTCTCTGGACCAGGTGTCTACTAGGCTTTTATCATTACAGAGGCTGAGTAGCAGGTGCGGCATGGGTGCCGCTTTTTTGGTGCTCACTTGGGAAATGCGGCTCATACCCCAATGGCAGCCCACAAATACCTGGGCTCCTTTCACGCTAGCCGCTCACCTGCTGTGTGTCCCTGGGCACATCACCTCCTTTGTCTCAGGGCAGGTGGGAGTAGATCAGCAGTTCCTAATCATGATGGCCTCTGTGTTTGGGGGGGTAAGGTTGTAACAGAACATCTTGGACAACTCTTTATGCCTCCTCCTGGGATTCTGATATGTGCCCTCCACCCAGTGTGGTCCAAACCGTTGGTCCAAGTTGTTGGTCCACGTAGTGGATGATGTGAGGTGTCACCCTGATCTCTTCTTCAGGACCAAGGTCTTCATTCCTCTAGCTGTTGGGAGTGCTGGCAGATGCCTGTCAGCTGAGTCCCTCTCCAGGACTTGCCCTCAGCCAAAACAGCCATCTCACTCAAGGTCATGCCACCTTCCTGCTTCCTGGGGGCAGCCGGCATCCAACTCTGAATGTGGGGATGTAAATACCCATCGCTTTTGCCTCAGCACAGGACAACTCAGAAGTGTCATCCCAGCTCCAGAGCTCCCTGTAGAACTGGCTGAGAATTTTGTTGACGCTTCAGCCCAGTTCAACTCCTCTCTCTGCCCAGTCCCACTTTGTTCGCTCTCCTCCCCAGCCCTCACTCCCAGGTGTTGCTGCCAAAAGTACTTTCAATAAGTTTCCTATGTGTAAATTTATTGAAATTTACAAATCTCCATTTCAGAGTCTGTTTCCCAGGTAACCTATTATAAGACAATACAAAAAAATTGAGAATCACCAGATTCGATGCTCACCAGGGCCATCCACTCATCCATTCAGCAAACAAATGCTTGGCACCTAGGCTAACTCTAGCCCTAGAAGTCTTCCTGAATGAGGAAGGATTCCAAGTGGGCCTTGAAGGGCAGGCAGAATGTGAAAGGAGGAGGAGAGGCAATAAATTTAATGGAATTGGTGTGTGTGTTGTGCTGGTTGTATTTGTTTTATCTCAGCCTGTGGAGCATCCACCACAGTGGAGATGCCGTAAGCAAACGGATTTTTGAAATGATCATGGATTACCAAATTTACTAATTCCAGCTTTAGAATGGTAGTATCTGACCTCTACTGGGTGCTGGATTATTGCCCACTGAAAATTCTATCTTTCTCCTGCCATGTGATGTGTCACACTGGCACCCCTCCGGGAAGCCCTTTTTGTTTGTTTTTTTGTGGTATGCGGGCCTCTCACTGTTGTGGCCTCTCTCATTGCGGAGCACAGGCTCCGGACGCGCAGGCTCAGCAGCCATGGCTCATGGGCCCAGCCGCTCCGCGGCATGGGGATCTTCCCGGACCGGGGCACGAACCCGCGTCCCCTGCATCGGCAGGCGGACTCTCAACCACTGCGCCACCAGGGAAGCCTGGCACCCCTTCTTTAAAGTGGTGACCCATCTCCACCCCACAGCTAATATCAAAAAGCCAGAGGAAACTCCCAGCCCCATAGTATTATTTGCAACCTTTGTCTTGAACCTGCCAGCACTTTCCACTTTGAATCTTCTCTGAATTGTCCCTGCAGGCCTCAGCTGCTGGCCCCTTGTCTTGTCCCCTGCCCAGGGCTTTGCCGACTTTAATGACTGAGGTTGCCTTCCCAATCAGCCTTTGACTCTCTCCTTATCTGCATTCCAAATGTGTTCTTCATCCCGTCCGTCTTCTGCCAAGCCAAGGGTCTCCCCAGCTCAGGCCAGCCCAGGCTCTATCCCAGCGTCACCCCAGGTGGCCAGGTGTTCTGTTGGCCTATAACCCCGTGACTACAGACCATGTTGGGCACTATTGAGATGCGTATCTGCAGCTCTTGGGGGTGCTTGGGGACTGTGGCTCTGGCTGGGACACAAAATTCAGGTGGTCTTCTCATTCTAAGCACAGCAAGCAATGTAGTGAAATCCCTTCCTTTCCAGGGTCCTTCTCCCACGTTTTCTTCTCCCACCTGGCATGGTGTGGCTTCTGGCTCCCGGTGCAGTCCCCCCAGGAGAAAGGCGTGTTTGAGGGGAGCTGAGCGCTCAAGGAGGCAGCTGGAGGCTTTGTCTTGAAAGAAATCAAACAGCCTGGGAAAAGGAGGAAGAGAGGCGAGGTTCTGTCCATGGTGCTGAAAAACAATCACAGAAATAATCAGCCGCTGAGCTTCTGTTCACGCACTGGCACTCAGCTGTGCACTATGAACAACCCAGGGGACACAGGGAACCCAGTTCCTGCCATAAACAGTCTTTTAATCAAGCTGGAGACAATAAAACACGCATGTGAGAACACACAGGATTAATCCTAAACAGTCCATATAATGATGGGTCTCAGAAAACTGCACAGGGGGAAGGGCTCTGGCCATCTTGTTAAAGAGATCCCTGAGACAAGCCCTGTTTTAGGAACTATGCCCTTTAAGGGGGGGGAACCCCACTTTATAATGAAATGTTCTTTCTTTAGTCACCATATCTTTCCCTAGAGTATTTAAAGCCTAAAGGTCTTGGATATAAAATCAGTTGATCTAACTGCAGCAGTGCAGTTTAAATTTAAGTGCTAATGCTACGTTTGAAATGTAAACATATGATTGGTTTCTTAGTTATGTCTTTAAAAAGGATTGGTAGGCAGGGACTTCCCTGGTGGCGCAGTGGTTAAGAATCCACCTGCCGGGCTTCCCTGGTGGCGCAGTGGTTGGGACTCCACTTGCCGATGCAGGGGACGCAGGTTCGTGACCTGGTCTGGGAGGATCCCACGTGCTGCGGAGCGGCTGGGCCCGTGGGCCATGGTCGCTGAGCCTGCACGTCCGGAGACTGTGCTCCGCAACTGGAGAGGCCACAGCAGTGAGAGGCCCGCGTACCGAAAAAAAAAAAAAAGAATCCGCCTGCCAATGCAGGGGACACGGGTTCGAGCCCTAGTCTGGGAAGATCCCACATGCCACGGAGCAACTAAGCCCGTGTGCCACAACTACTGAGCCTGTGCTCTAGAGCCCACGAGCCACAACTACTGAGCCCACGTGCCACAACCATTGAAGCCCGCAAGGCTGTAGCCCGGGTTCCGCAACAAGAGAAGCCACCGCAATGAGAAGCCCGCTCGCCGCAACTAGAGAAAGCCCACGTGCAGCAACAAAGACCCAATGCAGCCAAAAATAAATAAATTTATATAAAAATACAAAAAGGATCGGTGGGCAATTTTTGTCTGGGTGCCCAGCCCCAGACTGCATGGCCATGGTCTCAAGCCCTGCTTGTCATAGTCACGCCCAGCTGTCCCTCTCAGCAGGAGGCTCCAGAAGGTCACTGCTGAGAGAGTGCTGTCCCTCCTCAATCCCTCCTCTGCCCGCAGCATTCTCAGGACCTGGGCCCATGGCGACAGTGCCCATCCCCCTTCTCCACCCTCAGCATGTGCCCTCCCTTGCCTTGAACGGGGAGAGGCTGCAACTTGGTTCTCCCTCTTTAGCTAGGGACCTCCCTGCCTTCCCCACTCATTTGCAGGAGGGATAGGAGGAGGCACCTTGCCCATGTCTTCATCCAGACTGTATCTTTGTGAAGGTCTACTACTCACAGAGGAAAGGAATTGCTTTAGCTCTATCACTGGAATTGGAAAAGTTGGTATTTCGTCAGACCAAAACACTGATCCCTGACTAACTTGCTGAATGAGGGGCAGGTCGCACGTCTATTGGTCTCAGTTTCTCCTTTAAACTAGAGGAATTGACTGGATGGTTGAGCAGTGTTCCTGCTGGTTCATCCTTGTAGTCTGTGAATCGGAAAATGTTGGCTAGGTCGTTACTCACCTTGGACATGTATGGAACCCGTTCATCGAGCTCACTCCCTGAAGTCTTAACTTCCTGACAGCTAACACTCTGGAAAGTTTCCATCCATGGGCATACTCTTTATTCTCATATGGGACTGTTGCTTTCAATTTTATTTGGTTTCTTACCAGTGGAGCTGGGTTAGATAACACGGACCCTAAAGGAACCCTACACCCGTCTCTTTCCTGAAACCTTAACCAGAGCCAGGCTCACTGGCAAGACCCTTTTTAATTTCTATTAACTCTCAAGAGAAAAGGCAGTGGGTATGACCAGCCCCAAAGCCTCATCACCTTGGAAGGAGAAAATAGAGAAGAAAGAATAGATCTTCACCCCTCCAGACAAAGGTTTCACTCTCAAGGCTTCAGGAAGGGGCTAAGTAATGCCAAGAGGAGGCTTGTGCAGGTGGGAATGTGGGATAAGACATAAACCCTGATTCAGTGCGTGACAAGGATTCCCCAAGAAGGTTTCTTCATAGAAGCTTTCAGAAGAGGCACTGAATCAGGATTTGCAGAGAGATGGGGGTCCTCATACATTGTAAAGACAGAAGCAGTCATTGGCAAGTTGAATGTGTTTGGGGAGCAGGACAGCTGAGTGGGCTCCAGAGGGCTGCAGCAGTGCAGTTTAAATTTAAGTGCTAATGCTACGTTTGAAATGTAAACATATGATTGGTTTCTTAGTTATGTCTTTAAAAAGGATTGAAGAGAGTGTGAGATGTGTCCGGTGAGGTGCAGGACTGTGGGGTGGGCAGACGACCAGGGCCTTGCATGCTGGAATCTAGAGTTACTCCAATAAGAACGAGAGAGATGTTGGTCCTGATGCCATGTCTCTGTGGGTTGGGTTTTTGTCCTGGGACTCCCAAATTTGGGGAGACTTTAGGGCTCAGACATAAGTTGGTGTGAGTGTGTGAATATGTGTGGAGGAGACCATGGAGATGGAATTCATTTGAGTCATTTTGGTTTGATCCAAATTAGTTTTAATTTGGTCCAGAGTATTAGTTCAATGTTTATTAGTAATTAGCTCCAACTCAGCCCAGGCCCCAGGGACTGGCTGTCAGGCTGTGTAATTGCTTCCCTGCCAGGAAAAAAGAGAATGGGGCTTCAATGTTTGGTAAATACTGGGTTGGGGAAGAGAAATGGAATATTTTTCTCTTCAGTCCATCAGTTTCATTATTCTCAACTGCTGTCCCAGTGGATTCTGTGTCCCCTAGACATCCCTGAAAATTCTGCCACATTTGGTATGGCTAGGGACAGGAGAAGAAATGCTGGGAGGGGTACCTGGGAGAGAGTCTAAGCCCTTCTCAGAGGAAAGTCAGCCATATCTGGATGGGCAGCGGGACTGCACCAGTCATGTAAATCCAGCCATCTCTGACTTACTGCCTCCGGCCCCAGTTTCTACCCTACTTTTCCCTAATTTTCCCCTACTTTCTGCCTTTAGCAGAAATCCATGAGCCTTCCCTTTCGGGGGCTCCAGAGACTTCATTTCCAGGTCTCCCTCTTGCTCCCTGCCCAGCAGCATCAACACTGGAGCCAATGCTGAATCTCCCCACTCCCTGCCCCCTCCAGCCCCTTATGCACCAGGGGCCAGTCTTGGGAACTGCAGGAAGGGTAGGGAAAGCATGCAGGGTCTGTTGACATGAGTGAGTCACTCTGAGTGGGAGTAGATGACGAAGAGAATATGACTCAGGGAAGGGAATACAGTGTGGGTGAAGGCAAGGGGTTTGCACATTCTTACCTGCTCAAGGAAATATGGAAACTCAGGGGTGTTGGAGTGGGGGTACCCACTGATGGCTTGACATTCTCAGGTCTCTCTTGAGGTCACTCGTGTATACGGCATTGTCTTCCTGATCTTGTCCCATCTGCATTCTTTGGTGCTTCCCTGTGTATTTTGTCTTCATCTCTTTAGTCCTTCTTAGTCAGTGAGGTTGGTGAACAGAAGTCTCAGGGAATCTGTAGCCAATGACCCCCAAGCTACTGAACTGGGTGCACATCCATCAGAAGAAGATGGAGCTAGTGGCCAGTGTCCTGGCCTGAGTTTTGGAGCAGAGTCTGCCATGGAAAAAGACTCTTAAGGGTCTGTCTTAGTCACTGGACATAGCAATAGCCTGTCTGGGCCTCTCTTTTTGGAAAATAGGGCTAGGAATATTATCTTGGCTGCTATAAGATGTTGCCTTCCTTCTGTGGCCAGCACCTTGAAAGGAGCAGCAGGACAAAATAAACTGAAGAGGCCAAACTATACAAGGAAAAAGAGCAGGGGGTATTGCCACAAGCCACGCAGGACTGGCAATCACCTGCCTCAGGGCCTTTGCACATGCCATTCCCTTCAAATGGAAGGCTCCCCTCCCACCCCCAATATATCTGGGTGGCCAATTCCCTTACCTCTTTTAAATATTTGTTCATATTTCACCTTCTCAGTAAGGCTTCACTGATCACACTATTTTAAAATGTCACCCCACACCCAGCATTTTCTATCCTCCTTTTCTACTTTATTTTTTCCCCATTATTACTTATCACCATCTAACATGCTGTATCTTATACTTATTTCTTATGTTTATTGGATACCTCCTTCCACTAGAATGCAGGGTTCACAAGGGTAGGGATTTTTGTCGGTTTTAGTCATGGCAGTATCTCCTGTATCTAGAAAAGCACCTGGCATGAAGAAAGTGCTCCATAAATCTTAGTTGAATTAGTGAATTAACAAAGACAATTCTGAGTGCTCTTAGGACAAGTTATATGCCCAGCAGTGAGTTACCCACTGTAGGAGATGAAGTGGACAAGGTCTCAGAATGGGATTTGGGAGAGCTGGGCTTGAGCCCCAGCCCTGTTCCCCACCAGCAGTAAAGAGAAGATAAGGCAGCTCCCCGCATCCTCCCAAGTAGCTGTGAAACTCAGGCCCTGCGATGGAAGTTAAAGCATGTTGTAAATTATAAAGGGCTGCCTCTCATGGCCCCTCTCATTCTGGCGCTACCATTTTGTCTGGGGCTTAGTGATGGTGTCGTCAGGTGAGGATGGTGTAATTAGAGATTTCTTGGGGGAAGTGAGTCTTGAGCTGGGCTCTAAGTGTACAGGGAACAACAGTGGCAAAGGCCAAGGGGAACAGCCATTTGGGGTGGGAGAGCAGCAGGGCCTCTATGGAGATCATTTCTTTTAAAGTCTTTTTTTTAAAAAAATATTTATTTATTATTTTATTTATTTATTTTGGCTGTGCTGGGTCTTCATTGTGGCATCTGAACTTCTTAGTTGCAGCATGCAGACTCTTAGTTGTGGCATGCGGACCCTTAGTTGTGGCATGCATGTGGGATCTAGTTCCCCGACCAGGGATCAAACCCGGACCCCCTGCACTGGGAGCGCGGAGTCTTACCCACTGGACCACTGATGCTAATTCAAGATGCAGGGGACTAGGGTAGCTTCTGCTGGGGCCACAACTTCTAAGGCTGGTTGCCCTGGCTGAGCTGTGTTCTACTTAAGGCATGCTTGTTACCAGGAACTGTAACTCACTGACTGCCTGGGTGTGTTGCTGTTTGGCAAAGAAAACAGGCAACCTCAGGGCAGCAGAGATGGGCCTCAGAGGCTGAGCTGGAAGGTCTGAGACTCCAGCCCTTCTCCTGGGGCCCAGCAGACTATTCACTTTGCACAGAGCTATTTTAACTGCCCCTGCCTTCTCCCTGTGTTACAGCTTTTTGGTTGCAGTCCACATTCCTGACCATAGTTTCTGTGTGTCTCAGTGATGTTCTCAAGAGAGCGCATTTCTGGTGCCCTTGAATCAGACTACAGATGAAGCAGTCACTCGTCCACCGCTCATCCAAGCCCCTGTGGCCTGGAGGGGGGCAAAGTCACATGGCACATGGCTGGCGGGTGTATGGCTTCCCCTTTCATGTCAGGGGGCGGGGAGAATTGATTTAGAAAGGCAGTCGGGCAGAGAAGGCCAAGTGGCTGGGGCTGAGTACAAGTCCTCGATACCACTTTGCAGGCAGGGCTCCCAGGGTAGATCCTGGGAAAAGGAAACAGGGCCCTTCCCAGAGTGACCCTGCCTGAACTTTAAGCTTTACCTTCATTGTCGCATTACTCACTCACGAACCCTCAATGTCTACCTCTGCCCTGCCCACTTCTGCCCATGCCGTCTCCCCGCCGGGCTCTTCTCCATTGATTGAAATCCACCCATCCTTCAAAGCTCAGTTCTGCCCCATCTCCTGCCAGAATACTTCCTTAGTCTCTCCGTCCCCTTGATCCCACCCCTCCTCTCCTTCTCTCTTACGGCTCTTCAAGAATGATGAAGCAGAAGAGGAATTGGATAGGAATTTGGGTCCTAACTTGCTGTGTGATTTTGTCCAAACATTTTACCTTGTCTGGGTTTCTTCACTCAACTGGGGAGGTTGAACCAGATCAATGACTTTCAGTCTATCTTTTTCCACCCACGAGTGCACGTGCTTGCCTCTCCCTCTGGCTACTCCAGGACTACTCCAGGGGCTGTAGTAACACAAACCCTTATCCCCCTCTCCAAAAAGCTCATCAGAACGATGACCAAAAATGGCATTGCAGGGATACCCTCGCCTCTGTCCTAACTTACATCACAACATTCAAAGCTTTTGCACTTGATATTTAGGAATGATTTACTGAGCACCTGGGTCACTGTCTTGAGAAACTCCAGGCTTCCCAGGTCTCTCCACTCAGGGGCTAAGATGCTCTGATTCTGGCTTTCTGGGTGTGCCCAAGCACTGGTCTACTCAGGGAGAAGCAAAGCTGGGCCAGGGCCTGGTGTCCAGTGTGCATGCCCTTCACTGCCAGGGACCCCATTGCCACCCATTTCCCCCATTGCCACCTCCCCCTGCCTGAACCCCAGACTATGGCCAATGGCAGGGAAAGTGGGTCAAATGCCCAGATTCCTCCTCTGGGCTCGAGCAGATCCAGCTCAACGTGCTCCCCAGCCCTGCTCCCTGGGGCTCTGAGCTGCCTTTTTCCATATCTCCACGTCCCTTTCTCTGGTCTCCAGTGAATACTGCCATACAGGGAGACTGATTTACCACGCCTTGCAAAAGTTGAGAGATGCTAATAGACACCCTGCGGATGACAGGATGGGGCAAAGGCTGGCATGGAGAAGGCAGACTGCACAGCGGCTCCCACCCTGGCACTGAGCACTGCGGGCTGCGCTGGCTCCCACACTTCAGAGACACCCTCATCAAGGTCATTCCTACCTCTGGGTGAACAAGCCAGGCTCAAGGGCACTGCTGGCTTGCGCTGCGGGGGCCTCTAGGCAGCACAGAGGGCCTCCCTGGCGAACCCAGGTTGGAAATTTTTCCTGCTCTAGGCACAGTCCAGCGCTGATTTCAGAGCCTGCATGTGGTGCCTGCAGGTGCAGGGTGCCCTGTTCCGATGGAACTTAAAGCCCCAGGAAGGAGGAAGAAAAGTGCACTTACTAGGACCTGGGGGGTAATGGTGACTCCTTCAGGCATCATCTCATTCGTTCCTCACTTCCCTACAGCCCTGAGCTGCAGGCAGCACTATTCTCTATATTTACAGGGACATTGCCTACAACCCAGAGACACCAAGCAGCTGGCCCAGGGTAACACAGCTGGCCAGAGGCAGTGCAGGAATTCTGCCAGGCCCATTGCCCAAACCAGGGTGAGAAAAGCCAGGAACTGGAACCCCGTTTAGGGTAGACAGAACGGGGCATGTTTCTTCCTTCCCTTGCCCTGGGTGGGGGTGAAGACCCTCTTCCTGCACCAGCTCCCACTTGCCTCTCTTGAGACCCCAGCCAGGGCAATATCTTTTCTGTTCAAGAAGGAAGACAATCCTCATCTCCTGAAGGCAGAAATCAATAATTTACGAACTACGGCTCCAGCCAGAGCAGAGAACGATTTCTTTTAAATGCTTCTTAAAACACAATATTAACAAGTCTTCTAATGGGTGAAAATATTTGAATTAGGGGAAATGAATGTTTTACGAGTTGGCTGGGGAGCAATCCCCAGAGATGGGCATGTGGGGAGGCAGGAGACAGTCTTGGATCGGGACTGGCTGAGCTATCCTGGGGCTCCAAGCCTGAAGCCACAACTCAAAGGGCAGAGCAGGTTCAGAATCAGGCCCAGCAAAGGGCCCCAAATGGCCTCCATCCCTGACACTTGTTAGGTGATGGCCACGGGTGTCCAGGTCTAAAACTACTGCAGATTTTAAATTCTGGCTTCTTGGGACCTGCTCCCCTAGAATGATCCTCCAGACCTTCCCGCCCAGGTGGCTGGAGGCAGAGTCACGCTTTATGGAATACTGTGTTACGTTCAACATATATCACTCTCCCGGCGTCACTGTGCAGCCGAGTATACTGCCCTGCCCTGCCGACTGTGGCTTTGCCGATAGATTGCAGCTCATCCAAGCGGAGGTCTTAACTGTGCTTGCTTGGATGGCTTGGCCTCTTGGGCTCCAGCCCTGCACCCTGAGAAGAGCATGCCTCGTGCAGCCACTGCTCCTTCAACCTGGGTCCCGGGATGAGAGACAGGTGGGGCAGAGCTGAATCCCACCACAGCCGGCCTGCAGACTCATGAGCTCATTGTTATAAGACGCTGAGATCTGGGGGGTGGCTTGTCACAGAATCAGCATCATCACAGAAGAGTGAATACACCTTCCCAGCCCCTCTGCCTCCACCCCCTTGTTGAAGCAGTATCTCCTTGCCCCTTTGTCCAGGCCCCCCATTGTCAGATGCATTCCCTTGGAAGAGTACCCACTTTCCTCCCAGACATGCTCCTACCAAAGAGGGCAAAGCAAGTTCCCCCAACTTTTTCCATTATGAAAGCCCTTTTACATCATCAACCCATGTCTCAGACCCCCAAGGTTCAGCAGTTTTATTTTGGTCACCATCGACTGGGACCAGATTAGGGGGAGGGACACAGTGTTGAAAAAGCAACTCTGAATTTGTTACCCTTTAAAATTGATTTGTTTTTATCCAATGTAACAGCAGTTTACAAACATTTGAAAATCACAAACACGAAAGCTGTAGTATTTATTCTGTCGTTGTTTGATACACTACAGATTTGTGGATTCTTTGCAATCTGAGACTCCGAGGTACCGGGAAAAAACGTGAATTTTACTGTAACATAGACCACTCACCAGCAAGCCCCTTAAACACTCTGGTTTTCAGTTTTCTCTTCTGTAAAATGGTGAGAAGCACACCCGTGCTCTAGGGTTTTCCTAAATATTACGTTTGTGAAAACATTAGTGGCAAAGCACTTGGCAGACATGGGAGGCGCTTGGCTAATCTTTCTGTTCCGTCTTTGCTGCTTATTTAGCCCTGTGACCTCGGGCCAGATTTAGAGCCAGCTGTGGGCCTCAGTTTTCTCATCTGCAGAATGGGGAGCACATACTTATCTCCAAGTATTATTGGGAGGATGATCCAGAGTTCTGAATGTAAATGAACGTGGTGCACAGTAGGCACTAAACTAGTTTTCCTCTTTCTTTCTTCTTTGCCATCCCCACATATCTTTTTTCATGACTGTGTGCAAGTCACACCTTCTCCAAACAGCTTTCCCAAGACCCCCACTCTGCCCCGGAGCCTCCTTTAGGACAAAGCTCTTCTCCAGGAATGCATTCATCACAAGCTAAAGACCCAATAGCTGATGTCAGTAACAGAGAAGTCCTAATCACAAATTGATTTAAGACCCTGTTTACACCCCTTAACCATGATCATGTGTTCCTTTGACCTGCAGTCCTGAACCTTAATTAAAGCAATTAAGCGCTGGGCAGTGAGTGACAGTCTGGATTTCTCAGCCCTCTGCCAATTTCACACTTTCCTTCACTACCCGAGGCCAGACTGGGTCAGCCCAGCTACACCTGGTGTTCATAACGTGGCCAGGCTCTCACCTAAGTGACTTGATCACTCTTCAAAAGGGAACTGGAAATAGAATCTCACCAGGCAGGGACAAAACAAGGCAAGAGGAGTGTTTTGCTGAAGCAGGGACCACGCGACTTTTTTTTTTTTTTTTTTTTTTAGCACAGACCTCCTATTTTCACATCAGTAACTGGGCCACAGTGACCTACATCAGCCTCCTAGGGGCTAAGATATGTTCTCCTCTCCCACATGTCCTCACTAATATCCTCTTACCCCGAACTTTGCTCTCTGTTCTGAGGACAGAGGCAGGATATTAATATTACTAATAGTTAGGATTGGCTTCGCATTCATTTGTGCCAGGCATGGCACTGAAATGTAGTTCAAAGTGTGGTAGCTAAGAGCTCCATTTCTGGGCTTGAGTCCCAACTCTGCTGTGTGACCTTGGACAAATTACTTAACCTCTCTGAGTCTCGGTTTTCTCATAAATCAAATGAGGCAGTAATAGCACTGGCATTTAGGGCTGTTGTGGGGGCAAAAGGAAGTAATGCTTATAAAGTGCTCGGTGCAGTGACTGGCACATCAGAAGAGCTCAAGAATTGTCAGATATCATTATACTTTGATGACGAAATGACTTCTCCCAATAACCTATGGACTAGCTGAACTTATACCTCTTTTACACACGAGGAAATGGAGACTCAGGGACGTTAAGTAACCTGCCCAAAGTCACACAGCAAGTAAGAGGCACTGAGCCCAGCTCTGTGTGGCTTCAACCCTTGCTCACAGCCCTGGGAAGCCACTCTGTGTCAACGAAGGAACAAATGCCTCCTGGGTGTCCAAGGTGGGATCCCATCTGAGAGCCCCATCTGGGGAAAAGCAGTCGGGCCGTGAAAAGACTGAGTTCAGAGCCACAGACCTCGGGGTTGACAACAAGCTCCATGCCTCACTGGCTCCGGGCCTTCACGAGTTCTTGGCATTACTCAGCCTCAACTTCCTCCTCTGTACAATGGGTGTGAACGCCTGCCTGTGGTGGTGATCAGTACACGCACACTGGGGGCAAGGTGGTGCAGCACAGTGCGTGGCACAGAGTGGATGCTCATGAAATGTGAACTCCTCTTTCTGCTCCACTAAGGGTTTTGGAGTTGAGAGTCCCTGCAGTCACACCTCAGCCAGGCCACCTCCCACCCTGCTGATACATGGTGTTGGTCTTAAGTGAGACTGCAGTCCATCAGTTCCCGGACACTTCTGTGCTGAACGTTCACACAGCACAAGCTCGACTGTGGGTGACACTCTACCAGCTCTCTGGGTGACCTTGGCGAATTACTACTCTATGTGACTCAGTTTCCCCACCTGTCCCATAAATGGTTTGGCCTAGATTGGGGGCCCAGTCAGCACATCTTGGACGGTGGGCTGCATCGGAATCATCTAGAAAAATATTTTAAAATACAAATTCCTGGCCCCATCCTCTGGAAGATCTGCTTCACTAGGGGGGGAGGGGGCCTGGGAAACTGTATTTTACTTTTTAAAAATTTTATTTATTTACTTTATTTATTGGCTGCATTGGGTCTTCGTTGCTGCACGCAGGCTTTTCTCTCCAGTTGCGGCGAGCAAGGGCTACTCTTCATTGCAGTGCGTGGGCTTCTCACTGCAGTGACTTCTCTTGCTGTGGAGCACGGGCTCTAGGTGCGCGAGCTTCAGTAGTTGTGGCGCACGGTCTCTAGAAAACAGACTCAGTAGTTGTGGCTCGCGGGCTCTAGAGCACAGGCTCAGTAGTTGTGGTGCACGGGCTTAGTTGCTCCGCGGCATGTGGGATCTTCCCAGACCAGGGATCGAACCCGTGTACCCTGCATTGGCAGGCAGATTCTTAACCACTGCGCCACCAGAGAAGTCCCTATTTTTTTACTTTTTATTTTATTTTTTAAAGATGAAAGGGTGTTTTTTTTAATGAAGTATAGCTGATTTACAATGTTGTGTTAGTTTCAGGTGTACAGCAGGTGATTCAGTTATACATACCTATGTATCTTTTTTTTTCAGATTCTTTTCCCTCATAGATTATTATAAAATATTGAGTATAGTTCCCGGGAATCTGTATTTTTGAATGTTTCCCCCCAGTGATTCTGTTGCTCAGTCAGGCATGGGAACCATCAGCCGTTTCTAAACTCCTTGTGGCTCCCCCAGGCTGCTGTTCCAAGCAGGGCCACGCTGCCTCTCTGTGTGCTCCCCTCCCTCTGGTGCCACCCTGCACCCCAGCCTGGGCTGGCTGGTGAAGCAAGGGATTAGGACATGATGGTTGGAAGGAGGAATGACTTTCCAGGTCAAACAGGAACTTTGCCAGATGCCTTGGGGCAATCACATGCTCCCTGGGAACTGTTTCCATTTTCTACTGGGGATGAGGTACTTCTCAGCCGGGAAAATTCACGCCCATGTGGTTAGATTCCCTTCATTCCCCGCAGACCATCCCACCCCAGACACACATACCAAGGAATCGAATCTGTCCAGGCCTTGGCTTTGCCCATGCTTTGAAACAGCTGGGGATTTGGAATTTGCTAGGGCTGGGGTGGTGGGAGGGGCAGCTAGATTTTTTCATTAATTTCTGAGAGGTGGGTGGGGTCCCACGGGAAATGTTTTGGTTTTTTTTTTGCTTTTGCTTTTGAGAGTAATGGGCACCAACCATCAGAGTGGGGTATTTTTTTGTTGTTGTTTTTTTAATATTTATTTATTTGGCTGCGCCGGGTCTTAGCTGCCGCATGGTAACGTAGGGTCTTTAGTTGGCATGCGGGCTCTTTTAGTTGTGGCATGAGGGATCTAGTTCCCTGACCAAGAATCGAACCCACGCCCCCTGCTTTGGGAGTGCGGAGTCTTAACCACTCGACCACCAGGGAAGACCCCAGAGTGGCCTTTGAAATAAGAAGACCAACACATGATGAGCAAGAAATAAGGGTCAATCATGACAGGAAAGCTGTTAGACTATGGGAAGAACTGGGTTTGGTTTTGTTTTCAATGATTTTATTTGTTAGAATCAGAACAAAATCCAAAACTTACAAAAACGGTTTCCTCTGAAAAGTGCCACCTTCAGTTCACACACCTAGGCCCGCCCCACAGGCAGCCACCACTCCACTTTCTTACAGATCCTTCCAGAGACGGTCTATGTCAATCAGTGCACGTAGGAGGAAATTACTCTTGTTCTCCCAGAAAAGGTAACATATTATACACATTCTTTTGCCCCTTGATTTTTCTAGTTTACTTGTCTTGAAAATCTTTCCAGTTTGGCACAGAGTAGCCACATTTTTTAAACAGTTTTGAGACAGTTACTGGTATTCCATATTATGGACAATTCATTTAGTAAATCCTCTATTAACAATTTAAATCATTTTCTAACCTTTTGTTTTACAAGAGGTGCTTCAACACAACAGCCCTGCAAGTACCCACTTCTGTGCTTAATCTGTGAGATAAATATTTGGGAGCAGAATTTCTGGGTCAGAGGGCATATGAATTTTTAATTTTGTTAGGGTCAAATTGCCTTCTTCAGAGATTGTACCAATTTACACTCTGTTATATAGCAATATAAAAGTGTGTTAACAAATATTTTTTATCTTTGCTGATTTGATAGGTGAAAAAAAGTGCTGTCTCCTTGTAGGCTAATTTGCTTTTCTTTCATGAGCGAAGTTGAGCATCTTTTCATGTGTCTGAGAGCTGTTTGTTCTTCCTTCCTTGTGAACTGTCTGTTTATACTCTTCACTTGCTAACTTTGCATCTGGAGTGCTGTTCCTTTTTCTTATGGATTTGGAGGAATCTTTACATATTAAGAAAACAACCCCTTTGCCTGGTGCTAAGAGATGCCAGCTTGTTGTTTGCTTGTGGTATTCTTTCCCATGGCAGAAATTCTTGACTTTTATGTAGTCCAACTTATCAACCTTCTCTTTATGACTTCTAGGTATTGTATCACATTGTAAAGGTCTTCCTACCTCCAAGTTAACGTTTAAAATCTCAATATTATTTTTCTGGTGTCATTTTCTTCTTTTCTGTTTAAGCCTTTGATGGATATGACATTTATTTTAGTATAAGGTGTGAGACAGGGATCTAAATTTTTTTTCCAGTTGTTCCATGCTACACAATAAATAATCCATCTCATCTCCAGTAATTTGAAACACGACCTTCACCACATACAAAATTGCTGCTGCTGTTTTCCTGATAGAGTTGGGTTTTTTTTCTGTTCCATTGATCTGTTTGTCTATTTATGTTGTTTTACTCACCATAGCTTTACACTGTTTTAAATATCCCGTCGGTATGAGCCCCCTCACTATTCTCTTTTAGGTTTCTGCCTATTCTTGCTTGGTGATTTTTCTGTATAAACTTTAGAAAGAGCTTGACTGATTCGCAAAAGGAAGATGTTTTAGTGGTGGTGTGGGTGGTACGCCGCTTGCCCCCTCTGGTCCTGACATGGAGCGCCCAGCAGAGGAGACGCGATGGTGCCGGGCAGTTACGTGTGACTCCTTTTTCCTTTCTCTCCCTTACTCAGGTAAGGCTTTCTGGAGGAAGAGGAGGGGTAGCAGAGAATCTCAGAGCAAGGGATAAAAGAGGCCTCCTGGCACCACTTTCTGAGGAAGAAGAGACAGACCCAGAAGAGGCTTCTTGGAAGAGGAACCAAAATCAAAGCTGCAGAGAGGGTTCCTTGTGGAGATTGGAAAGGAGTGGGTGGGTGAGGAGCTCAAGGCCAGCTGGGAGGCCCTTGCCTGGCCGGGGCTGGCCTGGAATTGATGAAAGGTGTGGTCAGAGAGAGGCAGTCAGCCTATGAGTTAAGAGGCTGGCCTTCAGTGAGCCAGCTGCCCAGGCTGCCTGGAAGATGGGCAGAAATGGAACGGAAGCCAGAAACCCCAATGGCCTCTCCAGGCCTGTTGGCTCCCAGAGGCCCTGTCTCATGTTCCTTCTGGTGACACAGGGCCCCTCCCTCCAGGGGAACCATGACATGGGGTTTTGACTTGACTGCTGTGACCAGGTGGGTACAGTTACTCATGGAGAGGGATCAGAAGCTGGATTTTGAGAGCCTGTGATGGGGTTGTGTGTCCTGGGCTACAACAGAAGCACCTCGAGAGGATGTTGCAGTTTTATGAGAAGCTGTGATTCTCTAGACCAAAGAAGGCAGCAGGAGCTCAGTCCTGGGAGCAGGGGGTGTGGAGTCGGAATGCACCACGATGGGAGATGGCTAGCACCGGGGAGAGAAGGGAGGCTGGATGAGCCTGAGCTTGGGTCCCAATCACAGCCCTATCTTCTTCCGGGAAAGGATGGATGAGGAAGGAAATGAGTGCATGGGTGGAAATGAGCCCAGATGGTTCTCTGTCTGCCCAAGGCTTCACTCATTCCCAACCAGAGGAATTCTCACTCCGGGAAGTCCTCCCAGGGTGAGGACCCCCTCTGCCCCGAGCAGGCTGGTATACACTGCTGTAGACATGTGCAATGAGCTGCTTCTGCCCCGCTGCAGCGGCCTCCTTCATAGCCCCTGTCCAGAGAGGCTGGGACCATCTCCTGCCTCTATCCATCCTAAAGCTGGCTCTTCTCTCTGCTCGCTTCTGGGCTAGCCTGGGCTGGGAGTAGAGTCCTGCTTTCCTGCCTGAGGATCTAACAAGGTTTCTTTCCTCAGCAGCTCAGATCACAGAATGTCATCAGGTCCAACAGCCACCCACCCCCGAAACTTACCACCTAGAACAGTGACACCCAGAGAAGGCAGATGAGGGTCCCGCAGTCACACGGCAAGGTCATCATCGATGAGACCAGAATCCAGGCTGCTGGCTTCTAGCTGCAGGTCTCCCACCTACTCTCGGCCCCCCACTCCCCATGTGCTGTGGTGCACATGCTGCATCCCATCCCTGGGAGCATCTGCCAGCTAGATATGGGGGATCCAATGAGGACTCTGAGAAGTTGATAGAGCCCCAAGATAGGAGGCACCTGGATCCCTGGGCGTGTGGAACAAACACCCTCTACTCCAACTCTGAAGACAATAACTGAGCTGTTGCCCAAGCCATAAAAAATGAACCTTTATTGTGTTGAGCCATTAAAACTTGGGTTACTATGTGTTACAGCAGCTGGCTTACCCTGACTCGCACAAGACCCGACACGGTCTGGCCCCCCTCTGCACTCACCCGCTTCTCTCCCTCTCCCTCACTCTGTCCTGGCCACCGGCCTTCCTGCTGCTCCTCAGACACTCCAAGCTCATGCCCACTGCAGTGCCTTGCCATGCATTGTTCCCTCCTCCTGGAATGTTCTTCTCCCAAAGGTTTTTTTAATAAATTTTTAAAAAATTTATTTTTATTTATTTAGTTTTGGCTGCGTTGGGTCTTTGTTGTTGCATGCAGGCTTTCTCTAGTTGCGGCGAGCGGGGGCTACTCTTCATTCCGGTGCACAGGCTTCTCATTGCGGTGGCTTCTCTCATTGTGGAGCACGGGCTCTAGGTGCGTGGGCTTCAGGTGTTGTTTCTGAACAAATATCACCTCCTCAGAGAGAGAACCCCTGGCTACCCTTTTAAAGCAGCTCCGCCATCACTCTGCATCCCCTGACTCTGCTCTATTTTTCTCCAGAGCAGTTATCATTACTTGACATTCATTATCTATCTCCTGTGTCTGTCTGTCCCTGGTGCCTAGAACAGCGACTGGCACATGGTTAAGTACTTAATCAATAGTCTTTGAGTGGAGAAATGAACAGTCTTCTCTCTGATTCTTTATGTATTTCATTCTCCGTTTTCTCATCCATAGAATGGGGGGTGCATGTTGAGGAGGACGATGCAGGTTAAGTGTGCGGCATAGAGACTACACACGGATGCCCCAGGAAGTGCAGTTTCTAGTGTCCTTAGGGATATAGAAGGCAGAGGCTGCAGAAAGAAAAGTTTGAATGGTGTGATGGCACCTGCCCTCCCAAGAGAGGGGGTGGGGCTGAGCCAGCAAGCTCGGGATCCTTGGCTCGGCCGCCAGCTGCCAACACTGACAGGCACGTGGAGCTTCACCGGTGCAGGTAACTGAACTAATGGAGTGAGCTGATGGGAAGGAGGGAGGTTTAGGCCGCACTTTAGGCGATAAGCCACAGAGTTGGCATCTGAGAGGCTGTAGCCACAGGTGGAAGGAGTTCACCTGCCAGCCTTTCCAGCCTGCAGGGTGGCGACCCAGGGGCTCCTGCACTTGTGGCCTGAGGGAGATGGACAACTTCAAGATTGCCCTCTGGTTGTTGGAGATGGAGATGGGCTTTCAAAGAGAGAATAGCACAGGTGAAGGCATGGAGTTGTGAAATAACAGAATAACGGAGTGCTTGCCAGTTAGGATGGTGAGAGGAAGGTGTCATTGGTGGCCCTAGGATGGTGGGTGGAGTCAGGAACTGACCTCAGAAAAGCCATGTGGGGAGGGCTGAGCGCTAGACTAGGAGCCAGGAGACCTGCCTTTCAAATCCCAGGTCCTCCATGAACCATGGATCCTTGAGCAGGTCATTTACTTCCTCTGTGCTTCAGTTTCCTCATCTGTTGAACTGAAGATAGAGCCCCTTACATGAGGCGAGGTGGAGAAGGAGGGGGTGCCTGTGCAGCTTGAAAACTGCAGAGTGTTTGGTTACTTGGACTGAGAGGTAGACAGGAACAGCTGAGACATTCTCCTGGGGCAGCTGTGGTGGGAGGGCTAAGGGTCAACCGGGAAATGACTTTGCTGAGAAGAGAGAGGGAGAGAACAGAGAGAGGAAACCCAAAATGGGCTGCAGGGGGGAGGAGAGGAGCTGGAAGCAGTTCCAGCAGGCGACCAGATGTGGCCAGTGGACAAGATTGCTGGTGTCTCATGACAGAGTCCGTCCAGCCGCTTTCTGTGGAAGCAGTGAGAGTGCAGACTGGGTCCCTGTGGCTGTCGGTAGGCTGTGCACCAACACCCTGGTGTCCCACCATCTAGGTACACGGTACGACTGCGTCCTCCATGCCTTTGAAGCGCTGCATGACCACATGACTGGCTTTGGCCAATGACAAGTGTGTGGAAACGAGAGCATCACTTCGAGGTGGAAGCTTGAAGAGCTAAGTATGACTCCCCATGGAGGCGGACTCCATCAGCCCCCCACCCATACCCCCTGGACCTTTCTTTTACCTGCAGCGTCTGCATCTCGGTGCCTGAGCACTTTCTCTAGACCCCAAAAGACAGTCTGCCTGCATTCTCAACAGGCCCGAGCGCCCGGAAGTTACAAACCACCCCCCCCATCAGCCCCCATCAGTGACTGGGGAGTTGAGATGTAAATACCCCAGCTCTCTCACCCCTCAGGTGGGCTCACCCTTAGCAGGCAGGTTCCTCAGCACATACTTGGGATTCCCCATTGGGATTAAGTTCGTCCACCCACAGTGGCAGCTGGCTTCCTGTCCCTGTTGCATTTTCCCACTCCACACCAGTGTTCCGTGCACCTCCCAAATAAACTCTTTCTATGCACGTCTTTGTTCCTGGGTCTGTTTCTGGAAGGCCATGTTCCTCTTTCCTGCTGTCATGACAACCCCCTGAACAAGGAGAGAGTGGCTGCTTTGTCATGCCAGGCCTCGGGGCGCAGATAACTAGAAGCAGAGCCCCCAGTGGACTGACCATGGACAGGCTTCAGGAGTAAGAAACCCAGGGGCCGCCATTTGTGCCTCTCACCCGCTATCCTCTTGGGTAAAAAGTTCAAATTCCTGGCAGGAAGAATCTGGCTGGCTAGCTCCAGTCAGATGTCCTCCTTTGCTCCAATTAGCTAAATCCAGGAGTGGGGAAGAAGCTGGGGCATGCTGGGGCCAGGCCTGAGGGTGGCCAGTTCCTGGAGGATGGGGAGGTGTGAGTCTGCCATCCACTCACACCTCCTCTCCGAAGGCCTTGCTGTTCATTTCTCCAGAGAGCAGGGGTCTCTGTCACTGAATTCAACCCTCACTGAGGTTCTAATTGATGTGTCCCGGGCACCAGGTGCCATAGAGACAATCCTCACACCCCTTGTTAAGACAAGGGGGTCCACCAACCACAGCATTGATCTGACTGAGCTAATCAGCACAGTTGCATGTGGACAGAAAGTGCTAGAAGTTTCCTTCATCTGCTCCCCAGGTTCCTACATGGAAGGCTTCAGGTTTGTCAAAAATTCCAGAGCTGATTTTCATTGACTCATCATATTAAGATTCTGTCAGTGGAGGGGACTCCCTGGCGGTCCAGTGGCTAGAACTCGGCGCTTTCACTGCTGGGGCCCAGGTTCAATCCCTGGTCAGGGAACCAAGATCCCGCAAGCTGCGCAGTGAGGCCAAAAAAAAGAGAGATTCCATCAGTGGAGTTTTTCCTGGAGACGGAGGCCTGCCCTTTGACTCAGCTGTGGAGCTGCCCACAGTGTTCCCTCAGCTCAGTCTCTCCCCCCACCGCCCCTCCTCTCCCTGGGGACTCCCTCTGGGGGCCTCCAGGCCCAAATATCCTCCTGCTCTTGGAGGGAGCCTGGCCAGAGGCCCTGTTGTTATTTTCACTCCTGTTCTCATAACAGTCCCTGTGGAAGGAAAGAAAAATGTCACCTAGATAAAGACACAGAGCATAAAGAAGAAAAAGACCGAAGAGCGACATGACATTTGGGAAAGTTTAGATAAGAATGGCCTGGGCAGGGCTGAGCTTGAGGGGAGGAAGGTCAGAGCCTGGGGGAATGGGGACATCAGACGAATGACAGGGTGACAGGAGCTGTCTGGCCCTGGGTTCCTCTTTCATAATGATCAGAGATTGCTCCCTGAGCTCTGCCAGAGCGCTAGCTATATGCTAAGAAGCTTCCATTCATTGTCACATTTAATCCACATGACGACCCTAGGAGGGCGTTACTATTATTCATTCAGTGGATGATGGGGAAACTGAGGCTCAGGGAGGTAAAGGAACTTTCCCAGGGTCCCCTATCCAGCCTGGACACTGTCTGACATCCACCTGACACCAAATCTTACCCACCAAGGCCCTGGGCTACCAGGACCCTCTGGTTTTCAGGTTCAGAGTAACTGAGATGTCTGAGATAGTAAAAAGCTTAACCTAAGCAGGTGGGACTTGCTTAGCGAGCAGTCCTCGTGCTCCTGGAGAATAGGGTGGCAAACTGGAAAGAAACTAGCTTGCAAGTCAGAAATAACTGAGTGTCCACCCTGGCTCTGCCTCTTACTATCATGTTACCTTGAGTAACTTACTGTACTATTGTGAGCCTCAGTTTTCTCATCTGTGAATGGACTAATAATACCTACTCTGTAGGGTGTGCTATCTGGCCCAGCTCAGGTACTCAGTAAGTGGGAAGATTGTCCCTACGTATGGCTTCCTCGGCATCTTCTTCTCCAGCGTGCAGGGTTTCAGAGCCTCAGTACAGCCCCGATGACTTTTTCGCAGAACTTTCTGGTGGGGAGCCAGCTGCACACACACACACAAGCCACCCCCTCCCCCTGGTACAGACCCATCTCTGCTCCAGCTTCTAGAAAAGGGGAGGGAGGGGACTTAACGGCTCAAGTAGCCAAACCACTGGCTGGGCAGAAATGCAGCCGGCCTCAGCAGTGACTAGAACCAGGGCCTCTGGGGCCACCAGGCCTCACTCCTACTGTCTTATCTCTGATCCCCTGGGTGTCGCCTCCTGCTCAGACACCTCCTCCCATGCTGCTATTCCAAGGCCTAATACTCCACTGAGGACAAAAGCTCTTCTCTCCAATTCCAGTTACAAACACACTAACAAGGAAAGACTCCAACTGGCCAGACTTGGGTTACCCATCACCTTCTCGACCAATCATTGAGACCCAGAAGCAGAAAAGGACCATGAATGGCCAGGCTTTGATCAGGTGATCACACCCAGACCAATCATTTTTAGCAAGATGGCCACTCCATGCAGATCCCCTAACTAGAGCAGGAATGGACAGTTCTCTGTCCAGAAAAAAAAGGGGATGAAAGGTTCTGGACAAATTAACACATGTCTTGTATTTTTCAAATCCCAGTTCTCTCTGCTTCTAATCATTTCCATCCACTACTGAAATTTACATCCTGCCACCTCCTGTCCCCTACCCAGGTGCTCAGGTCTCTGCTTTCTGCTCGCTGGGCACAGCTAGCCTGAATCAGCCTGGCTGAAAAACCTGACAGGTTTTCCTGAGTTCAAAGAAGTCCTCCCTTCCTTTCAAGTGTCTTCAATACCTTCCCTCCTCCGCCGTTTCAGCAATTTCACTATTGGAGATTCAACGCCTTCCCTCCTCCGCTGCTTTAGCAATTTCACTATTGGAGATTCACTTTTTAGCTTAATAGGGCTTGTTCCCATTAAAATGCACATCCTCTTGTGAGCAGGCACTCGCTGTCTGAACAATTATCTCTGATTTAGTGCTAGAGGTTTTTTTCCGCTTCTCCCCATTTGGGCGGGGGAGAGGAGAGAGAGAGCGTGAAAGGACTTGCCTGAGGCTGGAGAAGGGAAGAGATCGGATGCAGACTGAGGAAGCTGACCACTCTCCTGATTCCACGAGTCTATCCTAGGCGAGTCCAGGTGCCTGTCTGGAAGCCTTGGCCATTCCTATTTCATCTTGGAGAAGTAGCAGCTATTTTTCCTTTTTCCCCCTCTCTCCCAAGTTTAAATTTATTTATTTACACCTTTCAGTCTTGAGATAATTGTACCTTCACATGCAATTGTAAGAATTAATTCAGAGGAATCCCACGTGCCCTTTGCTCAGTTCTCCCCAATGGTAACATCTTGCAAAAGCATACAAGAATATCACAACCAGGATACTGACATTGCTACAGGCAAGACACTGAACATCTCCATCACCACGAGGATCTTCATGTTGTTATTTTATAGCCACATCTACTTCCCTTTCCACCCTACTCTCTCTTTAATGGGTGTCAACCACTATTCTGTATTCATCTCTATAATTTTGTCATTTCAAGAATGTTATAAATGGAATCATACAGTGTGTAACCTTTGGGGATTGGCTTTTTTTCACTGAGCATAATTCTCTGCAGATTCATCCAGGTTGTTGTGTGTATCAATAGTTCATTCCTTTTGATTGCCTAGTATTTCATGGTAGGATATGCCACAGTTCAACCATTTCCCTTTGAAGGACAACTAGGTGGTTTCCAGTTTATTATAATTAAAGTTGCTATGAACATTTGTGTACCCGTTTTTGTGTGAACGTGTCTTCATTTCTCTATGCAAAGGAGCTGGGACTAATTATTCCAAAATGATTTTTAAAATTACATATATACAATATACATTATTTACATTGGATATATTATTTATATTATGCAATTATTTTGGAAGAATTTTAGATTTACAGGAAAGTTGCAAGGATAATATAAACAGTTCCCTTATGCCCCTCATTCAATTTCCCCAAATATTAACACCTTCCATTACCATGATACATTGTCACAACAAAGAAATGACATTGGTACACTACTATTAGTAGTATTTGGATTTAGTATTTATTTGGATTTCACCAGGTTTTCCACTAATATCCTTCCTTCTGTTCCAGGAGCCAATCTTGGATCCCATACTGCATTTAGTCATGGTTTAGTTTTATGGTTTTTGCACTAAGGCCTCAGGGATGTGGCAGAAAGCTACTGTGGAGGTGAGGTGGGGACATGAGGGAGGCTTTAAAAAAAAAACTATGGTATAATTTACATCCGGTAAAATTCAGCCTTTATAGTGTACATGTCTTTGAGTCTTGATAAATGCAGACAATCATGTAATCATCACCACAATCATGACACAGAACATTTCCATCACCCCCCAAAATTCCCACCTGCCCCTTCATAGTCAACCCTTCCCCCATCTTCAGCCCAGACAATCACTGATCCATCCCTACAGTTTTGCCTTTTCCAGAAAGTCACATAAATAGACTCACACGACATGTAGTTTTTTGGGGTCTGGTTTCTTTCACTTAGTAAGATGCACTTGAGATTCATCCATGTTGTTGCGTGAATCAAAACTTCATTTCAGGACTTCCCTGGTGGTCCAGTGGTGAAGACTTCACCTTCCAACGCAAGGGGTGCGGGTTCAATCCCTGGTCGGGGAGCTAAGATCCCACACGCCTCGCCGCCAAAACACCAAAAACATAAAAGAGAAGCAATATTGTAATGAATTCAATAAAGACTTTAAAACTGGTCCACATGAAAAAAAAATCTTAAAAAAAAAAAAGACTTCATTTCTTTTTACTGCTGCGTATGGGTATCCCATTGCATGGATATGCCATTTTGTTTATCCATTTACCAGTTGAAAGATCTTTGGGGGGCTTTTTGGTGATTATGAATAACGTCTCTATAAACATTCATGCACAGGTTTTTGTATGTATATAATTTTCATTTCCCTTGGGTAAATACCTATGAGTTGGATCGCTGGGTTGTATGGTGAGCGTATGTTTAACTTCATAAGAAACTGACAAATTGTTTTCAAAAGTGGCTGTACCATTTTGCATTCCCCAAAAGCAACGCATGTGAGTTCCAGTTGCTTCACTCAGCCAGGCTTTGGTATTGTCCAGTTATTATTATTGTTGTTGTTGTTATTTTAGCCATTCTTTTTGGTGTGAGTCAAGAATTTTATAGCCCTTCTTTCTGTCTCTGCTGCCCCCCTCTCCCCACCATGGGTACCAGAGAGGAGGGGGTGTGGTCACAATCCGGAGAATGCAATTATTTTGGAAGAATTTTAGATTTACAGAAAAGTTGCAAGGATAATATAAACAGTTCCCAGAGCCAGAGAAACAGAGGACTGGCTCTCAGAATTCCCCTGGACACTAGAAAGTTCAGGACTGCAGTTTTTAGGAAGGCATGACCATCAGCAAGTATGTCAAGGAGAATCAGGACAAGGGCTAAGGTGGGAGGGGCACTAGGGCACAAGGCTGGCAGTGAAGGGCCTGGGAGCATCAGTACAGAGTGGCAGGACCTGGAAGACCTAGCCTGTCCACTCAGGGCTTGCTGGTAGAGGGAAAGGGTCTCCTGGGGCCCAGGGCAGGCCCCACGGTCTCAGCACCCTCCCACTGCCCTCCGAGCCTCCCAGCCATTTCCTACAGAGAGAACTGAAATCTCCTGGGATCCCAACTGGCTTGAGAGGGAGAGGGAGGGAGCCTGGGAACCAGAAGCCTGGCTTGGGGCCCAGTTGTGTGACACCTGAATCTTGGGGAAGGTGGCTGAGGGGCCAGGCCACTGGAGCCTCCCAGGACAGCTGGGGACAGGGAGGGGCAGCTCAAGTTTCATCACTGCTTGGTGTGTTACCTGGGCCCTGACTGGGCAACAGAATAATGCCAGGTCCTGGCCCCTGAGGGGTGATACCTTTCACCAAGAAACTGCCGTCCTTCCACGCTCCACAGGGACTACTCTGGCCCCGACTTTGGGTCCTGTGGCCTAGAAGTAAAGAGACCAGATTTAAGTCAGGTCCCAGGACATGAGCCTAGACACTCAGCTCTGGAGGGGATATGTGGGGTGTATACGCGCCTCTGTGCCACATGTGTCTGCAGCATGCAGAGGGTGTCATGTGGGGGATGAGTAGCCTCCAAATATTTGCTTTCAGTTTATTAGCTGTGTGACCTTGGACAAGCAACTTCACCTCTTTGGGTCTAGGTTTCCCTAACTTTTGACTCAAAGGTTTGGTGATTTTCAAATTTCACTGAATATCAGCGTCACCTGGGATTTTTAAATACCAGCGTCACCTGGGATTTTAACTACAGATTTCTGGGCTCCACCACAGACTTAATGACTCAGCATCTCTGGGTGTTTAACAGGTTCCTCAGGTGGGTTTTTCTGTGGCCAGCGAGGCACTGATATCTCTAGAAGCACAGCCCAGTAGTCCAGTAAGTTCAGCCTCGGGCAACCTCTGTCGAGAAAAAAAAAAAAAAATGGTCATGAAGAACCTAGGAGCAGGACGGCAATAAAGACGCAGACCTACTAGAGAATGGACTTGAGGACACGGGGAGGGGGAAGGGTAAGCTGGGACGAAGTGAGAGAGTGGCATGGACATATGTACACTACCAAATGTAAAATAGATAGCTAGTGGGAAGCAGCTGCACAGCACAGGGAGATCAGCTCGGTGCTTTGTGACCCCCTAGAGGGGTGGGATAGGGAGGGTGGGAGGGAGGGAGACGCAAGAGGGAAGAGATATGGGGACATATGTATATGTATAACTGATTTACTTTGTTGTAAAGCAGAAACTAACACACCATTGTAAAGCAATTATACTCCAATAAAGATGTTAAAAAAAAAGAAGAAGAAGTTATGGAGGCCGGTCCAGAGAGAGAGAGGAGCCAGAGAAGGGGAGCCAATCAGAGACCAGGAAGGAGGAGGAGCCAGAGGGGGAGCCAATCAGGGACCAGGAAGGAGGAGGAGCCAGAGGGGGAGCCAGTCAGGAGAAGCAGATGCTTCAGGACTGGGTTTTGATGGGGAAGGAAGGTTTAGTCTGTATAGAGAGACAGCTGGGCTGGGAGCCCAGGAAGAGAAGTTTCTGAGAAGAGAAGCCAAAGTAGTTTGGCTGTTACTGTCTGGGTGTGGCTTCTCGCATCACGAGACAGTAAGAAGGGGACCACCTCTGGGTTTCAGGAGGAGAAGGACAGGGAAGGGCGGGCAAGGGGGCACCTTCCTTGTCTGCTTAGAGACTCTGAGCAAGTCTAGGAGAAGCTGCCTCTGCCTGGAAGGACACTGTAAACCCTGCAAACCCCGAATAGCTCCTGGGGCATAAATGGCTGCTTGGACCCTGGCCAGGCCACCCCCTCTGTACCTGACTCGGTTTGGAGGACCCAAGAGTCCTGGTTTGCTACTTCCTGGCTCTGTGACTATGGCCAAGTCCCTGAAGCTTTCTGACTCCGTTGCCTCATGTGTAAAATGGGGATAATAATTACAACTGCCCTACCCCTCATGGCATTACTGTGGGCATCACCTACGATGAGGGAGGTAGTAGCGCTGTGGGACCGGCAGCCTGGGAGTGGGCACTATTGGAACCCTGGGAAGGAAAGGATTGGCCTCGCTCCTGTGCCCCGTAGTTGGAATGTCCGTGCTTAAAATAAAATCACACAGGCCAACTCCTTGTAAATTGTTATACAGTTACAGATCATCTCCCCTTTGATGCCCCACCTTCAGGGGTAACAATTACTATATGAATTTGGTGTGATCCTTCCACTTAAAAATATTTGGGCCCATGGAAAATATACAGTATTTTGTGAGTGTGTGTGTATGTGTGTGGTTCATTTCACATAAAGAGTGTCACAATGTCGTATCATTCAGCAAAATGCTTCTTTTAACTCAAGATTTTATGTCTGAGATCTAATTAGGTCACATCCTTTTATCCGACGTGTAGCATTTCACTGCGTTTCTCTCCCACATGCTGTTTGGCCTGATCTCAGAGCTTTCTTGTGCCTTTTCTTGTCTCAGGGCAGCCAGATGGGCTGCCTTTAGCCAAGCCCAGCAGGGTCAGTAAGAAGCCGGAGGCTGTCGAGGAAGCCTGAGGGTGAGTCGTCACCTCTGAGCCTGGAGAGAGCATCCTCTGTGCCTGACCCTGCTGGTTCATCCACAGCCAGCGGGAAGGAGAGCGAGAGTGAGCCAGAGAGAGAGAAAGAGAGAGGGAGGGACATAGAGCTGAGGCCCCTGCTGCCAGAGAAGACCTTGGGTGGCCATCCTCCCATTGTAATAGCACTGCCCCCACCCCTTCAGACGAAGGTCAGGGACCTTTGTCTGGAATCAGGGCAGGGGACATACTTTGTAAGACCCAGTGCAAAATAAAAATGCAGGACACCTGTTTAAAAAGTATGAAGACTGCATTGACCCAAAGGCAGCCTCCTTCTAAGTGTGGAGCCCTGTGTGACCCTATGGAAGTGCTGCCTGAAACCATCCCCCGGGGTGTTGGGAAGAGGGAAATTACTGTCATTTCTGAAGTGCTCGGGGACTTTGAGCGCGATCACACGGAACCATGGCGGTCACTGCTCCGAACAGGTTGGGAAGAAGCTCTGATTTGCTGGAACAAATAGACGCCTCAACAAAAAAGAGGCCTCCATCCCTGGGACGGAGGCTGGGGAGCAGAGAGGGTGCAGAGCCAGCTGGTAAGTCAGAAGGCCCGGGGAACAGATCCTCCCTCTGTCCCTGTTGCGCTGAATGACTGTGGGTTTGTTGCTCAGCTTCTCTGTGCCTCAGTTTCTCTATCTGTGATATGGTGTCAATTAGGCAGGATTGCTTTGAGGATTAATCCTAACACTCTACCGAGAGCCTTAGAAGAGTGCCCGGCATGTGGTGAGTACCCAGTCAGTGTTAGGCACTCTTTCCTAGAAAAACAGAATTGGGGGTGGGGTGGACAAAGACGGAGGGAGCCCTGGATCTGGAGTGAGGAGCCCTGGGTTCCACCCTCAGCTCTACTACTGACCACTGTTGACCAAAGGCAGGCCACCCTCCCTTCTGAGTCTCACTAAAATCCAAGGGGTGTGTGTGTGTGTGTGTGTGTAGGGGCGTGACATGTCCCTTCCAGCTTTATCATTCTGTTTCCAAGGGAGCCTACCCCTCCCTCTCATTGGCTTATTCAGTTATTTATTTTTCTTCTAGATTTAAGAAGTTCTTCCTCTTATCTGACTGCAAATCTTTCTGCTTTGGTTAAAGTCCGTTTCTCCTTGTTCTGCCCTTCATGTGAAAACAACTGGTCAGTGACCCATTTTATAGACTAAGAAACCGAGGCACATGAGCCATCTGCTCTCCAGATGGAATAATCCCAGTCCCTGTCTTTGATTTCTCCTTTCATTGACCCTTCACTGTATCCCCTCCCCAGGAACCTCCACCTCGTCCCACATTTAGAGACGCACACAGGCCGCTCCTGTGAGCCAGGCACCGAGCTACATCCCTCCCTGCGTCTTCCTGTTCAGTCCCTCGTCTGTAAGGAAGCAGATCTTGTTCTCATGTTTATAGCTAGAGAAGCAGGCTCCTGGAGCCTGGACTGAGAGGGTCCTTTGTGGATGACTTCTAAGACCCCCTAATGCTGTGAGGCTGAACCCCGTCCTGTGGGGCCCATCCTTCCCTGGAGAAAGTCTTCCCCTCAGCAGTCATGATGGAAGTTGTCCCTGCTAAACCCACCCTTGGGCATGCGCAGCTCTGGGCATGCCAGCTGCAGCTGTGGCCCCCTCGCTGACACTCAGGAAGACCCATGAGAATGCAGACATCTGTGAGAGACCTTGTCGGGGGAAATCCTCAAATCTGGGCTTCTCGCCACAAACCAGGTCAGGGTCCCCATCAGCTCCAGCACTATTACAATGCAGTTTGAATATTTATCTGTGGGGATTGTTTAACGTACATCTCCCCCTAAAATACAACTCTTGGTTGTATTGGGTCGGGGGCTTGGCTCGTTCACAGATGCCCGGCGTGTGGAAGTGCTCAGTAAGTGTTCACGGGTGAGCAAACCATCCACTGTGATTTCTTTAAACTTCTGGTAAATGTTGGCTTTTCACTCTTACTAACAAACTCCTAGAGGCACAGCTCTGACAGGATCCCTACGACCTCCTACCAATTTAGAAAAGCGCTGTTTCTGTATCACGTTGTGATGATACATTCATTCGGTCAGTAGGTCCTGAGCACCTACTAAGAGCCAGGGCCCCGGGGAGAGAGCAGGAAACTAGCCAATGTCCCTGACCACATGGAGGTCACATCCTAGTGGGGAGACTTTTAAAAAGCAAACACCACTCACGGCTACGCGATAGGGTTAGGCAATGCTTTATGCTATGGAGAAAAATCAAACTGGGAAAGAAGACAGGAGAGGGGTGGGGTGGATGGGGTCCTATTTTAGACCGAAGGGTCCATGAAACCCTGCAGAAGAGCTGGTATTTGAATCAAAGCTGCCACTGAGAGTGAATCAGGGGATTTGGAGCCTCCCAGGTGGCCAGGAGGATTCCAAAAGAATTCCTTGAAGTCTCAGGCTCCTGCATGAGCCAGTGGGGACACACTCTGCTCACCATCAAAGTGAATTAGAAGCTCATCCGGCTCAGAGCCTGTGCCAGAGTCATCCAGACAGCAGTGGCCTCTTTCAAAGAAAAGCGTTTACCGAAAAAGAGGGCAGCATGGCATCCTGATGAGGACCGGGGGCTTTAGAGTGTTAGGCAGAGACATGTTGAAATCCCAGCTCCAACAAGATTAAGTTTCATGTCTTAATCACCCTGTGCCTCGATTTCTTCATCTGCGAATGGGGCTAACAATAGTGTCCCCCACCACAGGGTTGCTTGTTCAGAGAACTAACCTGGGTAAAGCGCTTAGCATTCTCTTCGCTCCCGGTGGGGCTCTTCTCACTCATTCATTCCACAATTCCCCCACCTCCTAGTTGCCAGGTACTAGGCTACCCAGAGGAGAGACACTTGAGCTGTCCAAAGGTGGGACAGAGGGAACACCCATCCAAGAGGCAGAGCCCTGGGCTTTAGGCTGCCATTCCTACCTGAATGAACTTGGCCACGTTGCTTTGTCTCATTGGGCCTTAGTTTCCCCGACTTGGCAATCACTAGGTAGTCAGTGGTGGGGCCTGCCACCTCCAAGGACCCACCCCATTGGCCAAGGCCCCTCATGGGGACATGGAGGGAGCAGCCTACACAGGGGCAGAGGGTCCGAACATACCTTCACAGGAATAGGGCATCTGGGGCATGTTCAGCAGCATTGAAGGTGTCGGGAGTTTCGAGGGAGGCTCCTGAAGGAGAAAGCCCCCCGGGGAGGTAGCCGGCAGGGTCAGATTGAGGAAGAGGACCTCAAGGGGGAGAAGGGACTTGTCTCATTTCTTCCCAAGTCCTGTTTTCCCTTCTGGGTCTGGGAGTACTTATCAAGCGTATTTGGGGGCTCCCACACTTTGGGCACGCCCTCTCCTCCTTTCCAGCCCCCTCTCCTCGGAGTGGTACTGTCCCCTGGTACTGTCCCCTTCTGATTCCTCCTCCTTCCCTCCACATCAAAACTTACCCATCCTGTGTACCTCTCCCTCAGGGCTATTGGGAACTAGGCTCTAAATAGTGTTCATTCACTTATTCAAAAATCTTCCCACGAGTTTTGTGCCAGGAACTCTTTGGGCACTGATAACATAGTAGTGAACAAAACGAACAAAACCCCTGCCCTCTGGGAGCTTGCATTCTAAAAAGTTAAGGGACAATAATGATTTAGTGCAGCATCTTGTTAAAATTCGGTCTCATTCAGTAGCTCTGGGGTGGGGCCTGGGAGTGGTCCAGTGTTGCTGGACCACAATTTGAGTGGCAAGGGTTTATGTGTTATCCCTTGCAGGGGGATTAAACACTGGAAGAGAACTCCCTGAGATGAAATGATGGCGTTCTCCCTGGAAGAGAATTCCCTTATCCAAAGGAATGGCTATCTAATAGTGGAGCCCTGGATTTGTATAAGTGGTGGTAGGCAGGTTCCTGAGGACATATGGCGGCCATTGGCCTGAACTTATGGGTGGCTGCTTTCTTTGCCTGTGTAAAAGGCTGGCTCAGCTTTCCAGCTCTGGCTCTTTAGGTCCCCACTGCTCTTGTTCAGCGAGGTTGTGGGTGAGAACATCTGGAAGGGATTCCCTGGAACTGGAGGGAATTTCCAGGCAAATGAGGCTCTGTCACCCCAGCTGGGAACACCCACCCCTGCCATCTGCTCCAGACATCATTACAGAGTCTGTGTGAGAGGAATCCGGCCATTTCCAGCTCCTCCAAGGGAACATGCGTGTCCTGCCTGGGGCACATCAGCAGACTGCCCCTGCTGCTGCTGCGGCCCTGCTGGGAGCCCGGGTTCCTGAGCGCATGAAGCAGGTCCCTTTCCTTTCTCCCTTTCTCTGCAGGGAAATAAGGTACCTTGGAATTCCAGAGATGCTCTGAGTGTCTTTCCAAGAATAGTGATGGAGGGAGAGGCTGCCCTGGTTGTCAGAAGCAGTGCCGTCGGGCCAGAATTTTCTCATCCTCACGAGGCAATGTTGGTCCGACACCCTCTGTGCTCTGCCTTATGCGACGCCTCGGTAATAATACCCACTTCTGTGTGCGGGTGGCCCTGTGTAGCAGGGGCTTTACAGCTTGACCTCATTTGATCTGCTGGAAGCTCTGTGCAACTGTTCTTATTCTCACCTTCATACAGATAGGGACGTGGCAGCTCACAGAGATCAGGTTACCCACAGGAAGTGGCAGAGCCAAGATGTGAACCCAAAGTCATCCAATGCCAAGGCCCAGTGTTAACCCCTCGGCCGTATTGCCTCCCTACATGTTCCGAGAGCAGGTGCCGCCCAAGAGGGACAGCAGGGCTGGGTGGGAGCTCACCGAGCTGAGAGTCTAGCCTCTCCCTCTCCTCCAGCCCCATGGGCAGCTCCTTGCCCAGGGCTACGGGTGGCTGTATCCGCCACATTTGTCACGCATCTGCAAGAGACGAGGCAGCACTTGTTAATGAGGGTGACAAATGACTGTCATCAAGCCTGGGAGTCACTCAGCACCAGAGATGGGTCTCCAATTGTGACGTCCTCATTAATAGCACATATTTGAGCAGAACGCCTAACCCAAACCAGGAGGCCCAGGTACGCATTCGGGAACTCCCAGGGGACTCCAGGGACGCTTGCCCGGTCACAGGGCAGCAGGGTGGGGGAGCCAGGGCTTGGGGTCTGCTCTCATGGAGGGGGTCTGAGACTGCAGTGTCTCTACCCTCCATCCCCAAGCCCCACCGCCATCAGAGGATATGGGGGGCAGTGAGTACCATATTGATGCTAAAGTTGTTATTTTCTTATATTCCCCTCCCACCACCACCACTGTCTTCCACTCCTTCCTCCTAGCATGGATGCCCCTGGCCCGGGAGCCCTGTGCTGAGCCGGCAGGTGGATTAACAAGCCTTGATGTGTAGAACTTGTGCCCGACCACGGTGAAACAGAACCTCCTGCCCCTCCCAGCTGGCTGGGACCATAAGACTAAACAGGCAACACAATCGCTCTGTCTTCACCTGCTCCGCTGCCCTCTTTGTCTGCCGTGCCCTCAGCTTTAAACCCGAGCCGGGCAAGTGTGATCAGGGAGAGAGGGCTCCGTGACCACGATTGGCCGGAGATTAGGGGCCCCTGAGGAAGGGCCTTTGTTTCTGTATTTTGGTTTCACAGCTTGGGGAGATTGGAGATAGAGTGCATTCCCTTGAGCAGACTGGCTGTGAAGGTTCTATAAAAGCCAGGCAGCCTCTTGCCTATAAATGGAGGACAGACATTGTCATTTTATGGGGCTGAATCATCTCCCCTGTGGGGGAGGGAAAAGAAGACAGGCCTAAACTCCCCCCTCCGAATGAGGCAGCTGTTGGGGTAGGGAACAGGGTCTCGAGATGCTTGGAGATGGGTCCTGGCAGTGGACTGGCTGTGTGTCTCCAGGCCGGTGAGCCACCTCTCTGGGCCTCAGATCCCAGAGGGAGGAAGGAGGGAGTGATTTTGGAATGAGGGTGCAGGGTGTTGGTGAGAGACGTAAGAGTGACTGGGGAGGTGGCTGCAGGTTGGAGGGAAGAAGGAAGGGGGACTGGGAAGTAGGTGGCAGGAGAGACAGGACAGGCTCAAGTGTGCTGTTCGCAGAGACTGGAGGGCCCCCTTCCACTGGCCTCCTCCTCTATCTCCTGCTTCTTCCTCGTAGCCTGGGTGCTGCCGTGCTGAGTTGGCAGATGGGTTGAGTACAGGACTTGTGCCAACCACTGTGAAACAGACGCCACAGGCCTCCAAATTCCTGCCCATCTCCCTGCCCCTCCAGCCCTCCCCCACCCCACAAGGGGGGCTACTCAACCTCCATCTGCAGGGTTGCCCCCTCTCCAGGCTTTGCTTCTGACCCTGTTCCCAGATTGAGGGTCAGAGGGTCCATAGATTCAAAATCAAGTCACCTCTTACCTTCTTTTTTCCATTGAAACCTGACCTTCATCCTGGGCCTGGTTCCAGGCATGGGTTTGGATCCCAGCTCTACAGCCTTTAGGTCTACAACTACCTTCTGCCCTGAGTCCCATCTCCCTCTTTTGTAAAATGATTATAATAATAATGCCTCCCTCCTAGGGCTCTTGAAGGATTAAATGAGAAAACCAGAGGTCCCAGCAAAACGCCCAGACGCGGTAGGAGTTCCTCTCCCGCACCCCTCCTGATCAGCTCCTTGGGTTATGTGGCTAAGTGTGCTTGTTTACAAAGGCCTGGCCAGGCAGCGCACAGCTAAGGTGCACAGAGAGGTTCCCCGCTGCCGCTGTCAGCAGTAAGGGTGAGGGCGTGCCACGGGCTGTCACTTACTGACTGCTGTAGACGGCCAGACCCATGCCCTGCAAAACTGTAATCCTCACATCAAGCTCTCAAGGAGGGTTTTATTATCCCTGCTTTGCAGATGAGGAAACAGAAGTTCTATCTTCTTAAACACTCTGCCCAGGTCCCAGGGCTAGTGAGAGGTGGAGCCTGGATTCGAATCCAGCCCCCATTTCCAAGCTGGCTGAGCTCTCTCCATCACCTCACTCTGTGAGACAGTGTCACTCAAGCGATGGGTGGCTGAAGGCTGATGGGCCCAGGTGAGGAACATCGATGGTAGAAGCAAAGTACCCCAATGTCAAGGCCAGGGCTGTGAGGAATGCCCAGGTGAACAGAGACCAAGGGCAGGGCAAAGGGCCCCTGGGACCCAAGATCAGATCCTGGACTGGATCAGAAAACAAGCAGACAGAAACCCAAGCAAAACAACACCTGGGGACACAGCCGTGACCGTGGGAGCAAAGAAGCATGGGGAGGCCTCTGTGGTGGGCCGTGGTGGTCAGTGGGTGCTCAGGTGGGGGGCTTATGCGATTCCTTCTAGACACGTTTGTCCAATCTGACAGCGGCCAGCAGGAAAAACTATTTAATCTACAAAAGCCCCATGTATAGATATGACCCACCAATGTTTCAGGGAGCCCCCAATCTCTTCGTGTTTCCAAACAAAGCTATTTCTCCCAGAGTCCCACAAAATGGCCAGGCACTTGGGCAGACTCGCCCAAGGTCAAAGACACTATTCCAGGTATGAATTTGATTGTTAACCAGGTGGTGCTCGAAGAGGCTCAGAAATCAAGGTGGGAGGGCTTCCCTTGTGGCGCAGTGGTTGAGAGTCCGCCTGCCGATGCAGGGGACACAGGTTCGTGCCCCGGTCAGGGAAGATCCCACATGCCATGGAGCAGCTGGGCCCGTGAGCCATGGCCGCTGAGCCTGCGCGTCTGGAGCCTGTGCTCTGCAACGGGAGAGGCCACAACAGTGAGAGGCC